>NC_092509.1:54358516-54678828 GCF_047511675.1 Marmota flaviventris | reverse complement strand
GGTGCTAGGTCTAGACCTTGAGGGGCATTGCATCTTCCACTCAGCCCTCTTGAACTACTGCCACTACTAGAAGCTGAATATGCTTTATTGATCCAAGGAGAATGAGAGTCAAGTGGAGCAAACTGGTGGGCACCGTGCTGAGCTGAGCCCTGCCTGGATCTGCAGATGCCAGCTAACTCCCAGAGACAGATGCAAACATAAAATGATTGCTATTTTAAGTCATTAAGATTTGTAGTAACTTATCACAAAGAACTACTGTGGCAAGAGAGAATCAATGTTTGGTTTGCTGATGTTTGTTTTTTGTTTTTTTGTTTGTTTGTTTGCTGTGCTAGAGATTGAACTGAAGGCCTCATTCTAGCACTCTATCACTGAGCTACATCTCCAGCCCCTACCTTACTTTTCTTTTGAAGTATAGAAATCTAAATAAGATAACCAATAAGATAACTACACACACACACACACACAAATATATATATATATATATATATATATACACATCTCCCTACTAGGCACAATGGCTGGCGCATGCCTTGAGAGACTAAGTCAGGAGGATCACAAGTTCAAGGCCAGCCTCAGCAAAGCCCTGTCTCAAAATTTAAAAAAGGGCTGGGGATGTGGCTCAGTGGCTAGGAGCCCCTGGGTTCAATTCCTGCTACCAAAAAACAAAAACAGGACTCCCAAAGAGCTATGTCTTCAGTAGATGAACTCAATCAAAACCTGCCCCATAGAAATAAACTATGCCTCTCAAATTTGGGTCCAGACGGAATTGATGAAATTAAGAAAATCTCACCTAAGTTTGAAATTGGAGTCAGAATTTATACCACCTGTGTGTCCCACAAATGCCACAAATTTTAGGTTAAGTACCCTGGGCTGGTAAAACCCTAGGTACCTAGAAAAATAAAACCCTAGCGCTTTCTGGAGGAAGGAAGGTTCTTTAAACCCAAGACTCAAAAATTTCCTAGAGATAAAATCATAAGGAAAATGAATCACAACTTTAAAAAAGAGCACTGTAGCTAAAAAGACATAAATAAAACTAAAATAATGATAATGACATTTAGAAAATGAGAAAAAAATACATACTATTTACTATTTAAGTTAAATTCAAAAGGAGGCAAAACTAAGCAATGTTATTTACATATTTAATATGTGGGTTAAAACTATATTACTATCAAGGGGCTGATTAGCACTAAATTTAAGTCAAAGGTCACTTCTGATGGGATAGAGAGAGAAGGTACAATAAGGCAATATATGGGACTTCAAAAGTACTATAATATTCCATTGCTGCATCTTGGTGGATGGTAGAGATTGAGCAGCCCTTACCTGAAATGCTTGGCACCAGAAATGTTTCAGAATTTGGATGTTTATTGATTTTGGAATATCTGTATATACATCATGAGATATCTTAGGGATAGGACCTAAGTCTAAAAACAAAATTTACTTATGTTTCATGTATGCCTTATATATACAACCTGAAGTCAATTTTATATGATGTTTCTAATAATTTCATACATGAAAAAGTTTGATGGCACGGAATTTTCTACTTGTCGATTTTGGAGCATTTCAAATTTCATAATTTTGGATGAGAAATCAACCTATACATGAGTATTCTTTTCACTACTATCCTTTAAACTTTATATTTATGCTACATACACCTTTTTATATGTACATTTTACAATAAAAATCTAAATAAAAATAAATAAATTGATAGATAGATAGACAGATAGCACAGGTACCAGAACACATACAGCCCAAGTATGGACACTCAGAGAACTTTCCCTTACCAGTGAGGTATGTCAGTAGGCCCTGGGGCAGCCTTCCTCTTTTCAAGGGGATGAGAATTAAAAACAGATGATGGAAGGACTCGCCATTAATGGTTTAGAAAACAATAGCATAAAAGGATGTTAAGAGCTGATTACCTGTAAAGGAATGAGAATGGTCAACATTGATGACACTTTATGTTGCTGTCATCACTCCATAGAGATTAAAAGCATCAGGCCCAAACTCCTAAGTGCCTTGGCCTCATAGTGTTAAAGAATGCAAATGTTCTGATGACCTGGGTGCCTTCAACAACAGAGAAGATGGAGCCCCCTTCCCTTCCTGGCTTGGCTCCAGAGACTACCTGGAGTCTCGTACTTGCCAGCACCATCCCGATATTGGCATCGGCAGTAACATTCCTTGAGTCTTCCCCATCTCCTTCAGGAGGGCTACCTGCTCCATGAGCAAGGCATAGGCTTCATTTGGAACTGGCTCTCAGGCGCACTGAGAGGAAATTGAGTTCTAAACAGAATACATCAGAGGAGAACCTGCTCTGGGGTCCCAGTGTCCAACTGCTTTGAGATCCAGCCACTCTAATTACTCTGGAATAGGGTTGCTCCTCATGATGGATCTTGGTTCTTCATCAATCAAAGCACTCCCAAAGAGATCAGCAAGTCCCCATTTTGCAGGAGAAAAAACAGAAAGACAAGTTTATTTTCTAAGAGCTGAACAAGCCTGTGGCAGAGTTGGTCGTGGAACTAATTATCAAGAAGATGTTTCCCTTCTTTGGAGAGGAAAAACGGAAGGCAAGAAAGGCAGTGATAACCAGAGTATAAAAGGCCAAGATAGGAGTACATAGAGTTTCTTTTATAGGGAATTCCCATCATCAGCTTTTACATTCATCCTTCTAACGAATTTAGACTTCATAAGCATGTAAACTATTCTCCACCCTGGACTTCTGGAGAGAAAAAAGAAATTTCTGATTCAGGAAAGGAACTGCTAATGCCAAACAGAGACAGCACGGACCTGCCTTTATGTCAAGGCTATTGATTTAGGCCTGAAATTCTGAATGCAAAGTAATGAAATAAAGGAGCTGTGAAAATGATAAATGATGTAAAATAAAAAGTACACTTAATGATGTCCATGACTTGAAAAGAGGACACATTGGCAGCAAAATCAGTGCAAAGAAATGAATACTCAACAGCTCAAGATGATAATGTATGAAATGAGTCCTGCTGACTAATACACAGGAGAGAGGCCGCTGATGACACAGAGTGAACAATACAGGTAAATTGTTCTCCTAAAATTTATGCATGGCGGAGAGTCTGAAGTGTGATTTCTATGGCAATAGTTGGGGAAAATTATAGCACTCTAATGTAGGTACAGTTTTTCCTTTTGTTATTACCCCCACCTCCCTTTTCCCTTAACCCTTTTAAAATAATTGTCCTGCCTGCCCACTTTTCCCTTCCCCCAGCATTTAATAATTTCACTTCATCCCTCAGTACTTGCTATGAGCCATCAGTAAATGTGGAATGCCAATCTAGGTGGGATTATTGGCAGAACATTATCAATGGAGGAGACAAGAATCTATAGTGAAAATTTGTGGCAGGGTTGAGGACAACCAAACCTCCTTGGGGTTTTATCTGAAGTACTGGGGATTCTTCAAACTCCCGTCCGCTCTGATCCAAGCCTCCTCACCATTTCCCAATCACAGCAGCAGGGGGTCATTGTGTCTGCAGAAATGGCAGTGCCCCAAAAGCACCCCAAAAGGACACTGGCTAGAAAAAGGTAAAAAGAGAATGGTGTTAAAAGAGAAAGAAGAGCAAGAACGAATCCATAGCACACCTGGAATCTCAGCTACTGGGGAGGCTGAGAGGATCACAAGTTCAAGGCGAGTCTTAGCAACTTAGTGACCCTGTCTCAAATCAAAAAGAGCTGGGGATGTAGCTCAGTGAGAGAGCACCCCTGGATCCAATTCAATCCTAGCACGGGGGGGGGGGGGGGGGATGAAGAAAAAGAAAAGAAACCTATAGAAATATCATATTTCTTTTTCTTTTATTCACTTTGTTAAGTGGTGGTACATTTCCATTTGTTTGGGATTTTTCCCCCTTCTCCAAACAAAATCCTATACTAAACCCCCTAAATATAACTCATTTAAAACAAGAGTTCTTTGGGTTAGGTGAGTCAGGGATCTGGAGCCCATGGCTCTGTCTTTATTTGATACATTGCTCACAATTTGCCCCCAGGGCACCTCCAGGGATCCCCAGGACACTAAGGAATCAGTTTAGGTGCCACTGAACAGTGGATAACAGCCATAGATACAGGTGGGCTCACTTTGATCAACGAGTGGTTAGATTGACAACTACAGTAAAACTCCCAAATCACTTCCCATCTGTATTGTTTTCTAATGTTGCAGTAAAAAAAAATTACCACAAACTTGCTGGCTCTTAACAATAGAAATGTATCCTTTGAAAGTTCTAGGAGGCCATAAGTGTGAAATCAAGGTATTGGCAAGGTTGGCTCCTTCTGGAGAGAGAGACAAGCCACCCCATGCCTCTCTTCTAGCTTCTGGTTGTTGCCAACAATTCTTGTCAATCTTTGGCTTAGAAACATCAATTAAATTTAAATCTCTGCTTCCACTTTCACGTGGTCTTTTCTCCTGTGTCCTAGTACCTTTTCCTTTTTTGTCTGTTATAAAAACACTCCCTACTAGATTTAGGGCCCGACCTAATGATGTTCCCTCAAGATCCTTACCTTCATTACATCTGCAAAGACCTCCTGGTGAAATGATTTTGCAAGATGACAAAATAGGAAGCCCTAGATCCTCCTTTTCCCCATGGGGACACTTAACAATACATGAACCAATTTCTTTTGTGATGAATCCAGAAAACAATTAGAGATTCCTGCTTCCAAGGCAAGTGCAAAACCAGATGCATCAATTCTGGTAGGGATATTCTTGGAGCTCCCACTTGCCACAGTCCCTCCCCCCAGTTCAACAGAGTAAAACTGAGAGGGAACTCTAAGTCCTAGCTTCTGCCTGAGGAGAACAGTTGAAGCCCACATTCTGTGTTCTAGCTTTTGGGGGCTACCCAAGGAACTAGTCTCAGATTGCTGACAGGAACCAGCACACTCTACAAGCCTCGAGGCCACTGAAAACAAAAGAGGGCCAGATAACTTGAGGAAATTTCAGGAAACCTGCAGTACTACAGACACCAAAGAGAGCAAAATACTATGAGCTCCTGGGGTGGGGGGTGGGGGGAAATTAGCAAATTCCTCTAACACATAAAAGTCCAGAAAAGACACATCCATAGAAAAGAGAAGGTTTGAAAGACCCCCAGAATCTCTAGAAGGGTTGATTGGTGAGAATTTTTCCTGCATGAAACCTGTCTGAAAACTCTGAGAGAGAACTGCTCTCAACTCATACACACACACAAAAAGAAACATGGTCCAATCAAAGGACCAAAATTAATTTCCAGAAACTTACTGCAAAGAAATGGCAATATATTAATTACCCAACAATAATTTCAAAATTACCACTGTGAAGTTGCCAACTAGCTCAGAAAAATGTTGCATGAACCAAATGAGAACATCAACAGGGACAGAAAATATTAAAATTAAAAAGAACCAAACAAAATTCAGAGCTGAAAAATATAATTACTGAACTGAAATATGCACCGAGGTTCAACAGAAGACTTGATAAAGCAGAAGCAAAAATCAATAAGCTCAAAGGTTGGTCATTTAAAATATCCAATCAGAGAATCAAAAAGAATGAAAATAGTGAAGAAAATCTGAGATACTTATGGGACACTATCAATATGTACATTTAAGGAGTCCCAAAAGGAACAGAAAAAAAGGGAGGGGGGCAGTTTTTTTAAAGAAATAATGGTAGGAAACTTCTAAAATCTAGGGAGGGAAAAGGAAATATGGATTCAAGAAGCCTAATTGACTCCAACTATGTTGAACTCCAAGAAGTCTACACCAAGGCACATTATGATCAAACTGTCAAATGTCAAATACAAAGTGAATTTTGAAAGTGGAAAGAGAAAAATCAACTTGTCACATACAACAAAGTCCCCATAAGGCTATCAGTGGCCTTCTCAGCAGAC
This sequence comes from Marmota flaviventris, assembly GCF_047511675.1. Lineage (NCBI taxonomy): Eukaryota > Metazoa > Chordata > Mammalia > Rodentia > Sciuridae > Marmota > Marmota flaviventris. The sequence continues at coordinate 54,672,967 of NC_092509.1, read as the reverse complement.
AGCTTGCATACCAGAAGGAAGCAAAATGGTACATTTGATCAAAGTGCTAAAAGAAGAAAACTGCCAACCAAGAATACTATATCTGGCAAAACTGTCCTTCAGAAATGAAAGAGAAATACTTTTCCAAATAAACAAAAGCACTAGATCAATTTTGCCAGAACTGCTAAAGGAAGTCTTTCAAATTGAAGTGGAAGGATACTAGGCTGCAAAATGAAAGTATATGAAGGTATAAAGCTCACCGGTAAAGGTAAATATCTAAACAAGTATAGATACTATAATATTTTAACAATGGTATGTGAATCACTTTTAATTCTGGTATAGAAGTTAAATGACAAAAGTATAAAAATAACTACATAAATATGTTAATGATACATGGTATAAAAATATATCATTTGTGACATCAATAACATACAGTGTGGTGAGGGAGAAGTGAAAGTATAACTTTTGTGTATGACTGAAGTTATTATCCACTTAAAACAGATGGCTAAAACTATGAGATATTTTATTTAAGTCCCATGTTAAGTGCAGAGAAAATACCCGTAGAACACACACACACACACACACACACACACAAAACAGGAGAGAGAGAAAGAAATCAAAGTATATCACTTGAAAATATGAACAAAAGGAAGAAAGCAAGAGAGGAAAAGGATAAAAAAGAAATCGGAAAAGGCAGACAAAAAAAATTAACAAAAGAGTGATTATAAATCTGTCCCTCTCAGTAATTACTTTCAAGGTAAAAATCAATTAAACTCCTCAGCCAAAATACATGGAAGCTAATTGGAAAACAAACAAGTCCAACTATAGGTATGCTGTCATCAAGGGACTCACTTTAGACACACATTGGCCAAAAGTAAAAGAATGGAAAAAGATAGTCCATGACAACCGTAACCAGAATAGCAGTGGCGGCCATACTTAGACAAAATAGACTTTAAGCAAAAAAAATTATCATGAGAGACCAGAAATGACATTTATAATGATGAAAAGATCAATTTACCAGGAAGATAAAACAATTACAAGCATTATATGTACCCAACATAAGGGAACCCAAATATATGAAGCAAATAGTGACAGAACTTAAAGGAGAAATAGATAGCAACACAAGAATAAATAGCAAGAGATTTCAGTATCCCACTTTCACTGTAGAATAAACTATCCATACAGAAGATCAACAAGGAAATAGAAGATTTGAACTCCACTGTTTTATAGCCATCTATAAAATATTCCACCCCACAGAAGCAGAATATGCATTTTTCTCAAGAGCACATAAAACATTTTCCAGGATAGATCACAAAACAAGGCAACAAATTTAAGAAGACTAGAATCACACCAAGTATTTTTCCTGATCACTTTGAAAGTAAAAATTAATAGCAGACAAAAAAACTTGAATATTCACAAATATGTGGAAATAAAACAGGTTGCTCTTAAAAAAAAAAATCAATGTGTCAGAAAAGAAATAAGGGAATTTATAAAGTATCTTTAGACAAAAACTAAACATGTAACTCATGAGAAGTAGCAAAAATAGTACCAGGAGGGAAGTTTATGGCAGTAAACACCTATGTTAAAGAAGAACAAAGACCTCAAATAAACAACCCAACTTTCTATCTGAAGAAATCAGAAAAAGAAAAACAATAATACAGATTAGAGCAGAAATAAATGAAATGGGGAATAGAAAAATAACAGAAAAACAGCAATGAAAGTAAGAGTTGGTTTTCAAAAAGATAAACAAAATTTTAAAACTTTCAACCAGAATAAGAAAAAACAGAAAAGATACAAATAAATAAATAAAATCAGAAATTAAAAAGGAGACATAACTGACAACACAGAAATAAAAAAGATTATGAGACTATCATGAACAACCATACACCAATGAATTGATTAACCTAGGAGAAATGGATAAACTTCTAGAAACACAAAACCTACCAAGACTAAATTATGAAGAAATAGAGAATCTGAACAGACCTATAACTAGAAAGGAGACTGAATTGGTAATCAAAAACCTCCCAACAAAGAAAAGCCCAGGACCAGATGGCTTCACTGAAGAATTCTAGAAAACATTTAAAGAAGGAGTAATGCCAATCCTTCTCAGACTTTCCCAACATAGAGTCGGGAGAGGAGGGAACACTTCCAAACTTATTTTTTGAAGCCAGTACCACTCTGATAACAAAGCCAGACAAAGAAATTGGAAGAAAAGAAGAAGAAAAACTACCGTCCAATATCTCTAATGAATATTGATGCGAAAATCCTCAACAAAATACCTGAAACCTGATTTCAGCAGCATATTAAAAGAATCTTATACCATGACCAATTTGGATTTATCCATGATTTGCAAAGGATGATTGAACATACAAAAATCAATGTGATGTGCCACATTAAGAATGAAAGACAGAGCTGGGGTTGTGGCTCAGTGTAAAGAATTGCCTAGCATGTATGAGGCACTGAGCTCAATTTTGAGCACCACATATAAATTAAAAAAATAAGGGTTCATTGACAACTAAAAATATATTTAAAAAAAATAATGAAAGGTAACTCAGCAAATAAGTGAGGCCCTAAGCAACTTGGTGAGACCCTGTCTCTAAATAAAATATAAAAATGGCTGGGGATGTGAACTCAGTAGTTAAGCACCCCTGGGTTCAATCCCTGGTACCAAAAAAAAAAAAAAAGAAAGATAAAACTCATATGATCACCTCAATATGAATTCAACATTTCATGATAAAAAGCACTCAAAAAACAAAGAATGAAAGGAAATTAACTCAATATAATAAAGTCTATATATAAAAATTCACCATCTTGTGTTCATGGATAACATTGTTAAAACATCTATACCACCCAAAGTGATCCACAGATTCATTGCAATCCCTATCAAAATTTCAATGAGGGCTGGGGTTGTAGCTCAGCAGTAGAGCACTCGCCTAGCACGGGCAAGGCCCTGGATTCGTTCCCCAGCACCATATAAAATAAGTAAGATATGGTGTCCAACTACAACTAAAAAATAAATATTAAAAAAATTTTCAATGACATTTTTTGCAGCAATTCACATGGAACCCTAAAGGACCCTGAGTAGCCAAAATAATGTTAAGAAAGAACAAAACTGCAATTCTCTTACTTTCTGACCTCAAAACATAAAACTACTGGAATCGAAACAGTACAAGATTGGCATAAGGTCAGATATGTACACAAATGGAGTGGAACAGAGAGCCCAGAAACCCACACGTACACAGTGAAACAATCCTCAACAAGGGTGTCAAGACTATGGAGTGGGGAAAGGATGGTCTAAACAAATGGTTTGGGGAAACTAGATAACCACATGTAAAAGAATGAAATTGGGTCCTTTTCTTACAGCATACCCAAACATCAAATCAAAATGAACTAAAGTTCTTAAGGCCTGAAACTACATAACTCCTAAAAGAAAACACACGTAGAAAGCTGCAATGATTTCTTGGCTATAACACCAAAACCACATGCAACATAAGTAAATAGACAGGTAGAACTACACTAAACTAAAAAGCTTCTGCATGGGAAAGGAAATAATCAACAGAGTGAAACAGCAACCATGGACTGGAAGAAAATACATGTAAACCATAGGCCTGTGAAGGGGTTGATATTCAAAATCCTATTCTACTTTTGTGTATAACTAAAAGGAACCAATAAATGTAAAAGAAACTATAAGGAATGCCTACAACTCAATAGCAATAAAAATGGACAAAGGACTTCTCCAAGGAAAACATATAAACGGCCAGCAGGCATATGAAGATACTCAATATCACTAATCATCAGAGAAATGCAAATGAAAACCACACCAAGATATCACCTCATGCCTGTTAGGAGAGCCTTTATCAAAAACAAAACAAAACAGAAAACAACAGGTGAGCCACTATTCAACCCACTACATGTAACATAGCTGTATGTAGCTCGCCTGTCCTGGGCATACAAAGTGTGTGTCAGCTAGGATGGCCAAGTATCCTGTTTGCTCAGGACTGCCCACTTTTAGCTCTAAAAGTCCTGTTTACCAAGAAAACCAAGATTCTTGGTCACTCTAAAGTTGGCTAGTTCAGCTTTAGATTTATACTATGTTTTCTGCAAAAGAGAAATCAAAATGTTAAATCAGGAATAGCTAGAGGGTTTAAGGAGATAGCTGGACAGAAGGCCCAGACTGGTTCAAGTGTCAGATATAATCCTCCTGGCTCTTAGGCCTGTGTGCTGACTTGTCTGCCTGAACTTCAACAGTGACAGAGATCCTGACAGTGTACTCTGGAAACACAGCTTTCCAGATGGCCAGAGATAGGAACAGTCCAAAGGAAGGACATCCAAAGGGTCATGTTCCTAATTTCCTTCACAATGATCTGAAATACCAACTTTTATTGTCATTCTTTAATGACCTTCAAAGTAATGAGGATGAGCTTTTAAATCTTTTTGAGCGATAAAAAGCATAGCTGTAAGAAAGTCCCCAAATGCACAGACAACCAGCAGGAGGCCCCAGGCCTCCTGAATTCCTTCTGTAAGTTGTCTAAAAATCTCTGTGATATTCTCAGAAATATCTGTCACTCCAAAACACTTAAGTGGTCAAATTATTTATTCTCCTCTGAAAGCCTCGATTTAAGAATTCCTTAGAATTTGCCAAGTCCTTGGGCTGGTAATTCACTTAAAATTATTGCCTCTTTATCATTTTCTCCCATTTTGTTATATGGTCCTTCGATATCACCAATAGTAACTGTTCTTAGCTGATTCTGGCTTTTTAATAAATGGCTGAGCAGAGCAATCAAATGCCTGCATTTGTTGGTAACTCCAGTTTTCTACACCACACCAACATAAAAAAAAAATGTGATTTCAGGGAAGAGCAAACACATCTCAGAAAAGGCTGCATCAGGAGAAGGCCATTGGGGATGTATTTTGATTCTAACTATACATCAGCCATTTGGCCTACCATATTCTTTGCAATGCTGGGTTTATAAACTTTAAGAAGCATTGAAGACCCCCAGTAATATAGAAACAACACATCCTTTTCAGTGTAATAATCTTTTGTGTTTTGAACATGTTATACCAACAGTATAACATGACTGACATGTTGACTGACTTTATTGGCCAAGGAGATGGTCACCGTGTGTCAAAACAAATGGGCCAGGAATTTCACATATGAAGAATAGGTGAAGTAGGAGAGGGGGCAGGGGATGTGGAGGTTTACAAAGAATAAAATACATACAGTAGCAGCTGGGCATTTAGTGGAGATCCTACAAATCCAAATCAAACCTTGCTAGATTGCCCACCTACGATATACAATATGGGTAGTAATAAGGAAGGCTTACCCTTCAGTCAAATTAGTAATAATGGCTATTAACAGATCTTAATACAAATGGATGTACTTATTAAGGTTTATTATATGCCATGAGTGTTTAGTCACCATACACCACATTCTCTCATGGGGGAACTGAGAAAGTCTTATGCTCAAGGACATACAACTGGGAAATGATAAAACTTGGATCAAATCCAAGCTTGGTGTATCTTCCAAAGCTATTCTCTTTCCACCAGAGTCTACTCCTAGGAGTAAAATGGTAAGATCATGTGCCTACAGCTTGATTGTCAAGGTAAAAATCTGCCTTCCAAAGTTGTAAAAATTCTCTCCCACTGAATATGAGAATTTCTACTTGCCAAACATCTCTTGTCAGCACTTAATAAAATCAGACTCATATTTTTTGCCAGCCTACCTGATATAAAGTGATATCTCATTGTGGCTTTAATTTTGAGTTACTAAAGTCTGATTATTAATTTTTTCATGTTTATTAGTTATTACATACCCAGCCCTATATACTTATTTATTTATTGGTACTGGGGATTAAACTCAGGGGCACACGACCGCTGAGCCACATCCTCAGCCCTATTTTGTATTTTATTTAGAGACAGGGTCTCACTGAGTTTCTTAGCACCTTGCTTTTGCTGAGGCTGGCTTTGAACTCACGATCCTCCTGTCTCAGCCTCCCAAGCCACTGGGATTACAGATATCGCCACCAAGCCCAGCCAGCCCTTTTTATTTTTTAACCGAGATAGTATCTCACTAAATTGCTTAGGGCCTCACTAAGTTACTAAGGCTCACCTCAAACTTGAGATCCTCCTGCCCCAGCCTCCTGGGATGCTGGGCTTATAGGCATGCACCACCGCATCAGCTACATTTAGGTGTCTTTTGATGAACTGATGTTCTTCATTTAATACAGTCAAATTTATTAGACTTTCAGATCATGGTTTATGTTTTTTGTGTCTTCTTCATAAAGTCATTCACCACATCAAGATCATAAAAGTATCTTCCTATATTTTCTCCTAAACTGCTTAAAATTTTCTTTTCACATTTAAGTTTTTAATCTAATTCTAATTAATTTTTGGTATTTGGTGTAGGCAGGAACCCAATTTTGTTGCTGTCTCCTCTTATGATTTTTCCACTTGTCTCTGCACTCTTCACTGAATAATCCTTTCTTCTCCCACTTGTCCACATGCCCATCTGTTGTAAACCAAGTTTCACTATTTGGGAATTTATTTCTAGCTCCCTATTTTGTTCCCTTGGTCTATTTGTTTTTCCCTATGACAATTCCACAATGTTGTGACTATCTATACCTTTACATTTCTATTTCTCAAACCTCACATAAATTTGAGAAATCAGTGTATCAACTGCCTCCTTCCCCCAAAAAATTGTAGTTCTGATCCAAATTGCATTCAATCTTTGGATCACTGGCCAGAGAACTGAAACTCTGTAGTATTGAGTCATCCTATTGCCAACATGGTATAGCTCTCAGTTTAATTAAAATTCTTCATGTCTTTTTAAAAATGCTATAATTTGGGCTGGGGTTCTGGCTCAGTGGTAGACTGTTCATATGTCATGTGTGAGGCACTGAGTTTGATCCTCAGCACCACATAAAAATAAATAAATAAAATAAAGATACTGTGTCCATCTACAATTTAAAAAAATTTAATGCTATAATTTTATCCATAGAGATTTTTGCACATCTTTTATTATATTTATTCCCAGGTCCCTTTCATTTTTAAGGTGTTGGTGGTGTGAATAAATACAACTTAATTTTTTATATTGGTTTTCTATCCAAAAACCTAGACCAACTCTCTATTGTTAAATTAATAATTTCTTTGTTCATGGATGGTCTGCATTAAAAAATTATATCTGTGAATAGTGACAGGGCTTTTTTTTTTATTAAAGAACAATAATCTGGAGCCATTTGGCATGAGACCAAAACCAATAGTTTCCATTTTCTTTGAATAACAGTTAAACAGTATTAACAATGAAGAGATCACAGTGAGCTCCTACTTGCTGCCAAAAAAAAAGAAAGGTGGAGTGATGTGGAGCAAGGACCATCCACATTCAACCATGAACACATCTGTTAGAGCGACTAAGAAAGATAAATCAGAATCAGCAAGCATTCTCTGTATGCAGGGTTTTATGTCCATTATCACATCTAAGGATGCTGGTGATGATGGAAGGATGGAAAAGAAAAACACTGGAGAGACTGAGTAGCTTTTTAAAAATGTGGTCAAAAGCTTAGAATTCTTTGGAGATAGACACCACAATATAAATGCCAGGCAGTGCTGTTTTATAACACAAGTCTATAATGGGCTACATTTTGAAGACAGAAACAATACACTATTGTATCTAGCAAAGTTTTGGCCAAAATCTCAGTTGTGCATGTGTTTGTATTTAGAGAAATAAATCTGCCTTAACAATTCTTTAATCAGTGGCATAATAACTTAGAAGCTGCCATCTGTGAGTTTAATCATTTAAATACTGGAAAAAAAATTGATGATGATCCTGAGGGAAAAGTCTTAGCATAAGAGAGCCAGGCACACAAGAGACCGTGGCTACACAAGGACAAAAGGCCAGGTCAGCTCATTCCATAGCCCCACCAGTTAGTCAGCATTTGGATATCTGTTAACTAATTGTGCTTGTCCTTTTTCCCAAATTTTTGGGTATCTCCCAGATTGATTAAGTGGCCGATGCTTGACTCTAAGAGAATCTTCCCTGACGATTCTTACCTTTTTTTTTTTTAAGGAAATGAATCTTAAAAGTCACATGTCTCCCCAGGGGTCTAGGAAGCCTAGAAGTCTATAAGCTCCTGGACCAATTAACCCGAGTTCCTGAGGGCAAGATGCAAGTGAAATCAGCACAGGGGCTGCCTGCCTTTCATCTTCCCAACCCGGAGCCTAACTCCTGGCCTCCACGCATGCTAAGGAATCCAGCCATGTTCATGAAATGCAATGCCTCTGTGTTTCTCTCTGGAAAGTTCGTGGTGTGTTTCTGAGTGATGTCTGTCTCGCTAAGCACATCAGCTCAGGGACCCTGCTAACATTCTGACTGCAGAGAAAGGAGGAAGTCCTGAAATGCCAAAGCCCAAACTGAAGCTCCATGAGGCACATTTGACAGAGGTGGAACTTCAGATATCCTCCCCTCTGCCTTCTCTGCAGAGTGAACCAGCCCCAGGGATGCGACCCCTGGGTAAAGGAAATCCACAGACAAGGGGAACGAGCAGACCAGAGAGGAAGCAGCAGGTGCAGAGGCGCAGCAGTCCACTCCTCACTACTGAGGGTCCTGGCTCCCCATCAATGTGCCTCCTACCATTCTGCAGTTACAAAAGCAGTGGCCTATAAATCTGACACAGGCTTTTGAAGTTTCTTTGTCATGATGATCCTTGTCTGCTGCCTGCCATAAGTCCCTGAATACAAGTAAATGATAATAGTGGAAATAACAAATGAAAATGTGCGGAGTTTTTATTACGTGCCGATATGGTTCTAAGTCCTTTAACACATGTATACAGTCGTCCCCCTGAGTGCTGCCCCTGAGTCAGGCATGGGGATGGAAAAATGAAAGGCAGCCCCCTCCTCTGATTTCATTTGCATCCTGCCCTCAGGAACTCCGGTTAATTGGTCCAGGAGTTTACAGACTATGAGGCTTCCCGGACCCCTTGGGAGACATGTGACTTCTAAGACCCATTTCCTAAGAAAAGGTAAGAATTATCTTAGAAGATTTTTTTTAAATAGTCAAGCATCCATCATCTAACCCATCTAAGAGACAACTAAAAATTCATTTGGGAAAAAAAGAGAAGCCAAATTGGTTCCAGGACCCCAAATTTGTGAATGTTCAAGTCCTTTATATAAATGACATAACATTTGCAAAGAAGTTACATACTTCCTCCCATGTACTTTAAATCATCGCTGGCTTATTTATAATACCTAAACAATGTAAATGCTATGTATATGGTTGTTGTACTGTTTTGTTTAGGAAATAATAGTCCATATAGTCCACACATGTTCACCATGGATGTAATGTTTTTCCTTTTTTTTTTTTTAACTAGGGATTGAACCCAAGGGTGCTTAACCACAGAACCACATCCCCAGCAATCCCCACACACACCTTATTTTTTTTTTTTTTTTTTTTTGAAACAGGGTCTGGCTAAGCTGCAGGGCCTCGCTAAGTTGCTGAGATTGTTGTTGAACATGCAATCCTCCTGCCTCAGCCTCCTAATTTGCTGGGATGATAGACATGCACCACAGCACCTAGCCCAAATACTTTTGATCTGAGTTGGTCAAACCATGAGTGTGAAACATACAGATACAGAGGACTGACTGTATAGAAAGAGTGAGGATGAAGTTCTCCTAATAAATCCCCAAACACTGGTTGAAATGTCACCGTCATTGAGGTTGTATGTGAATATCCCAACCTGCTCTGTGAAACAAACATCTGTCTTTCATCCTTCTAGAAATTCCATTCTACTTCCAGAAACAGACTCCTGAGGAGTCCCATTAGAAAATAACCCCCTCACTGGAGACTCTACCTGGAAAAGAAATTAAAAAGTGAAGCCCAGGCAGATGTTTAAGAGACCTTCCCTATGTCTTCCTGTGTCTCTTAGGAGTCAATGAGCAAGTTAAACAAAAGTAGCTGTCACCAAGAAAATAAAACTGTATACAAAGTTAAATTACAAGTAATCAGACTTAGCAGTTCCTGGTCTTCTCTTCAGACAGTTGCTTTGATAGGTGGCTGTCCCCTGTGCTCTTTACAACAGTGATTCCTGTGCTTTCCGGTGTATATGTTACATATGAGGAAAGGCTCTCCAAAGACAAATGCAAAGACATGCCAAATCTGTCTGTCAGCGAGGGAAGCAGTGGTAATAATGTACCCCACCTGATATATTTCATGCCCCAGTACAGACAAGATATTTGAAAAATGTTGACAACACTTATCAATGACCAAAGGAGCATGAGGCAAGCTCTTGTGGAGAGAAATTATTTCCATGATAGATTCAGAAGTCATTGGTGGCTCCCAAATTTCAGAGTTTGCATGGAAAGAGTCATCAAGAAATTCAAGGGTTGATTGAGATCTCATCAACAAGCATTTATGGAGAGCTATGTTCACAGTCCTATGCTAAGGAAGTGGAAGATTTAAGAAAGCAGGAGACAAGATAGTTATTGAACTAATAATCTAATAACAAATACGTTGCATCTGAGGACAATGAATTAAATGATGTGTATCTGCAATCAGGAGCCCGGCTCTGTGTCTGTCAAGGTTGAGCACTTGCCCCACCCAAGCCCCAGTACAAGTGACACAGATCACAGCAGGACTTTTTACACTCGGCAGAAGGTAACTGATGTGTGAGAAGAACTTCCCTTTTCCTGCCCTTCAAAGGAAGGAAGTTCCACCAGGTGGTATGGAAGACTGAGCCAATCAGTATACAAGGCTCAAAAGTTGGCACATCTCTAGAAAGACTGAAATTAGACACATTATGTTTACAAAGTGTCAAAATTCATCTATCAGTTATTCCTTCCAAGGCCTAGAGTGTGTGTGCAAGGTATTCATTTCCAGAGAAGTTAGGTGGCCTGCCCTGAGTCACATAGTAAGTCAACAGAAAAGCTGAGAAATCTCCATGTACCTGAGATGGGCCTGGCCACACTCCCAATCTCAGTGCTGCACTGTCCTGAATCACATTGTGTTCTTCAGTGACAGAATGGACCGAGAGTGCTGCACATTTACAAATTAACTGGCATGGTTCCTGGACTCTGAAGACCAAGCATCTACCAAATTCCATGGGAAGCACAAGAGGGGCAGGTCCCCCACCCACCAGGAGAGCCCAATTTCTCACAAGTCAACTTGACAATGCTTCATAATTTTCTGTTCTTTCCTGGTTTGTGAGGCCCTCCCCCCACCCTAAACCACCCCCCAAGATAGCAACAGGAGGTATGTCCCTTCACCTCCCAGATATCAATAACCACCAACCCCATGGCACAGTCCCACAGGTCTGCTACACTTCAAGAATACTCAATAGAGGAAAAACTCACCCTTTTTAAAGAGATTTTTTTTTTCCAGTTATTATCAACATGGTAAAATGCTTCTCAACATGCCAGGGGGATTATTATCAGGAGGTGATGTTCAGCCATGACTAGGGCCCTGGTCTTGCTTCCCTATTCTTTTATCTCAAATGTGCTCATTTCTTTGGGTCTCATTCTCTAGAGTCATGACAGGTGAGGATATTTATGTTCAAAGACATTGGCCCCAACAATCCTGCCCAGTAACAGCTGCCCAGCCTTCACTTGCCCAATGGGAAGGGATGTGGCAGCAACCCAGAAAGAAGGGACATTTGAGATCATGCACCACCTTTCACATCGCCGAGGCACACACTGATTGGGGCTGGGCTCCAAATGACACACAATAGTAAAAGGCACACACTGGCAGGGCTGGGGTTTGACTCAGTTACAGAGCACTTGCCTATCATGTTCAAGAGCCTGGGTTCCATATCTAGCACCACCACCAAAAAAAAAAAAAAAATAGTGAGCTGGGAAAGAGCTTAGTGAATCATTCACTCTGCCTCTTCTTTCAGTGATAAACACAGCAAGACTTAGGACAACTGTGTAATGTCCCCAAACCCAGCCGGTTAGTGGCACAACCAGAGGTCAAACATCTTTGGCTCCACTACTGTTTCAATCACTCAAAGATCATACACACACACACACCTTGGGACTGGGTAGGCTTGGCCCTGGGGACCGTTGCAGAAATCTGGAGCTCCTCTGTTGCACAACACTAGGGGCATCTGTGATTCCCAGGTAGTCTTGCTTTTACTTTTCATGCCAGCTGGCTGATCAGCATGCCAAATATGAAAGAGGGTTCACACACAGGGAAACCAGAGCAGAGGCAGGTTAGGTCACCTCCCAGCCAACCTGGTGAGTCAGCAGCCCTCACCAGCGGCCTCTGCCTTGCAGTCTCTGGTTCTCACCACCCCCCACCCCGCGGGCTCTGCTTGTTCTGATTTCATGCTGTCCTTAATGCTTTGCTTCTGTAGCTCTGCCATTGTTATCCTTGGCACACACTGGTGTATTGTTACCCAAGGCCCTGGGTCAGACACTGTGAGAAGACACTTGGAATGAGACACCACAGCGCCACACAGAGCAGGTGGAATTTGGAAAGAAGCCAGCTGCTAATCACGGTAAGACAAACTTTCACTGTAGCCTCTATTTTATGGCTCCCATTTGTTTACCTGCTCGTTTCTATAGGTTAGAGAGGAAAGAGCTTTGATCCTACGCCAATGCTAATACTGCCATTTTCCCGCAGCATTCAGGAAAGGAAGCCTGGTGAGCAGCACAGGTCAAAAATGGGCCCTGGCTTCAGTTTTGGAGAGAAACCAGAGACTCCTCCCCCATGCACTTTGACACCTGCAGTTCATATCTGGACAGGACTGGCTTAGGGTACTGTTCATCTCTCATGTGTTGGTCTTGCCTCCCGTTGAGATGGACAGCAGCTCATAGACAATCTTAAAGCTGTGGATGCTGGGGCTTCATGTTGAGTTACTCAATCAACACTATGGGTGATGATCATCAGGAGGAAATGAAAATAAAACAAGGAGGATGACCTATCCAGCGTCACCTAGAACAGCAGCCCTGTCAAGCTCCTCAGGACCCCAAGCCTGGGAAGCTCTTAACTCACCTCCACAGAATGTGTGAAGAATGAGAAGCACTAATAAGCAACTCAATAAGGACAAGAATTTACTGGAGATGAAGGATATAATCTGTCGACCCCACATGAGTCCTATAAAAGGTCAGCCAACATCACCAAAGATTCAAAAAGTTGTAAAGACTGAAAAATACTGCCCAGGAACAAAGACAATTAACCTCATCCCTGTAACCTTGAGAACTAACACTGGCCTCAGTTTCCTCATCTGGACAATGTGGCTACTGAACTGGGGAAAGTCCTCCCAAATTTAACATTCAACATCTGCTCCAAGTATCATGAGACAATTATGTATGTCAGTTTCACTTTGGCAGTTGACATGCCATGAACCCAGGTTGCATTAAGTCAAATCAGGGTTTCATGTAAAATCCCATGTTGTTTGTCATACTCCTAGCCTGCAACAGTGACATCCTGGGAGCCCAAATCGTGTCATAAATTCACTGGCCATTACGAGAAAAGGATCTTGGATTTTGTAGATGAAAAAAATGGAGTGCTTAAGAGGTCAAATGGCTTGCCTTAGGTTGCACAATTAGACATGGATAGTAGGCTTTCCAGGACAGGGGGTAGGAAGGAGGGAGGACCCACAGGATACCAAGAGCAAAAACAAACAAAATCCCCTTTGAATGACTTTAAGAGACTTGTTTAATCTCTTTATGCATCTCCATTTCTACTTCTCAAGGAAGTATTCTCAACAACTCTTAAGAACCATGAATAAACGGGCTATGTGAAACCAAAGCAGCACTGTGTCTAACAATTTAGAAACTGCTATTCTGTGGGCAGAAAAACAGAAAGAAAATATTTGCAGTGCCATCTTGCTAAAGAGAAAAAAAGGGCACCTCTATGTCTTCAGATTTTGCTGTTGTTGTTGTTGTTTGTTTGTTTTCTTTTCTAAATTCTCAGAACAAGAATGTCTCAGAAGAACATAAACTGGTTCTCATAAAGAGCTGGGCAGCACTGCCTTCTGAGCCATCCTGTGCAACCAGAGCCACAGGGCCAGCTCACATGTGGGCAGTGGGTTGTCACAGGCTGTGTAATTGCACCAAGAAGAAAACATACAAATAACAAACAGAGTTCCCAAAGTGCTTCTGAGGGAGAATGGGTGAGGATCAGGGAGGGCTTTTTATTTATTGGTGCTGGAGATTGAACCTAGGGTCTTGTACTTGCTACACACGTTCTACCATACAGCTGTGCCCCCACCTCTGGGAATAATTCCTTAAAAGGAGAATTCACAAGTCTGACCATGTTTCTGATTTCATCGTAAACAGGTTTCACAAAATTTCAATCAGGACTCAACAGGAGTTTCCAGAGACTTCTCTGAAGGACACTAGCTCCAGTGAAGGTGGACACATCTCTGATTTTGGCAAGTGGAGAAATGGGAGAGAGAGAATGTTTAGAACTTTTAAAAAATAGAAATAGGGGCTGGGGATGTAACACAGTAGTACAGAGCATGATTGGCAAGCACAAAGACCAGGGTTTGATCCCCAGTACCCACCCCCCAAAAAAGGAAATATGTTTGTTTTTGTTAAGAACACATAATTGCCATATCACACGCCAAGTTCCTAAAGGGGTCACAGTTTCTAATCTGAAGCAGACATGGCATAAACCCACGAATGGGCAGCTGCTCCTGTGGTTCCCACTACACAGCATCTTTGAGAATACACTGGCAGCAAAGAGTACTGAGCTGGCACAGGGCACCAAGAAAAATTACATGTTATGCCATAGGAACTGAGCATAAAAGCAGAAAACATATTTCATTCCTGGGTTTTCTTTCCCCAGAACTGAGAACCTTCCATCTTTATAGCAGTTATAGAAATCTCTACAAATGTCTTTCAACAGAAATTGCTCAGGCCCCCAAATCTGAGCTCATCAGTCCAGGCAGGATGCATTTCCAAAATAAATCATCAAAAAGAATGTTATTTTTCCTTTAGCAAAAGGAAAAGCCCCCCTGCTTTGTTCATTTTCATAGAATTGCCTTTACCCTTACCCCATAAAGAGTGAGGAAATTCCAACTTTTTGCTCTGGAAAGTTACAGTACCTGGGCTGTTCTGAGCACAAATCTCCAACAGAAGCTATTGTGTGTCTACAATGTGCCTCGCATAGCTAATTATGCTTTTCTATGTATACTATATATGTATATCATATAAAATTCTAGATATATAGTTAGTCATAAATACACCCATTGTTAAAGTAAGTGTTTTAAATGTTATTTTCTCCATGAGTATTAGTGATCTAGGAAATTACATAATGCTAAAGAAAAAAAGCAGGACTTAAAATTCCATGTGCAGTATATATTAATTGTATATATGAGTTAAGAATAAATCAAAAAATTAAACAGGCCTATAATCTTTTTAATCAGTGGTTGAAAATTGACACACAAATAACCCCTATGTATAAGTGGGTTTATAGGCAAATTCTACCAAATTTTATCAATCCAATCATAGGTAAATTCTTTGAGAAAGTAACAAAAGAGGAAATATTTTCCTAAGTCATTCAATGATACTAGTATTATTCTATAATCAGACCAGATAAGAACAGTACAAGAAAAGTAAAGTACAAGCCATAATCACTCATGAACACAGATGTGGAACCCTTAAACAAAACTTTAGTAAAGCAAACTATCAATATATTAAAAATAATATGAACAATAATTATGGCCAAAGTCTCTTTAGTGAAATAATATAATAACTTAACATTAGCAAATTGCCTTATGTAGCTCCCCTAATAATATAAAAAGGAAAAAATTATCACCTCAATAGACATATAGTAAGCATTTAATAAAATTCAATTCTTATTCATAAAATTTCAAAATGTAAACAAACTGAGACCAAAAAAATTCCTTAATTAGATAAAGGGTATCTACCCATAATCACAAAACAAACATCATATTTAATAGTTAAATGACAAAAGCATTCTTATGAAATTTGGAAGTGATAAGGATTGCCAACCATTACTACTCCTGTCAACATGGTATTTAGAGAGCCTAGCTAGAAGACTATGATAAGAAAAATCAATTAGAAGAAAAAGGATTGAAAATAAAGAGACAAATGGTCAAAATTATAGATAATATGATAGTCTCCACAGAAAATTCAAGAGAATCCACAAAGTCCTAAACTTAACAACAGAGTCCATTTTGTTGTATATCTCACTGATTTGTAAAACTCCATACAAATCAAAAGGAATCAATGATAAAATATAATTTCTATAAAAGAACAATCTATTCACAATAACAAAATGTAGTCCTGGGTTATTCTGTGAAGAATCCTAACCAAATATGTTAATACTTTTATAAAGAAAATCAGAAACATTTACCAAAAGAGAGTAAAATAGAACTGAAAAAAAATGAAGAACTATAAATAACTATCCATGTTTTTGGACAGAAAGACTAATATTTTTAAAGCTATGAATTCTCCTAAAAGTAATCTACAAATTCTCAGTAATTCTAAAGGAAATAGTAGCGTGATTTTTTTGAAATAACAAGTTTGTCATAAAAGTCAAGAATAACTAAGACAAAGGGAGGCACAAACACTATTAAATATCAAAATAATTTCCAACTGGATTATAGTCTCAAATATAAAAAGCAATGTGTTAAAACTACTAGAAAAAAAATAAGAAACTACTTTATATTTTAGGTATGACATTAAAATTATAAAGCACTGAAGAAAAATAGACATCACTGCTGTGTGAATGAAAGATGATATAAACACTGATTGGAATAAGATATTTGAAATGAACCTAATCTGTGGAAAACAGTCAATATTGTAAGCTTGAAAGGCCTGCCTGCAAGGTTGGTCCTTGGTTGGCATCTGGGGACTTGGATTTCAGGAGGATTCCTACCATTCTCAGAACTTCTAAGACTGGCTCAGTGTGCCTAAACTATTTGAATAAATACTGATATTTATGCTGAATACCAGCGTTTCTTCTGGGAGTCTGGATTTTGGAGCCTACTAGGCAGAAGGTACATATGACTAGCTAGCTTCCTTGGTCTCTGAGTCTCAAATGAGCTTCCCTGGAAGACCACACCTCACACACAATGTCACAGTTTGATGCTGAGGGAGTTAAGCATGTATTGTATGATTCCACTTGGAAGCTTACACTTGGTTTCCTCTGGACTTTGCCAATGTGCCTTTTCTCTTTGCTAATTTTGTCTTGTATCCTTTTGCTACAAAAATATCCTTGCTGTGGTAAAGCCACTGGCTGAGTCTTCTGAGCCTCCCAGCAAATCACCCAACCCAGGAGTGGGCTTGGGATCCCCTACCCACTGCAATGCAATAAACAACATCATTCAGCCCCTCCAAAAATTTAATTCAATAATGGACGTGAAAAACACAATGCAATAAGGAAGAAAAAAAAACAGGCAAAAGTAATGAACGGACTGTTCTTAGAAGAGGAGAATCCCATGGCCAATAAAACTGTGAAATTATGTTCAGTCTTAACAAGGAAACACCCTTTTATCTTTACCTGATTGGAAAAAATACAAAAGTCTGAAAAATACAGAATAGTGACAAGATGGTAGAGAAATCACTCTAGAGAACAATTTGGCAACATCTAGTAAGTTGAAGATACATGTATCCTATGAACCACATATTATTACCTGAACAAGACAGGTGTGACGTAGACCCACGAGGCTTGCACGAGACTGTCAACTGCAGCATCATCTGCAATGGGGAAACACTGGGAAGATCCTCAGAGAAATGATGAGGCAGTCAGTCATTAGAAAGTTCTACAGAGCTGGGGTGTGGCTCAGTGGGAGAGCACTTGCTTAGTTAGTATGCCCAGGCTCTGGGTTCAATGCTCAGCACCACAGTACGAAAAGAAAATAAGGAAGGAAGGTAGGAAGGAAAATAGGGAGGAAGGGGGAAACTTGGGAGGATGGGAGGACAGACAGAAAGTGAAAAAGTTACACAGCAGTTAAAATAAGCTAAACTGGTAAGTAAATCTTAAAACTAATGTCAAGTTCTCAACTGGTATGCTACCATTATGAATAATTTGGAAACACACAACAAATATATTATTACACTTTTCTATTATTGAATACTCCTACATACAGAGATATGTAGGTACTCAGGAAAATACAGATGAAGTTAATTTTGGTCATCTCTAAGGAAGAAGAGAGAGAATGGATTGAAAAGAAAGGGAAAGTGATATACAACGACTGTTTTATTCCACTAAAAAATCTGAAGGGAATATGACAACGTATTAAATTTGGGTCAAAGATATATGGGTCATGTTATATTATTTCCTTAATTTTTGAAATTTAGACTTAAATTTTTGAAATATGTCCTAAGTTTAAAATAATAGTAGACAGTTGGAGGATAATGTTCGACACAGATAGAGAACCTTCTATTAAGCAGGATTTCTTGTTTCACAGTATATCAATTTATAGAAACATGAGTTAAGATTGCCTTCAGGCCAAATGTTAGTATTATTCTAACCTATCTTGTACAAACTCCAGAACAAAATGATCACTATCAGATGAGTGCTGTGAATTCAGTATACAACTTAAATTTTATTAATCTAGATCCACAAAGCAAGGGAGCTGACATCTGTCATTGCAGTAAGACAAGAATTCTGTTAGGCCATTGCTCCACCGTGTTATAGATGCCCCCTTTCCCCTCCTCCATTGCTGCTCTTGTCTTCCTACCTCACTAAGCTAAATAAAGCAAAACCACCTTTGTAGTTCTAGTTTCAAATACTTTTCTCTCCATAGGAATTTGTAAGAGCTTCTCCAGAGATTTAAAAAAAAAAAAAAAAAAACCTAAAACATTAACAACAAAAAACTTTCTACACTTAAAAAAGGAGAATAGAACACTAGAACACAATAAAGGCCTTCACACCCCAACAACTGTTGAAGGTACACACTGTCTTACACCTTAATTTTCTTGCCATGTTGGTTAATGTCTATTGCCATAGGAGAATGTATGTCAGAGAGATTGGCAGTGAAATCAAGTGCAGTTTAAACTACTTGGGTGGTAACTGTGTTCACCAAGAGATTTTATGAAGAGGTTTAACCATAAAAGCCACAAAGTGTTATCTAAGCCTAGATCCCTGCCGTGAAGTACACAAGAGCATTTCAAGCTCATTACAATTTAGTTCTTAGGATTAACAGTATACATGGGGGGGGGGGGGAAGCATGCAAAAAGCAAGAGAGTTTCTTTGATCATCATTAACAATTAGTGAACTTGATAAGTATTGTTCCTGAATTCAGGAAATAGGCAGGGCACAGTCTTGGGCCAAATACAAGTATCTTCATATGTGAAAAGCGATTCTAAGATAGTTCTGGAAACACAATGCAAATCCAGAGGAATCTGAGAAAACTAGAAGATGATTATACCCTCTCAAAGGCAGGTGAAAAAGTGCCAAATGTCTGAACTATTTGGTGCTGAACACTGGCTCTCAGACCTCTGAAGGCAAGGTCTTTCTACTGCCAAAATAGCACCCCAGCTAATACTGCTCAAATTTGCTGTATCTCCACCAACGTGCCCAATTATTCGGAGATATAAAAGTTTACTATGGCATTTTTATCATAGGGAGAATGAAAACCAACATGTCTTAGCTGTAAGCCTCAGATTCACTCAGGATATTGAGAAACATAATGAAGCCATTTGAATGTGCATGGCCATGCTGGCTCATTGGTGGTGTGACAAATAAAAGATCTTATCTTTCCTTCCTTCCATGAGACTAAGGAATGGACTCCCAGGGATAAGGTGGGCTCTAATAAGCCAAGGACATCTGCCATAGCATCTCCCTCCAGATAAGTTTTAAAAGGTACACACAGCAAAAGTAAAAAGACCAATGATTTCTGAAGAAGATGGTAGCTAGGTTCGGTGGTGCATGTCTGTAATCCCAGCTGCTCAGGAGGCTGAGGCAGGAGGATTGAGAGTTCAAAACCAGCTTCAGCAGCTTAGTGAGACCCTAAGCAACTTGGTGAAATCCTGTCTCAAAATATTTTTTGAAAAAGGACAAGGGATGTGGCTCAGTGGTTAAGTGCCCTAGGGTTTAATACCTGGTACCAAGGGGGGGCAGTGGGGGGTGGAGAACATAGTAACAAAATATGAGGTTGAAGCTCTCTTAAGGTCTCTTCCTCTATACCCCTCTTTTCTCCAAAAAATATGGGTTTAACTGTTCTAGGGCAAGGAAATCATCCTCTGTCTTAAGAGATGGCTGACATTTCTTCACTCTGTCATTCTTACTGATTTTCATATGAAGTCCAAAATCCAATGTCCAGTTTCAGGGAACTACAAATTCCCCTCTGGGTCACTTAGGCCCACTCAACATTACTCCCATAAACACCTACCTCCTGGCCAAGCGCAACACTGTGAAAACCCACAGCTGTAGCTCCATCCATGCTGGTCTCCCCATCCAGAGTGTTTCTTCTCTCCTCTCTCCCCGTCAACCTGTCCTGCCTCAAAAATTCATTTACTTCAGGGTTGGGGGTATAGCTCAATGGTAGAGAATGTGCTTAGCATTTCCATAGCCCTGGGTTCAATCCCCAGCACATCTCCCTCCAATAATCACTTATTTTATGTATTCCTCCAATGGATTAAAATTTTAAGTATTTACTAAAATCCTATGCAGTCACCCTGACAGACCCTATAAGAAACAAGGAAAGAAAACAGTTTCCACTCAGGAACAGTTTGACTATATTTTTACTTTCTTTTCAAGAATGACATTTGAAGACGCAAGCCTAGCACCCAAGGTCTACATCAGTTTTAACATGGTGACACATGGTTTTTCTAAGTAAGAGAGTATGTGTGTGTGTGTGTGTGTGTGTGTGTGTGTGTGGAGGGTGTCTTCGTGTCTGTGTATTCTATTTTTATAAGTGAATTTTTTATGTCTCATCTATGATTTTAGTATCTCCAAAGAACCCAGCACATAACTCTGAAAACAATGGAATTCTTTTTCCATAACAAAGGTCCCAAATTTCTATTTTTGGATGTTTTAATATTCACAATATTTAACGACTTTGGTGGCACGGACATGGAATGATTAGAATGAATTCCTCAATGACTGTGGAAGTTGGGGTAAGGGTGTGTCTGTCTCCTTACCAGAATATGAACCAGCCAGCATCCTGAGCAGAATCCTAGAGACCTGTTGCTCCATCATGTGTCACCCTTCAGCTACTCATTTAGGGGAGGTCCCAGATGATTCTGAGGGCTCAGGATAGTAGATACTGACTAAGGTGTGGCCATATGTATGAAAAGCAGTTAAACATCATCCCTGGTGTTGATGCTACCAAAGATGAGGGTCAGGAGGGCAGCAGCATCACCCAGCCCTAGATAGATTGTCGATGCTCAAGAGCAGAGCCTAAGTCAAGTGGCGCCTAAGTGACTTGGGCTTACTCCTAAAAGGTGGAACTTTGCTGGAAGGGGTCTTTTCAGGAATGACATTTGAAGAAGCAAGTCCAAGGTTGCATCTTTAAGTTCTTTGTTTTCTGTAAAACTTTTTTTTCATTCTTTTTGCAATACTAAGGATGGATCCCTGGCCTTGCTCATGGTAGGCAAGTGCTCTACCACTGAACCACATGGCCGGCCTCTGCTATAAATCTTACATCCACCCACCTAATGCTGAAAAAACACACAAGGTGAGTCAGCAAAACTTTCAATGGTCCACAGTCTGACCTTTGAAGACTAAGCCAGATGCATAAATTAAGTTCCCCAAAGCCCTGTCCTCTGCTGAGAACCATCAACATCCTTTTTCCAAGAAAACAGACTCTAACTAGTATTACCCCATCAGGAAAGGATAATAGCAAGGTTTAGTCTTCCCTAAACTCCCCAACTTGGGATGCTATGGATGGGTGACAGCAGTATGTAGTAAAGGGCTTTGATCATCAGTAGACTATCTGCATGGAATCTGAAGAATACAGACCATGAGAGAGAGATCAGGCAGTTAGGGACAAAGGCCAGATGGCTAAGACAGACACCAGATGAAGCCATGGACATGTCTAGTGTCTTCAGACTTCCAATCATACCATTCAGACCCCATCTATTAAACAACCAACTTTCTCTTCCTTAAATTTTCCTCAATTCACCACTTAGATTTATGTGCTCCCTGTGTGGAACTCTAACCTAACAGCTATAAAGAGAAACAACGAATCTTGGTACTAAGTTGACGAAAAAGTCTAAGAGGTAGGAGCTGGGGAGGCAGCTCAGTGGTAGGTCACCTGCCAAGTATGCCAAGGTGACCAAGGGTTCAATCTTGAAACCTAAGAAAAGAAAAAGAAAAGCAAAATGTCTTGGATTATCTAAGAATAATGGAACAAAATGAGCTTTTTTGGTGGTTTTTTTTTTTTTTTGGTACTGGGGATTGAACTCAGGGGCCCTCAACCACTGAGCCACATCCCCAGCCCTATTTGTATTTTATTGAGAAACAGGGTCTCACTGAGTTGCGTGGCACCTTGCCATTGTTGAGGGTAGCTTTGAACTTATGATCCTCCTGCCTCTGCCTCCTGAGCACTGGGATTATAGGCATGCACCACCGTGCCTGGCCACAAATGAGCTTTTAGAAGAAAATATAGAACTATACTTAGGGGAGTGTTCATTAGATAAGACATGCAGAAAGCATCAACAGTACAAAAAAAAATGGGACTTTAACTGTATTAAAGTTTAAAATTTTTCAGGGCTGTGGTTGTGGCTCAGCGATGGAGTGCGCACCTAGCAGGTGTGAGGCCCTGGGTTCGATCCTCAGCACCATGTAAAAATAAATAGAAAAATAAAGGTATTGTGTTCAACTATAACTATAAAATAAATATTTAAAAAAAGCCTTTGTATGATAAAAGACTCTAAAAATCTTATGAGAAGACCAACTACAGACTGGCAGGAAAAACATGCCATACATACAACCAACAAAAAACTATTGCTTAGAATCTATAAAGAATCTCTAAATCAATACGGATAAGACAGATATCTGACAGGAAAATGGGCAAAAGATGTAATAAGGTAGAATGATGGAAGGGGAATCCCTGGGCAGATGCAAAGATGATCAATCTCATGAGGAATCAAGACAATGCTAATTAAAACAATGAAAAATCAGTTCTTACTTATTTGAATGGCAAATATTTAATGTCTGATAAGAGCAAGTGCTGGCAAGGAGAAAAAGCATGGGGAGTGTTCACTGGAACAACAACTTCAGAAAGCAATTTAGCAATAATGAGAAAAGCTGGAAACATGTACTACCTATGACCTGACAATTTCTTTCTCTCTCCCCCACCTACTCTCTCCCTCTCTCTCCTCTCTTCTCTCAAAATTTATCATAAAGAACTACCATATCAGTGCAAAAGAAGACATGAAGCATTCTGGGCAACAGAGGAAATAAAGTCCTAAATGTGAATCAACAGCAGAAGTAAATAAATCATATATTTACATAAGGGGATCTATACAGCAAATACTATACCTGTATCAACTTGAAGTGATTTCCTTAAGATAATTATGAATGAAGAATCAAACTGCAGAATGCTGTGCACGATAGATCATTTACATGCAACTTTTTAATGGTTCAAAACACTCTATATGTTTATATTTGCTATATAGTTAATAAAGCTAAAATAGAAACACCATACATGAGAATGGTTCACACAGTTGCTTTAGAAGTTACAACTTCTAAAAGAGACTAGGAATAGATATGAGTCACAAAGAGCCTCCACGAAATCTTATTATCACTTTAATTCTTTAAAATAAAATAATGGGATCTAAAGCAAATAGGAGAGTGTTAAAATCTGATAAAGATGGTGATTGTCATTCAATGCACTCTTCTGTATTCTTATCTATATGTTTGAAATATTTAAAAATAACTATGAGTTGGGGCTGAGGGTGTAGCTCACTGGAAGAATGTGTGCTTAGAATGTGCAAAGCCTTGGGTTCAATCTTCAGCACTGCAAAAAAAAACATAAAATAATAGAAATAAAAATAACAAATCTCACAGTCAGCATTTTCCTCCTTTGTTTCTGAAGAAAAGAAAGACATGTCAGGCAGAGGGAATGATACGATAAAAAGCACAGAAGTTCTAGAATACAAAAGAAATTCAGGAAACAGCAATTTGGCCCTGATATCTTGAGTGGCTGGGGTGAGGTAGGGTGAGTCGGGTGAGTCCAGAATGCTACTCAAAGGCCAGCCAAGGAATGTAGCCCAAATTCATACCACAGGCAAAGGGGAGCCCCTAAGATTGATTCCCCAAAGCAAGTAATTGAGATATTGCTTCTGCTGCTGTGGCTGCTGCTGCTGCACTAAGTACTGGGAACAATTCCTAGGAATTGAGGAGGAGGATGTGACTTTCACTGGAAAATCAGTGACAAGGAAACATATACTGTCAGGAAAGATAGCTTTTGGAAGGGCATATTCTATAACATTCAAGGGTCATTCTATTGACTACAGTCCTAACCAATGGGTCAAAAAATGTGTTCTAGGGACTGAGGCTGTTGCTCAGTAGTAGAGTGCTCGCCTAGCATACATGAGGCACTGGGTTCGATCCTCAGCACCACATAAAAATAAATAAATAAATAAATAAAGGTATTGCGTCCATCTACAACTAAAAAAGAAATTCTTTAAAAAAATAATGTGTTCTAAGGGCTAAGGATATAGCTCAGTGGTAGAATACTTGTCTGGCTTCAATCCTAGTACCATAAAAAGAATTGCTTTAAAAATGTTCTAATCATCTAATGTGGCTTTTTGTCCTCGTAAGGGTTTGATGAAAGTCAATGCAAAGAACAAATTCACTTTCCAAGAAACAACTAAAATACAGTTCCTCTGGAAAATGATTCAGAAGGTCATTTTTATTAGCTCATCACCTTTTCTATTGGCCTCATATAACTATCTGCTTTTTTTGCCATGTGCAATAGCATTTATTTTCTGTGGGATATCTGTGTGGAGGGAGGAAGAACATAGAATCATTCTCAAGAGGAACAACTGACGACATCAGGAATCAGCAGCCTGTCATTGCGCAGGCCATTCTAAGTAAGATTTGAGAAGTGAAATAAACAGCCTGGCAAAGGGAGAGAGAAATGAGGCAGAAAATAAAACACTTTTGGTATATGGTAGAAAACAAAAGTTGAACTAAGAAAACCTTGTCTCTATACAGGGTTCCTCAAGGCTGGGTCTGCAGTTTACCAATCCCCAGAAATAAGTATCAAAATTGAGAATAAGCATTCAGAATCTTTTGCAGCAATGTGTGAGGCTGAGTTCAATTACTCAATAATAAAACATTAGGGCTCATAGTTTTGTATGTCTTCTGAATTTGGTTTTGTTCATTTTTTTTTTTCATTTTCATTTATTGTCAGTTGCCAAAGTCCACCACATATCACAGATTTTTAATACTGGTTCTTCATCACAGGTTGAGAAGCACTGCTTTCTATGCCCCTTCAATGTTTAAAAAAGACCAAAGTTTCGTGATTCTCAAATAATAATCATCTTATTTGCACAGAAGTTTGAAGATTCCCTAGAATTCTACAAACTAGAACATTCTATACAAAAGACAGCATTGCCAGCAAAGAATGGGGCTAAATGTATGTTTCCCCGAAGCTGAAAGGAGTAAAATGGGAAGTCCCACAGAGGCTTTTTGGCCATATTGTCTATGGAGCTCCTGGGCAAACAGCTTCAGCATCACCATTCACATGGGTACAATTTTTACTAAGCCAGGGAAACAGGCTTTACCACGGCTGGGCAATCACTGGCACCGTTACTCACCTAAGGCTTCCAGGATACTGGAGAAGCACTTTCCCCTGTTAAAACAACTCTATCCAGATGGTCTCTAGGAGTCAATAGTACCTTGAAATTGGTGGCAGGAGGGCAGACTTGCTCACAAAGAAACAGAATGTGCCATATGTCCATAGAAAAGGGAGGTTAAACACTCACATTTGCCATAGGTTTTAGTATAAAGATGGGCTTTAGAGGTACACGGTGTGAAATGTGCTGTAGGTCACATCTGTCTCTTCCAAATTTGGTGCTGGCAAAGAACATGCCACCAGAAACAATGGCATGGGAGGGAAAGGAGGAAAGAGGAAGAAGAGAAAGGGGAGGAACAAAGGAAAGAAGAAAGAGAGGAGAGAGGGAGATAAGCAGCCAGCCACTATAGGACACTACGATCTTCATATCAGAGAAACTGCTGTTTTGTGAACTTTAGAGGTGTTTAGGGTCACTACTGACCATAGGCTCTAATCCCAAATATGTCTTAGGTAATACTGGACAAGTTACTTCACTTCTCTGTA
Organism: Marmota flaviventris; assembly: GCF_047511675.1. NCBI lineage: Eukaryota > Metazoa > Chordata > Mammalia > Rodentia > Sciuridae > Marmota > Marmota flaviventris. Next base: position 54,646,790 of record NC_092509.1, on the reverse strand, counting down.
TCCTGTTTTTCTATCTGCAAAGTGAGGGTACTGAGCTATGTGACCTCATTCATTTATTCAAGTAATGTATATTTATTAGACACCAACCATGAGCCAAGCATGGTCCTCTCAACTGGGGACACAGCAGTGAGCTAACAGACACCATCTCCACCCTTCAGGTTTATTGCCCAGTGGACTCAGTGTCCCCTTCCCTCGTGTTTACATTCTGGGACTCAGAGTCATGACCTGAGTTCTGTCCTCTAGTATATTTGGGTTGAGGTTTTCTTACTAAAAGTAAGGGGAAAAAATCAAGCATTGAGCATTATACAAAGCAAGACAGACATTCTTTAAGAAAACTAACCATGCCAAACTTCTAATTTATACAACAAATTTAATTCAGAACTGACTGTTAACATTATAGGTTTATAAAGGAATTGAATTCAAGGTTCTTTCAAATGACAAAAATCTTGTAGTTCATATATTAATAATTATAATATTTATGTAGTATCAATTATGTCCCAGGCATGGTGCTAAGCTATTTCCTAGGCAATATCCATTAATATGAATAGCAAGCCTATGGCCTGATAACATTTCATTCTCACTTTACCACTGAAAAAGTTGGTGCTGAATGAGGCAAAGACTAACTTGCCCAAAATTCCTCTTCTAGCAAATGACAGAATCCAGAAACGAACTTGGTGTTTATATGCTCAGCTTTCTTACCCATTTCTATCTTGATCATCAAAATGTAAGTTGCATAAGCAGCAGGAAATGCTGGTGGGTTTTGGGGAAGGTGATAAGCATTTTTTATTCTAACTCCTCAAAAACCTATTCAAATGACAAACGCCTATTTCACTCACCTGTCTTTAAATCACACACATGGCTCCCAATTAGCACAGTGCCATTTGAGGATCTCTTACATTGTACAATTGAAATAAGGACAACTATCATAATACAAAGCCATTCAATACTCTGTGGACTTTTCCTCTCTATGAATGTTCTGAACATATTCTTAACAGAAATTAAAAGGCATATCTTATTACCAACATAAAATTTCACTTTGGCAAAGGATACCTACCTTTAATTAACTGTGGCCTTTGAAGTACAATAGTTAAAGTAAGGGGGTAACAATCTAATTTATAAAAATCCAACATTTACACATATTTTCCTGAATGCATTAACTACCAAGAAAGGCCAGTGGTGATCCCTCCACAGACAACTAAACCCAGGGCAGGAAGGGAGAGTGGGGGACCAAAGGGACAGTGTTAGTTGACACCTCTCTGCTATTTCACCATACAAGAAGGTAGGGAAGCAGCTCTCTTGCACAGATTCTGCCTTCTGAAAGACAGGGGAGGCCAGGGCAAACTCCTGCAGAGCTGGCCTGTGTGCCACCAGGTGTCCAACAGATTGGCTAAGGGGGCCCAGGGCTGCTGGTGGAGGACACTGTGTTTTAACACAACAGGCTTTTATTCTCTTAGAAACACTTCATAGCAGGCTGGTGTTGCAATGCCTGAAAAAGGAGCTCCCCCGCTGAGCTCATGGAAGTCAAAAGCTTTTAGTCAAACCAAGGGAATTCACAGCTGAATAAATCAGTGCCCCTCTCCAACATTCCTTCTTTGCAAGTACCAGGAAGAGGACCTTCCCACCTAGACTGAAGCACCAAAGCCAGGAGGCCAATGTGCTGTCCTGTCCCCAACCCAGACCTGTTCACACATGGCCCAGGAAACACTACTGCCTCACCAGCAACCCTTGCCATGCTGGGAAATTCCTCTGCCTATCCTGGAGCAATTCCTCATAGCTTGGAGGAACAGGGGGAACAGCCCAGAAGCACTAGGAGCTAGAGATCTATCTCCACGCAGTGCAAGGCAAAACACGGCACCCAAGCTCCACACAAGGCTGTCACCAGGGCATGTATCTGTTCCGTGTGGTGTGAGTACAGGTGTGGGAAACACCAGGCCTGCAGGGATGATTCAGGTACATTATTGGGTACTTACTTAAATGTGTCAAGCAAAAATCTACAACTAGACAATTCAGAAGCTCCTCCACTGAGAAACAGACTTGAGTGCTGACAGGCTATTTTAAGTCCCCAATTTTCCATTAATCTAGAATCATTTATATCGTTCATAAAGTAATGGTTATTTATTGAACCAGGCACAATATGGAACACCATAAAATCCATTCTCCCAATAAATCCTTAGTTGTCCTCCAAGTCAGGCACTAACAGTACTTGTGTTAATCAGCTTTCCATCATTTTGATAAAAATGCCCGAGAGAAGCAATTTATAAGGAGGAAAGAATTACTCTGGATCACAGTTTTGGAGGTTTCAGTCTACGGTCCAATGGCGTTACTACATCTGCAGGGCCTGTGGTGAGGCAGTATCATGGTGGGAGCTCAACACAGAGCTCCTGTTGGCCAGGGAGCAAAAGAGAAACAGGAAGGGTCCCAATAACCCCCATCAAGGGTATGACTCTGGTGACTAACATCCTCCATCAGGCCCCACCTCCTGAAGATTCCACCACCTCCCAATAGTGCCACAGGCTGGGAACCAAGCCTTTAACGTATGGGCATTTGGGGGACATTCAAGATCCAAATGATAGCAGTACTGCCATTTTAAAAAACTATTTTTGGCTGGGGATGTGGCTCAAGCGGTAGCGCGCTCACCAGGCATGCGTGCGGCCTGGGTTCGATCCTCAGCACCACATACAAATAAAGATGTTGTGTCCACCGAAAACTAAAAAATAAATATTAAAATTCTCTCTCTCTCTCTCTCTCTCTTTAAAAAAAATAGTTTTTCTTTATTTTACAAATAAGAAAATGAGGGCAAAAAAGAAAAAACTGATATTTGAAGTATAGTGTCTGTGCTTGGTTAAGGAACTTGTAAAAACAAGTAGAGGTGGGGAGAAAAAAAAAGTAGCAGGTGGCAAATAATGACTCTTTGGTCTGGAGGAACATGGTGAGAGTCTGCAGTACTCTCAAACTTTAATGTACATGCAAATTGCATGAGTATCTTTATAAAATGCAATGTTTTTCCAGTAGGTCTGGTATGGGGCTTGGGATTCCACATTCCCAACAAGTACCCAGGTGATGTCTTTTCTTATTGCTGGTCCTTAAGTCACACTCTGAGTAGCGAGGTACTAAGAATGAAGACAACAAAAATGACTTTATTTAAGAAACTGTGCATAAATTTTTGTCATGCCAAAAACTTGAGGTCTGTGTGATTCCATGATTTTTCTGCCAAGCAGATTATTTCATGATCACTGAAATGGGTGGTATAACTTAAAAGTGACACACATACAAGGCAAAGTCTACAGAATCATTCACTTCCTTCTGAGGTCTATGAAATTCTTGAAGATGGGAATATGCCCTCATCATTTAATAGGACAGAGACTACAAATATTTTTCAACTCACAAAAAAATGCAGGTATAATAGTGATGGTTGCTTGGTGAACTGTTGGGTGAATCTAAAGCTTCATCTGGGCTCAGTGAGAGTCATTGCCAAGAGCAATTATCCTGCCCAACATGACTTTGGAGGAAGGAAGTGAAAGCACACATGCCATATATCTGCTACCATCTCCAGGTTATAATTTTGATTTCATTTTATAACCGTTACGTTTTATAACTGTTAAGTTTAAGTTATGGAGTGCAAGTTTGTGGGGTGCGATTTGATATTTCCTTTGTCTTCATTTCTGGGATGATTCCTATTTCTTTCTTCAATTCTTTCTGCATGTCATAATCTTTCATCTTCCCATTTTGGGGTGTAAACATTCTGAGATTTTCAGATTTCTGATTTCAAACTGTTTTCCATTTTTCTCATATATTTGTTTAATGATATTCAGTTCATGTTATTGGTAGTGTTGCAGTTTTCATTTTCTTTGTGGTCGTTTGAGGGAGAAATATTTCTTTACTTCCATTCACTTTGTTTTCTTTGTATAGTAAATTTTATAGATATTACCTACCAGTTTCATAACTTGGATTTTCCTAGGCCAGTAAGAATAGGTGTTTCTAAAATCCTTTGTGTGACTAAGAGCATCCTCTAAGTGGCACCTGTCGGGGAGGGAGGCTGGGGAGTCAGCTATGCTGGTTCTAGATGTTTATTTATTCAAATTTATATTATGCTTTATCCCCTACTTGCACTGTAGGTGTGAGTTATGGATGTTTTATAACTGACCTTGTTGATTGATCCTTAGATACACTTTGGATAAAGAAATTTGGAAAATCATAGAAATTCCAATTTAGTTGTCAGTCCTTTTGTTTTAAACCAAAGACTGCCTTCCTTCTGTATCCATGGGGGATTGGATCCAGAATCCACTGGACACAAAAATCCAAGGATGCTCAAGGCCCTTATACAAAACAGCATAGTATTCACATACAACCTGAGAATAGTGCCTTTAAATGATTTAAAGGAGACAGGCTGAATTTTGCTCTTAACGTGTAGCTCTTCTCTTACCTATGAAAGTTCACAGGTTGAAAGTAAGTTGTAGGCTCCTCACCTTCAGCTGTGATGAACTATCATGCAACTCTTTTAGAAACTGTACCTATATCACTCTACAGAGAGCATATCCTGCTCTTAAAAGATCATTTACAAGAAAATTTTGCAACCTTCTTAAAAATATATTAGATTTGATAATATACCCTGACAGAGAAGTGCAAGTAAAATAAATCCTTACAGCTAGAATATAACCTTATTTTTTGTTAAAGACGTCAAGCTACTATTAAGAGACAGTATCATGCAGTGTTAGAAGATGAGCTCAGGGAGCCAGATGACCCTGGGCCTGACTCTGTTGTACCACGACAAGATGTGTAACCTTCAGGAGCAAGCTACCTTGCTAAGTTTTAGCTATAAAATGAAGATGATATTGCCTCTCAAGATGATTGTGGGGATTATATGAGGTAATAGATGTAAATCACTATGCACTACTTCCTGCACACAGTAGGCATGCAACAAATGTGTTTGTTTTATTGCTATCATTAATACTATTATTACTCTTTTCTCTAGTTCTAATTATAACTGGAAAAACTGCTCCTTTTGTTTTTAAATTCAGAACACACGGGAAGATATGGAACTAGTAATGCCCCTCACATACAAACACCTAGATACAAAGGAGATTTCAGTTACGGAAATGTACAGTGTACAGAATTAACAAGGTTCGTAAAAGATAACTCTCTATAGAGCTGTTAGAAAGGCAGGAAAAAAGGAGGAAAGAGGAGAAAACAAAGATGTCTCCCTCATGTCCCAATTTGCTACAGAATCTATGTCATACCTGGAATGTCCATGACACTATTCATGAAGTGGCTTTGGGAGGTTGGTCTACGAATTTGATGTTACTATTTGCATGGATAACACTCAATGTAGAGTTGAAAATGACCTCAGAAGGATTTTTTTTAAATAACTCAAATATAACAAAGTCTGATACATTTAGTGGCTTGGGAGACAGTGGCATCTCAAAAAAATGCCACCAGCCAAAGCAGTGGCATGAAACTGGATGTCTGTGGGGGTACGTGAAGGCTAGCATAAACATAGATTTTCCTTAGGCCATGCTTATGGACAAGGGGCAAAAACTGATGAGCTTTCTTACAGAAATTTAGGAGTTTAAATCCATGAATGAGAATTCCATTACCACCATCATCACCAGCAGCCCATGACTCTGCCATGATCCTCTTTTCATTACAAAACTCAAAGAGAGGCACACTCCACATGGATGCAAGACCAAGGGCTGAGATTTCCAGGCAAGCTGGCAAGGAAAAACCTGCCCCCTGATGATCAGGATGACCTCGCTTTTAGTCTCTACTAATAAGAAAAGGTACAGTTGGCTTTCTGCAAAATGAGAAGGCAGCTAATCTGCAGGCCCCCAGTTCATGTCCCCATTTTGGTTTCATCTCTTTTACCATCAGGAGATTTTAGGAGGAAAAGCTGTTGTTTTTGGACAAAGCCTGAATTCCAGATCTTCCCCACTTTGCCCAGATTCCTACAGGTAATAAAGGCCCTGAGTTACTCAGAGCTGTTACTTCCTCTCCTTGGGGAACATGGCTGGCTGCTAGGATTGCTGTGAGGATTAACTGTGAAAAAGGATATAAATCACTAAGTATCACTTCCTGCACACAGTAAGCACTCAACGATTGTGGGACTACTAAGCAACCCTGTTCTTTTTTCTTTCTTTCTTTTTTTCAACAAGATGTATTCACTGAATTTGAAAACAAATTTGCCAAGTGTCTATTCCCTTAATCCTGAACCCCTTGTGTGTTTTAAGGGAAACTAGACCATATGGTTCAGATTTCACTCACAAATAAATCAGCATAATGTTAGTTCAATAAAAGCTGTTTCATGTTCTCATTTTTATGGCCCTTCTTATCCCACGTCCTAAAATAATAATAATAAAAATAATAAAAGTTGTGTTTTGCTAAGGGTAAATAAACTCAGGCTTACATCCTTCTAATCTCCATGGACTAGGGAAGGTGGCCTCTGATTATAGCTAAATAAGTCCTCTCTCTAGCCTCAGGCCACCTGCCCAGAGCCTGGAAGCTAGAAGAAGAATCCATAGCAAGGAAAGCCAGAAATGTAGATAGGTGAGGGCAGCCCAACAGAAAATTAGCCGTGGATTCCCAGTAGAAGCTGCGAAATAGCAGGAACAGTAGGCTCATTCCTCTGCTCTACAACAGCCATTGTAAGCATCCAAAACATGTTTTCTCCATTAGCCATCCCGTAGAAGGTCAAAGACTGCTCTTTGTAGAAATATGGAGCCTCAGAAGACTTCGAGACACAACAAATGGAGGGTAAAATACAGCCAGTGGCCATATTGTTAGCCATAGGTACTGATACTCTGGGACATGATCTTCTGTTGGGAAGAGCCACCCCCAGTACCTGTCTCCTTGGTCTATCAATAGTGCCTAACTGCCTTAAATCTAGCTATGCACCCAAGGTTACTCACATCTCAAATCCTGTGCTCTTCACATCCCTTCTTTCATTTTCATATAATATCTCATCCACAGGGATTCCGAAATAATACACGGGAGAATAGGCATATGTGTGCTTATTGCTATTTTTACATCATAAAAAGGCTACTAAACTCCTCATACATTGTGGTGGAAATGTAAAATTGTAAACAACTTTGGAAAATCATCCAGAAGTTTCTTACAAACTAAATCTATACACATAAGCTATGAGTAGTCCAGTTCAGCTCCTAGGAATTTACCGTAAAGAAATAAAAACATGGGACTAGGGTTGTGGCTTAGTGGTAGAGCACTTGCCTTGCACGCATAAACTCCTGGGTTCAATCCTCAGCACCACATATAAATAAACAAATAAAATAAAGGTATTATATCCATCTACAACTGAAAAAAAAATAAAAATAAAAACATGTTCAAAAAAGATTTATACAAGTCTATACATAACAAATTCATTCACAGTAGCCAAAATCTGGGAACAGCCCAAATGTCTACCAATAAGAGAACAAACAACCTGTGATATAGTTATACAGAATACAACCCACAATTTTTTTTTAAAAAAGGAACAAATTGGGCACAGTGGTGCACACCTATATAATTCCAGCAGCTCAAGAGGCTGAGGCAGAAGGATCACAAGTTCAAAGCCAGCCTTGGCAATTTAGAGAGGCCCTAATTAACTTAGTGAGACCCTGTCTCTAAATAAAATATTTTAAAAAGTGTCTGGGGATGTGGCTCAGTGATTAAGCAGCCCTGGGTTCAATTCCCAGGACAAAAAAAAAAAAGAACAAACTACTGACACTTAAAAATAATATAGATAGATCTTAAATAAACTACAAAAGTCAGCAGAGCTCAAATTTTGGGCTTTCAGAACAACTTCACATTCTACAGTATTGAGAAGCCCCAAGACCATTTCTTTATGTGAGTTATACTTTGTAGTAAAAGAAATTAAAATGAGAAAATATTATAATATATATTAATTCACTTTAAAATAGCCCACTACAAATTAATATATATTTGAAAAAAATAACCACATTTTCTCCAAGCAAAATAATAAACAAGAATAATGGTGCTTCTTTAAAAATTTGTTTTGCATCTCTTAAATATTTAGCTATAATAGTAGATTACTATGATCTCTTACTTGCATCTGTACTCACTTGTGATAGACTTTTTTGGTTGAAGTATACAGAGAAAATGCAACATCACACAGTTATGTAATTGGAAAATGATAGACTATTTTAATAGCCTTTTCAGATAATGATGGCTATTTGTCTTTGTTTTTTTTTTTTTTAATTTTTTAATACTTATTTATTAGTTTTCGGTGGATACAACATCTTTGTTTGTATGTGGTGCTGAGGATCGAACCCGGGCCGCACGCACGCCAGGCGAGCGCAATACGGCTTGAGCCACATCCCAGCCCCATATTTGTCTTTGATACAAAAAAAATTTCACACAATTTCTTAAAGGTTAGTTGCAATGTGGAACTTGAAATGATATCCATAAATTTTGTACTCTGCCACCTGAAACCCCACTGTAACTGTTACAGTTGGCATGGAATTGTTACCTGTGTGTGAATACATACTATCAAGACCACAGTGACAAATTCAAATTTTCTAAAATTCTAATTTTCACTTGAAAGTTCAAGTTTTACCAATACCAGTGAATGCTGTTGCTAGCTGTTTCCTCTAAAATATCACATTTACTCTGCCACATATTCAAATCTAAATCACCATAGTTTGCCTGTCAGCTATTATTTTTTCCATTAAAAAAAAAAAAACTAGTTCAGCTGGCAACACACATTATCACATAGGTGCTTTTCCTGGAGTAAATCATGATTCTAAAGTTTGTAGCAGAAGTACTTTATGCGTTCCTTCCATTTTGTCACACAGAATATCTAAGGGACATGCGCTCCAAGTCCAAGATTTTACTGAGAGTATTCATTTGTACTGCTTCATTCTTAAGAGGAGCCTTCTTAAGTGAATACTAGCTGCTTTTTCTACAGGTGAGAGCTGGTGAAGAATACAATGACGAACAGACTGGGGCCACCATTTCAGCAGCAGCAACTTTACCCACCATTGCCTTTGCACCAGTGTGAAGAGAGAGAGTCTCATTACTATTAGGAATAATAGCTGTTACCTCCTGGACCTCTTTAAAGTACTTTGGAGACTCCCCACAAAGACCCATGGAACACATTTTGGGGACTGCTGTGCTATGTACACAAGGGTGGTTTCATGCAAAAGACTATATACAGCTGGCTCCTGCATCTGTGGGTTCCAATCTATGGATTCTACAAGCCATGGCTAAAAACATGTAAAAGAAAAATTGCAACTGTACTGAACATGTAGGCCTTTTTGTTGTCACCATTCCCTAAGAATATAGGATAACACTTATTTATACATTTATATTGTGTTAAGTATGATAAGTCAGTCACCCAGAGATGATTTAAAGTATACAGGAGGCTGTTCATAGGTTATATGCTAATACCATGCTGTTTTATGTAAGTGATTTGAGCATCCAAGGATTTGGGTATCTGCAGAGGGTCCTAGAACTAATCCCCAGTGGATACTGTGTAATGCCTGTATCCTATAATTCAACTTCTGTGCAATTCTAGAACAGACAAAACTAATGTGTGGTGGGAGGAAATTAATGCTCTGAAGGAGAGGAGGCTCAGGGACAAGTCTGGGGAGGGCCCATGAAGGGACTTTCTAAAGCAATCATATTGTTCTGTGTCCTGAATGAGGTTGGGTGATACCCAATCTCTGTTGCATGCGTGAGCCAAACTCGGTGAACACAGCCTTAAGATTTCTGCTTTTCAATGTGTAAATTCCACACAGAAAGAAAACCACTATAAATAAACATTAAAATCTAATAAATGATATGCATACTTAAGTACTTAGGGAGGAGTACACTGATGTCTAACTTTCTTTGAAATGCGTTAAAAAGTAAAGACAGACTAAAGCAGTATTTCTTAACCTCAGCATATTGATATTTGTGCCAGCTATTCTTTGTGGTGGGGTCTGTCTTGTGAAATATAGAACACTGAGCAGAATCTATGGCCTCCATCCACTGTATGCCACTAGAATCCCACCCCTAGCTATGGAAACCAAAAATGGTCTCCAGACACTGCCAAATATTCCTAGGGAGCAAAACTGACCCAAACTAAGAATTACTTAATTGAAGGGAAGGGTGTACATGCGATAAAACTAATATAGGAAAATGTTAATGGTACAATCTAGATGGTGGTTATACAGGTATTCACTATAAAATTCTTTCATCTTAATGTTTAAATTTTTTCATATTAAAGCATGGAGTTAAAAATTGCTATTGTGTTACAATCTCTTTTGCACTTCATATTATATTACTAAAATTTAGCCATATGATTGTATGCCATAGTAGTTCATTCTTTTGGGCTATTTTAACTTTTTTCCAAAAAAAAAAATTGTATAAAAAAATCCTATAATTTATCTGCTCTCTTTTGCAGTTATGCTGCTATGAATATTCTGGCACATGTAGTTTGTCATTCTGTTTCTCAGTCTTGTTCATTAATTTTTCTTCCCTTGCCATCATGTTTACATGAAGTTCCCCTATCTTGAGGTCAAATAACAATTAGCCTATATTTTCTTTTAGTTCTTTCAGAGTGTTATTTCTAGCATGACTTCTGTGATCTCTCTGGAGTGTGTGTAGATGGCCAGCATTGTGCATACCAGAACATTTGTTGAGAGGTTCTCTCTCCCCTAAGATGGCATGTAAAATAGGTCTAAGTTTGCAGTAAACCTCCTATACAGATAAAGAAACTGAGAACATACCCCAGAAATTTGCTCTCTGCAATTTGGAAGGATTGTTATTTACCATCTCTGTACTCACATGGCATTCACCACATGCAGCCATGCACCAAAACCCTTCATCTACATATCTGATTATACTAATATATGATAAATTCCAGTCAGTTCATAAGCAGTCACACTGAGAACCCAGGGGTTCTGACTTCCCCATACTTCAAAGGATAAAAATAAATCATCTTTTAAGCACTTACTTCAAAACCTAGAACCAAATCTCACAAATATGGAGCTGTTTGAGAAGGTTGCCTGAGCTCATCGAGTGAAAAACTGAACACAAATGCAGAGCATAAAGCAGGACAAGAGAAAGCAGAAACCAAACAGGAAGAATTCTTTCATTTCCCTTCAATCTTCAGAGGTAAGTCAGGCCACCTCCAACCTAAGAGCCAACAGGCTTATTATAAATATTGCTGAGTGTTTCCAGCCTGTGAGAAACTGTTTCCAAAGATGCTGTTGTCAGTTTTGCTTTTTTATTCCTTTTCTTTCTTTGGTTTAATCTCACAAGTCTTCTTAGTGACATTAGCCTCTCTGTTTGCTGGTATTTCAAAAATATGTGAATATAGACTGAGTATTTTTTAAGATTAGAAAAAAAAATTAATTTCCCATTAACAAGCTTATTTATACAAATGTCACTTTAGAACTTAATCGACACCATGTGCCTCCTCTGACACCAGCTGATGGAAGGCGGTCATTAGAGGTCACACCAAATGGGGTCCTGGGTTGATGTTTGGTTTTTATGGCCACTGTAATCCCTGGGGCCTGCTCCTTCCTGATCCCCATTTTCCCAGGCTTAAACTTGAGCATCTTGCAGACAAACTGAGGACAGGGGAGCCGTGTGAAATTCATTACCAAGGAAGGACAAAACTGTTCAGGCTGTGGTCCACCCTCCCCATGCCTGTCCACACCCACCCCAGCTCCCAAACCCACACCCCACACTCTTGGAATTTCCATTGTGTTTGGAAATTCTGTGGCTTTCTGAAACAATGCTGGTGTTGCTGGTAGTTAAAGAAAACCAGCTGCAAAAGGACTCAACCTTTTTTTGAAAGAGACAGTACTTCCTGACTCAAAGAACACAACTCAGCCTCACCCAAGACACACAGACACACACTTCACTGGGATAATGCACAGTCCCATGTCCAGTTCCTATGCAGTACCTGTCTCTCTCTCCATCTTGCCTCCGGCTGTCATCACAAATGACCAATTGCTCTGAAATCCTACACCCTGTTCCTTACCACACCACTCTCCCCTTGCCCCCAGATAGGATTACGTGTCAAGCTGGAAGATGAGGCCTCCCAAACCCACAGTGAGAGGTGCAATGGAAGGAGTAGAGGGCGTGATGACAAAAGACGGATCCACTCCTTGGGTCACTTACCCTCCCTAAGTCTCCGTGAAGAATGGAGTCAGGACTAACAGGTCTCACCTTAAAAACCCACAGGGTTACTGTGAGAATTGAACAAGAACATCTGTGGAAGACTTCAGAAACTGGCCAGTATGACACTTGTCTAAAGACAGAGGAGAAAAATAATTCTCAAGGAGGAAGATGCTAGCTTGGCCCTCTTATCTTCCATTCACACACCTCCCAAACTGTCCACCGTTTTTCAATGCCAATAAGCAACATGCTGCTGAGAGATGCCAGCAATCTCTGCTGGGGAAAAAAAATGGCCCAGCCATTGTCCCATCAGGCTCTCACTCCCTTCAAGCCTCCCCCAAACACAAAGAAAAGAACACACTGGAATTGAGGATGCTCAGAGATGGTCAGAGTTTTCAATAAGGAAGAATCTGCCACTAACCCCAAAAGCCTGTTGAGACCTACATGGTACAGTCCCAGCAGCCTGGAAAGAGCTGCTCATCTCTCCTCTGTCACAGAAAGAGGGGAGCTGGCAGGAGAAGCAATGAACAGGGTAAAAACTCAGGAGGACACACCTGGTGCTCTGGTTTCTCACAGAAGTAGGGCTCCAGCACCTCCTGCACTGCCGGTGCATTCAGCTCTCAGACAGACATGGAGAGGAAACCCTCGCCAGAGGAAGATGCTCGAGATTCTCAGGAGGGAACACCTTTCTCATCAGCGACAGGGAAAGATGCTCCCTCCTGGCATATGTGGGCAGTATCAGAAGGGCCAATGTCAACCAGGACAGCAGAGCTGACAGGTCCAGCTGGGAGAAGCTTGCCGAGATGTACAAAATGCAGGAGTTAAGAGCCAGCAACTTTTTGGAGGTACTGGGATTGGGGTGCTTTACCACTCATTTACATCCACAACCCAGCTCTGTTTTATGTTCTATTTTGTGCTAAGTTGCCGAGGCTGACCTCAAACTTGTGATCCTCCTGCATCAGTCTCCCCAGTTACTGGGATTACAGGCATGTGCATGGCAAGAGCCCATGACTTTTTAATGGTTCATCCTTCTCCTTTTTAAAAGAAGTTCATCCTATTTATTAACTCATAGGTTTAGAATTACAAATCCTCATCTCTGGCAAGGTACAATGCACACTTGTTGATTAAAGTGCTTAGCTAGAGGACTGGAGGTGTAGGTTAGTGGTATAGCACTCACCTTGCATGTGTGAAACCCTGGTTTCCATTCACAGCACTATTAAATAAATTTTAGTAACAAAATTCTTAGAATGTGCATGTGAAATAGATGGCAAAATTGCCCTTTCCTAAGCAGTCCGTTGTCACATGATCACAGTGGGTAGCTCCTGGGTCACCTGGATTGGCAATGGGGCAGAAGGGAATACCTAGTTCCTGTTTTTCCACAGATAGTTAATATTCAGATCTCCTGACACACTGAGTGAAAACCACTGGGCCCCACACCCAATATTTTCCAGACTCTTCCCTCTTACTCTTCTCTATTTTCCTCCTATGTCTTTGGGGGTGGGGAGGGTGGTAAACAGGAAAGAAAAAGAAAGACAGAGTTCCTTTCTAGTTTTCACCTGAGCTCTTCTTGCCCTCAGGGTGACAGCTGCTAATACTACACTTGTTTGTGTTAAGCAAACCAGACCAAGGGCATGGAACACATCACCTGAGGTTACCCACACATACCCCACTGAGAAATCACTCGTACTATCTACCCCCAGTGGCTGGATTTCAGTGCTCAAATAGACAGAAAGCCAGAGGACTTCCTGGACCTGCAGACTCAGAGTTCTGGGAGTCCCAGCCAGGGCCTCTGCCCTCTACTTATTGCAAGGATATGCACATGCTAAACTATAGAAAGACCCCTATGTAGGTGCCAGTGGCTATGACCATTGTCAATATTAAGTGCGTATCCTTGGGAAAGTCACAAAGCCACTCTGAGCTTCAGTTTCCTCATCTGAAAAATAGAATTAATCATCTTCACTAGGCAAGCATTCTGGATTCTTGGTAGGTAATAGATAACATACCAGATATAATATGTGTGATGCATTCAAATGAAAGATATCACCCAAAAAGAATTTGTTGTCCAAATTCTACAGGGGATTTTTTTTTTTTTTCATCTCTCCTCCATGCATGATTTTCTCCATTTTGCTGCTAAATTGGGTGCAGGTTTTTAATTGTTGTTGTTTTAATCATTAACACCTTTTTTTTTTTTCCTTTCAAGTTCTATCAGTTAAGAGCAAATGGCGCCTCAATCAGAGAATAATTAGACATCACCTCTCTGTCCCAAGAGGAGCAGACAGCAATAAGATCTCCCTGCTGGGACAAATTCTTTTCCCAGGGTGTGATGCCTATGGGGCTGGGTCAGGAGACACCAGAGGGGGACTCTCAATTTGTTACCTGTACACTGCAAGCCCCCTGAAGAGATGCATTAATACTGTAGTCTCAAATATGAAACAAGGCAAAAACTAAATGATTTTATACTAAACAATTTTAAAATTGTAGTCAGAGTGGAGGCAGGAACGCAGTCTTCCTTAAAGATGGATAAACCTGCTAAATCTTTCAACAACTTGATCCAGCCCCCCAAGAACCAGTCTGCAAAACAATCAAGGTCACAGAGGACAGGACACATGGCAGAGCTAAGTCATACTGAGACTTCCAGGAAAAGCAGCTCTTCTTCATTTAAAATCCAAAGATAATTCCAGAGAGCATAAAGCACGCATTCCAAAAGGCTACCATAAATCAATTTTTCTTGCCTGTGAACCATCTAGATGTAGCCACTTAGTTCATCTTAATAAACAAGTTAGTCGTTCAAAGGAAAATAAATGAAATGTTTTGCCTTGAGGGACAGTTTTGTTTTTAATAGTTTGGTGCTACGGCAATAGAAATAATATTCTGCAATCTGAATTGCCTTTTGTCCTTTGGGACCGCTGGAAGATGGGAGGGGGTAGCATGGGATGGAGGGATGGTTAGTCTCTTTCCCAGTTTACCTCATGTGTGAACATAATTGCAAGATCTTTCTCCTGCTCCTCTTTTTGTTACAGAAGGTCTTGCAAGGAGCTTCATTTAAAGAAATGGTGGTTTTTCTTTGTAAGATATCAATATGATGTTGGGTGGTTTGGAGTTCTGCTCTTTTTTTCATTAAACAAGTCATTCCAATAAAAATGGAATGACGGGTGTTAGTAGTGTAGCTCAGTGATAAAGCTCTACCTGGCGAGTGTGAGGCACTGGGCTCTGTCAGCCAGCACCACCAAAAAAAAAAAAAAAAAAAAAGGAATTCAGGAGAAGGGCTTTTTCATTTTCTCTTAAAGAAACAATGGGTAATGCAACTAAAATGTTGGGGTCTGTTTGTTCTGACTCCTTTAATGCAAATCCTTGAAAGAAAGAATAGGTCATGCCTAAATCATATCATTCTAAATAATGAAACCATAAGACATATTTTCAAATTACCTAATGAACAATAGTAGTTCCTCTTTATCTGTGAAGAAAGAGTCTGTTTCCATTTCTGAAAGTCTATGGAGGTTTTTCTTCCCCTGGAGGATTCATTGCATCTGTTAGTTCACTCACTCACTCATCCATTCATTCATTTACTAATTCACTAATTCACTGCTTTGTGCCAGGCTTTATGCTAGGCTTGGGGCATCCAAAAGGGGATGGAACCTGGTCCCAAGGCAGGCAATATGATATAAGCAAATGAACTTTTTTCCTGGCCCTGCAGAGGGACACCTGCCATGTGACTAGCACCAATGCCTCCCTAGTCCCAAAATGACATTTTCAGGAAAAAGGCAGCATTGATCTCAGGAACCGAATGTGTTTCCCACAAGTTCTTCCAAATAGCCTCATAGTATCCCAGTGAAGTGAGATTATTTGGACCCTCTTACACTGGGGCCCCTGGCTAGGAGGTACTTGACTGGTCACCAAGAAGCCAGGCCCTTGAAGTATTCAGCCACTTCACTGAGTGATGCCATCAACACAAAGAATAAATCAAATGAGTGGTCACTTTCCACCATAGCCAGAGACAAACAAGGGTATCCACAGCAGGTGAAGAGTTTTATCTGGGAAAAGGCAGGGAAATGTAAGAAAACGGTTAAAGATTAAGATTTAAACAGAAAAGAATACATAATCCTGCCAGTTCTCAATGGCTCAACTTTAATGTCACCTCCTTCATTGAAGCCTTCCTCAAGCAGCCCATTCATTAGATATGATGCTTGTTTTAAACCCCAATACCTTCATTTTGTTGCTCAGCATTTCTTTTTTACCACCTACCACATTCCATCTTCTACTATTGCCATTCATGTACTTGCATTACCTCCCCATGTCCCTGCATTTCCAATAAACCACGTGCTTCCTCGAGACACACCTTTATCTGGCTTGCCTACATATGTTTTAGGTTCCTGAACCTAAAAAATCATGTGAAAGAATATGACTGACATTTGGAAAATAAATTGTTGATTTTAAATTCAGTGTGAGAGTGAATGAAGGACAGAAGCCTATTATGAACTCTGAGAGAATCTGGAAAATCCTTAAAAAAAATAGGATTAAAGCTATCTGTAAAAAACAAAAAATAAGAAAAGAATAAAAGGAAAAGAAATAAAAGTAAAAAAAATAATAATAATAAAAGGGGGCTTGGGTTGTGGCTCAGTGGTACTGCACTTGCCTGGCACATGTGAGACACTGGGTTCAATCCTCAGCATCACATAAAAATAAGTAAATAAAATAAAGGTATTGTGTCTGTCTACAACTAAAAAATATTTTTTAAAAAAAAGAATAAAAGGAAGATAGAACAACAAAACAAAACAGCCAGCCAAGACATTTACATTACCTCACCATATTCCCAATAGACCATGGTACTTCCTAAGACAGGACGACATCCGACTCATCTTCATATTTTTTTTCTTTTTCTGTAGTACTGGGGATTGAACCCAAGGGCACTTTACCACTGAGCTACATCCCCATCCCAGTTTATATTTTATTTTGAGAGAGGATCTCTCTAAGTTGCTGAGGCTGATCTTAAACTTGTGATCCTATCATCTCAACCTCCTGAGATTACAGACGTGTGCCACAGTGCCTGACCATCTTCAATGTTTTAGGATTCCTGGACCCAAAAGAAAAACACAAGGAAAAAACAAACCAGAAACTGGAGGAAATAAAAATGTTCATTTTCATGTCCAAATATTACAGTAAATCCATAGACACCAATATCAAAGATATCCTTTCCACTTTAGTTTCAGAGGCTAGGTAAGAGAGATTCAGAATGACCTTTGACAAGAGGAAGGAGAACAACTTTTGTTAATTCAGTAAAATGGTACTATTTTAATAGAACCATGGAAGGAACATGCATTCATGGATAGAGAAAAGACTTCTCTCTTAAAATTCCTTTTCAGTTGCTACTCAACTCTGTTCAAATATAACTTGTTTTTGGAATTCTACCAGGCAGCAAAAACATATTATACTTGGCTTAGAATTAAATGACAGATAAGCATTGGTGTGGATGCTAAAAGGTCTTGTGACCACTTGTGCTTAATATTCTTTAAGCTTTTTTGCTCTTCAAAGAAGGTTAAACAGTGGGCCCTTGATAGGGTATTCTCTTTGCTTAATACAGGACATTAGCTGCCATGTGATGCATGGACAACAGCAAGCCAATCCCCTGTTCACTGAGACTATGAAATGAAAATGTGCTCCTAAATAGAAAGTCTGGCTTCTAACACAGACCCAATTTTTGGAAGCCTGTCAGCAAGGGAGGCAGAAGATGTACCAATTTCCAGCAAGAAAAATGCACAGGGGCTAGGGATGTGACTCGATGGTTGAGTGCTTGCCTAGCATGCACATAGCCCTGGGTTCAGCCTCCAGTGTGGAGCGGTAGGTTAGGAGAAGAGAAGAGTGTTCTGAGTGTAAGTACATCTAGGGCACTCATGTTCCAGACACTCATAAAAGAGAACAGAGGACTTAGGAATTGGAGACACTGAAGTGTGCACCAACTGGTATGAATCCAGGTATACCTGAGACTTGCAGCCACTGAAAGGTAGGTCTCAAAGAATCCTCCTTTCATCAGGTTTCCACCAAATTACAAACTTAAATGTTAGGTTCCATCTATGTCCTTCCTTCCTATGAAACAGATTTTCCTGTCAACAAAATTTCAGTTTCCGATCCCTTTGAGAAGAAGACAATGTCATGGGAAGGGCCGTGGACATAATAGTGGGAGTCTATTATACAGAAATTTTAGAAAAATGTACCTTCCAGAGATGACAACTATACTATTATTACCTTGAGGTAGCCCCAGGCTCCAGCCTCAATCAGGAAATTCTGCAGTCAATTGGAACCTAAAAAGTTAAGGCTTCACATCTTTCATCATCCTAAATAAGGAGCAAGGGAGGGCTAATCAAAGGGTTCTGCTCAGGGCCACATGCACATCCACTTTTACATAAATGCTTCCTGATGATAAAAGGTTGTATGGACTGGGAGGATCTTACATATAGAATAGAAGGGAACCTGGCTCTGTCTTCTAGCCCCTGTGCCCCGTCTTTGCCTCCAATCCTCCATCTCTATTCCTTCATCTCGGCTTTAGGTCTGCCCTGGGCAGTTGCTTCCATGCCTGAACTCCACAAGGGATCCTTGGAAGGTAAAAGTGTGCTGACCCCTCTTTTCAGGAAAAGACAGAACAATCTACTCTAAAAGACAGAAAAAGCATAAGAAATGGAAGGCCCCCTGTCAGGGTTGTAGTATACAATGTTTCTTTTTTACTTATTTATTTTTATTTTGCTGGGGATTGAGCTCAGGGCCTCTCTCCCATGCTAGGCAAGCTCTCTACCACTGAGCCCACAATGTTTATTTAACCAACCAACAAGTAGGAAAACAGGACACTCCCACCAGGGTGCACATTGTGAGCCATGGCCTGAAGTGGTCATGGGGCCCCTCTTCTAACCCCAACAGCCTGAGAATCTTTGGGGATTAATTTTGGTGACTTAGCTCCCTTAGGGTCTGATTAATTTCCTTTCCCTGCAGAGGCTCATTCTTAAAAATCTGACATTAACCTAAATTGTTCCGATCCAAAAATGAATGAGGTTAACGATTCTCTGGCTATGTTTTATTCCCCCGCCCTCTGCTTTGGAAAACCACTCTGATTTAAAGGATATCGGTCAATAAACCTAAAATGTGTTAAGGCTGTTTATTAACTTGAGCTTTAAACTAACTGGGTCAACTTATTCAGTGGTAGCTCCAGGGAGGTCACCCATAAGCGATGACTGGAATCCTTTCGTAATTATAGTCATGGAAAATGCCAGCTGCAAAACAATTTTCTTCAATTTGTGGGTATTAAGTGCTCATTAAGTGGATGATACTCCACTACAGTGCGACCTGTGATGAACAGCAGTGGGGTAAAGTAGGAAGGGTTAGCACACTGCAGACTCACCCCACTGCAGGGACACCTCTCAGGGCACTGTCCCGTAAAGTCACACCAAGTGTACACACTTTAGTTCCAAATCCAAGGGGACACTGGCTGAATTCACACCAGCAGGAAAACTGAAATCGGCCAACTAGGCTGCTGCTCCTCAGCAGCACTAAAAGAGACACATAAACTCAGCCACCCAGTAGGATTTGGGGCAATGCTGAGGCCCAGGCAGAGGAAGGGAGAGAAAACCCACAGTCACTTTTCACTCTGGACTCAAGCCAGGCATCCTTAAGATCTCCATCTCTCAAGATGGAGAGAATGGGAGAGGAACTACAATTGTTGAGAGAGATATGAGGATTAAAAAGAACCTCAGGGGTTTGCACCCATCACGAGTGAGAGAATGAGGCTAGGGTGGTAGCCAGGTGTCAGGAAGACAGAATATCAAATCCCAGCCTCTGTCACTTGTGTCTTACCTTGTGGCCTACCATATGTATGCCAATTAATCTCTCTAGGCCTCCAATTCCCAAATGTTAAAATGGGATGAACCTGGGTTGGGATGTTGCTTAGGGACAGAGCACTTACCTAGAATGCACGAGACCCTGAGTTCAACCCCCAGAACTGCAAAAATGAAGATGAACTACACAATTCTCTCTCCCAGAGGGAATTATGGAGAAGATGCTTCTAAGAAGGTGAACTCAACTCTAACATTACCAAGCAGGGAAACAGGCCAGTCCCATCTTATACTTGTACCTGGAGCATCCCAGACAGATTGCCCTGTCTAGAAGGGCCTGGGAGGAGAAATGTCCCACCCCCAGGATGGCTAAGGGGCCTATTCTTCATGCTCCAGAATGCTCTACTGGATGAACACGCTTTCTCAAGAATCCCAGTCCCCACAGCTCCCACCCACACCTCCCCTACTTCTGTGGGTGCATGCCAAGTAGAAAACACCAGCGTTTGATATGGTGTGGTGCCAACAACAAACCAGATAGCATTTTCTCAGAAACTAACAAGGAAAAACAAATGCTCCTAAGGGAGAACTCAAAAGCTCCTGCTAGAAATTTCTCTCCTTGTTGTGGGAAAAGCAAGAGAAGATAAGGAAAAGAAAAAAAGAGAGGTGATTGAATTTTTTTCTTAATAAAAAAAAGTAATCATGAACTCTTTCAGAAATACAAAGGAATATAAAGAATAAAAGAACAACCTGCATCCATAATCAAGCCTAAGAAACAAAATATTACCATCACTTTTGAAGGCTTTTTGCAGGGAGAAAATCCCTGAACAGGCCATCTGTGCAGGTGTACCAAGGAGAGTCCCAATCACAAACCTAAAATGGGATGACATTGGACACGAAGGTCCAATGTGGGTGGGATGATCCCCCACCCACAATTACTACCACTTTCAGTTGCCTTGGGCTTTCAAAGCTGGCCTCCAAAAGCTGACTAACAGGAGGCAGAAAGCTGGACAACTGTGGTGGAGATGGGGATGCCTACGAGTCTTTGGACTCTGAATCTTTCCTGTGTCAAGCAGGGAGAGACTTTCTATTGCTATTCCTAACTGGAGAGCCTCAGGCCACACAGTGCCTCCTACAGCTGTCTGGGGATCCTGTGGTAACTGCTCCCATCCACACCCAGCCACACCAGATCCTGGTTGGGCTGAAACTGGACCTTTTTATTCACAAGAGAATACTGCATTTAGCAACAGTTGGCAAGATTTTTTTTCTCTTTCAGGCCCATCTCTGGGAAACACAATAAGAAAACACAAAGCCTATACAAACATATCATTGCTGTGAGCTTGGAAGCTGCCATATTTCCTCGGGATATATTTCTGGTCTGGAAAAACTAACAAGGCTGTGGCATCCCAAAGAGAACAGAACATCCCTAGTGGGGAAGAACAGTGGGTGGAGCTGCAGAGAGGTAAATGTGTCTTATGAAAGGATTTTCTCGGTCTGGGTGCTTTCTCCAGGGAAGAAAAAAAAATTACAGATCTGTGTCTTCATTTTCCATTGCTATAACTGAATACCTGAGACTGAGTGATTTATAAAGAAGAGAAGTTTATTTGGCTCATAGTTCTGGAGGCTGGAATGACTGAATGCATAGCACCAGCATCTGATGATGGCCTTTTTAAAGCTCATCATAACACACTGGAGGGCATCACATGGTGAGACAGAACAAGTGTGCTAACTTGGGTCTGTCTCTCTTCCTTTTGTTATAAAGTCACTAATGCCATCATAGAGGCTCCCCCCACGATCTCATCTAACGTGAATTACCTCCCAATGGCTCCTCCTCGAAATACTATCAACAAATGAATTTAGGGAATTAAATGTCTAACCTGTGAGCCTTGGAGAGATACCTTCAAACCACAGCAACCTGTGGCATGAACATCTCTTCAGAAATATGCACTGGGGGATATCCTCAATCCCTGTGCCTATAACAGAGAGGCCGGGGATGGACTTAAGTTCCAGGGCTCCTAGCTCTTCAAGTCCAGCTTCTCTTCCTTTGGTGACTCCCTCCTCTAGAAATGCTTTTCTCCTCCAGCTTCCATTCTGAACTGACCATTAGAAATATAGACTTTGAGCCCTCAGGACCAAATTAAGATCATACTGAACTCTGTCAAGAAAGAAAATAAATTAAAAAGGGTGTGGGGGGTGGCTGGGTATGTAGCTCAGTGGTAAAGCACACCTAGGTTCAATCCCTGGTACCATAAAATAAAATTAAATTAAAAAAAGAAAGAAAGAAAGAAAAGAAAATTCACCCAAGAGAGAAAGTTAGAACTTCCTTCAAGATGTTACTCTGAGAATCCTTTTCTTCTGCCTTGCCTAAGGATTATCCTCCTTCCTATGGCCCCTATAATATCCTGAAAGTTGTCCAAAGGTCACATGGAACAATTGCATCCCCTTCTATTCTTTTTTGAGTCCCAGGATCAAAAACCTAACACTGAGCTCCCATCACTGCAAAAATCACTGTTGAGTCCATATTCCACAAAGCTACTAGCTCAACATCACTTTGGGAATAATCGTAACCACCTGACATTCAAATATCTTTAATCACCCCTCACTGGCAATGAATCAAGTCCGTCCTTACCCTGATGGTCGAGACACTCATGATCTGCCTCCAACACCATTCCTTCTTTCATCTCCAATTACTTCCTCACACTTACCTAATTCTTCAGTCAAAGTCAGAGGCACCTTGCAATATTTCTTCCATGAGCCCTGTGTTCTCTGAATTCACTGCTGAAATGCTGAACCATTGCTCTCCACCTGTCAGAATCTCACCCATCCTCCAAGCCAACTTCTCCACAAAGGCTTTCGGGCTTACCCCAGATGAAAGGGACTTGTCTAAGTTCTACAACAGTTTTTGTAACCTGCCAGAGCTCCCATTACTTTTTCTTTGCCAGTTCTACAAATGTCTGACTATGTCTTCTATCTTTGCTATATTTTGGATAAGTGTCTCCCAGTGGCTCATGTGTTAAAGGCTTAGTCACCATCCTGTGGCACTAATGGCAGGTGGTGGAACCTTTAAGAGGTGGGGCCCAGTGGAAGGAAGGAAGGTGGTAGGGTGTGCCTCAAAACAGGTAGTAGGAATTATCCCCTTTCTTTTCTCTTTTTGCTTCCCAGACAAAATGAGAGGAGCAGCTTCCTCTGCCATGTGCTCCTGCCATGACATACTGCCTTGTCACCGGCCCAGAAATAATAATGCCAACTGACTATGGACCAAAACCTCCAAAACTTTCCTCCTTTTAAGTTGATTATCTTAGGTATTTTGTTACAGTAACAGAAAGCTCCTCCACTGGTTTAATCCATTTGCTAATGTTTCTTATGTGCATTATGTTCTAGGTTCTATAAAGGAGCAAGAACTGAATGAACAGAGAAGATAAGGACCCTTGACCTCAAGGGACTTACAATCTGATGGGGAAATAAATAACAACATCAGCATCCAATAAATACCCAAAGGACAGTAGCTGGTTTCATCTTCATAAATCCAGCAAAGAACAGATGGCCACAAGGATACTAAATAAACACAAGAAAAGAGCCACAGAATTGGTTGTAAACATACTGTCAAGGTAGGAGCACACTACAGTGACCTGTGCACACTATATTTTGAGATGACTTTGAAGGAAATGGTATCCTATAGACAGTCCAGCAAATTCTCCCCGTCTCCAGTCTTACCTCTATTCCTACCCCCAGAAATTTTGCTGGGTACCCTACAAACCTACAGATGTTAGAGTCTGAGTAACAGGAAGCAAATGAAAGGAGAAGTAGTCATTCTCTAACGATAGATATTCCCTGTCCACCCCAGGTCCCTACCTCAGTATCTCTAATCTGAGGACTTTCTGTGCCCATGTCACCTCTACTCAGAAAAGAAAATAAGCTCCAAGCGAAAGTCGCCAATTGGTCCACGGGGTGAGGCCAAATCAATGCAGCTCTCCAGCAAGTCTGTTTATTTTATACCCTTAGAGAAACACCCCTGAAAATGACCAACTTGTGTCAATTACAGAACACAAGAGCCTGGTGCTGTCAATGGGAGAAGATAAGTGTAAATTACAGCACACTGAACTCCAGAGAATTAGCTGTTAAGTGGGACAATGGGCTAAAAGATGTTGTTTAGAGCACCTCATTAATAAAATTCAAAATTGTTTTCTGCAAT
Source organism: Marmota flaviventris (assembly GCF_047511675.1). Lineage (NCBI taxonomy): Eukaryota > Metazoa > Chordata > Mammalia > Rodentia > Sciuridae > Marmota > Marmota flaviventris. Next base: position 54,622,667 of record NC_092509.1, on the reverse strand, counting down.
TATGTGCAATCATTGGTTATTTTACCCCCAGCCAAGAAGAGTCCCCACTGCCAATCTATCGCTTTAGTTTCAATTGCCAAGAAAATTTCCCTGGCATAGAGGTGAGAATAGAAGAGGGAGCTTGGATTCAGATTCCAGAAGCCTGTGATTAGCTAACAGAGAATTATCTGTTGAAAAAGGAAACCTGCTGAAAAGGAAACTATCGGGTGTCTCTCCAAGGTAGTGCTCGGCAGCCCACAGCCCACCTCCGCGTGGGGTTCCCAGTTGGTTTTGCAGCCAGAAAGCAAACGGAAGAACTGCCCTCTCCCTTCATGTTCTCTCCTCCTGTGGCTCCTGCTTGCTTTACATTTCTTTCAGTGTAACAGTGTTTGTGCCATTCTGGGTCAGGTACTAACTAATGCCTGCAGAAATGAATGCACTTCTTGATCAAAAAGGATGATGGTGTGAAAATCGGATGTGTTTGTGTGTTTGGGAGGAGTTGTAGGAAATTGGGTGATGGAAAGTAGAACCTACCAATTTAGCACAATAGACAGTCTTATCCATAGTGAATGCCCCAGAAATTCCATCATGTTTCCTCTGGGAAGCTCTGCCTTAATTCCATGCATCCTATTCTGTTTGCATCATTCATTCGTGCATTCATCATTCAGCAAAGCTCCACTTAACCCTCCTCTATTCTGTGCACCTACTAGGCTTCAGAGTCACAGACTTCTCCTGCTGAAGACCTAGGCTGACATCTTCAAAACACAACACCCTGTTTAAATGTGACCATGCTAATTCAGACTTGATCATTCCAACCCATTTAAATCATTGGGACTTGTCAATCTGTGATATCTGTATGTTTGCATTATAGATGACATTATGCTCTCCGTTTCTTTCTGTATTTCCCATCATCCCTACAATGGGCATATGTTACTTTAGTAAACAACAACAAAAGTGGCTTGACTTCTTATTTAAAAATATAACTTTTTATTAGCTAATTTGAGATATTTAATTTTTAAAAAGGGCAAAGCAGATGGGAACAGAAGTGGCCTGCCATCAGAGGGTATGTGGGAATTTACAGTCCTACCTAAGGCCCAAGAAACTTGAACAGCTACTGTAAAGAGCGGTGGGAGAATCCAGCATTGAAGTAGATTTGTCTAGTATCAACATGGTCTATGAGAATGCAGTCTGTTCCTCAGAGCAGCCACGGGGGTTAATTCTTCAGATCAATAACCACATACATAGCTATGTGCTAAAGTGCCTTGGGCTACTCCACAGCCTGAAGTTGTTCTTCGAATGTCAAGAACAAATTATTGCATGAAGCAAACACATTATTTGATTCAATAATTGTCTTCTAGTCACACTTCCTTGTCCCTACCCACAAGGAAAATCAACTTTGGCCATACCACATGAAATGCCTTATCCTTTAGGACAGACACAAACAATGGAAGAAGTGGGGACCACACTGGTATCAGGAGGGCTCCAGGCTTCACATCCCATTTCTGGGCCCAATGGCCCCATTTCTGCCCACCTGAGCACAAGATTTTCACAGTTATGCTTTAGGCCTTTAAAGGGACTTGGAGAATAAGAAAGGGTTTCTTCTGGTATTTCAGGGCATTGAGTTTGAGTATGAAAACCCCAGAGAGGAACTCGCCATGCTTTACCTGGTTCTCTAAGCATAGCAAAGGCCAGTAATCAGGAAAGTTTCCTCGGGAAGGTTCCTCTGATGGATCAGCCCAGAACAAGATAACAGCAAGCTTGGGAAAAACTTGGTGGCTAGTCTATGGTTGGTGGCAATGTCTATGGTTATTTTGCTTTCCCAAGGGAATGCAGCAGATGTGTGATTATTGTGGAAAGGCAGTTTGCAACCACATCATTCTTATGGTAATTGGCGATACTGGTTGAGCACATTATTGCTATTATTGTGTACCTCAAGCATTATTTCCCTTAGATTCTTACGCAAAGATCCAATAAGACAGTATTATTTCTGTGCCTTAGCTGCTTTTTTCTATTAAATAGGAATTTAGTGTACTTTCCGCACACCTTAATGATAATACCACTGTGAATTCTAGAAATGATTCTGGCATACAGTACTTGGAATAAACTGCATCTACGAAAACAATAAACCATATTAATGGTCCTTTTAATAGATTCTAGTACCCTGGTGTGCACAGAATTTAGTGTATTAAGGGAGAATGTGCTGGAAGCTACTCTAGTGGCCTAAATTTACAGAGGATTCTAAGTACACATGTTGACTCGCTTTTACAGACCCAATCAGGGCTGTTAAATGAGCAATCTAGAAACATCACACAAAATAAAGCCTCCTACAAATAAAAGCTAAAAACATGAGATTGTAAGGGGCTTATTTGTTTTGTGTTTTAGACAGAGCCTTAGGAAGAATTTACAAGATCCTTAGAATAATGAAGATGTATTTCACTACAGTTTTGAATTAGTACAGTTCCTGGGTAATGCTCCAAGTAGCATGTTTACCCTTGCCATTGTATGTTAGAAGTATTTTACATTTTCCTCTGATTTTTCAGGGAAAATGAGTTTCCCCTGAGTCTCAGGGCAGACTGTGGACTGGCCCTTTCAGCCAGGCTGGCACAGGAGTCATAGAGACTGATTAAATGCATTTTACATTGTGAGATGGATATGGGCCTTTGAGGACCAGATGTGGATGCTATAATTCAGATGTGGAATGTTTCCCAAAGGCCCATGTATAAAAGGTTGGTCACAGCCTGTGGCATTTTGGGGAGGTGGGGCCTAGTGGAAGTAAGTTGGGTCACTGGGGCATCCCTTGAAGAGTTATTGAGACCCCAGCCCTTGCCACGCTCTGCTTTCCCAGTCACCGTGCAGTGAGCAGTTCCCTCTGCCACACGTTCCCACCATGGTACACTGCACGGCCACAGGCCCAAAGCAATAGAACCAAACAACAAAGACTGAAACTATGAGCCATAATAAACCTTTCCTCCTTATAAGTTCCCTTGTCTCTGATGTTTGTTACAGTAATGCCAAGCTGACTAACATTTATTCTTAGTGCTCCATCTAGAATATTTCATGTGTGAATTATTATCATACAGGAAGTCCCAGTGTTCTTTCTATTCGTTCCTCCCTCCCAGGCCTGACACAACTTCCACATTCCCTTCCATGTTCCCACTCATTATTTTCCTGCCTCACAATTCCCTGTACCATGTGTGACAGTGATTATAGGAGAACACCGGGAATGAACCTAACACATCTCTGTACAAGGATGTGACCTAATTGCAGACTCTCTGTAAGCAGCTTGCACACTGGCATGAACAATCTGGGGATTAACATTTTCCTGGTGAACTATATCCAGTTCCTAACTATGTGCAAGAATCTCCAGTTGACATCAATTCCCATGTGACCTTTGTCCTAAAGCTTTTGACCACATGAACCTAAGTTCAAATGGCAGCACTGACCCTCCTCTGATCCACCTACTGGAATACAAATGTGACCACAAAACCTTCAGAAAATGTTCAGATTCACAGGAATAAAAGGGAAGAGATGTCCAGTCAGGAGAGCTGGACAGGGAGCTGGACACCTAAGAAAGGTGCTTTCCTGAGGTACCTCCAGGGAGGAGACAGGAGGGAGCACATATCATATATGATATAAGAAGTCCACTTCCTGATGTGACACACAGCTGCAATCCCAGCTGCTCAGGAGGCTGAGGTAGGATGAACATTTAAGTTTGGGGGCAGCCAGGGCAACACAGAGAGACCCCAGGCCAAAAAACAAAAATCCAATTCCTGATCCAACATGAAAGAGAGTTAAGAAAATCTTCAGAAGTAGAAAAATGCAGCTATAATGCAACCTGCACACAACCATGAGTATCTGCCCTGTGGTCTATTATAACAGCAGAAATCTGTGCCCTTTTAGGGCATTTGCACAGGTGAAATTCAAGTATACACATCATGTAACACTATCGGATGATCATAAATGTTGAGTAAAACCTCTGGGAAAAGTCAAGGTAGGGGGAAATCCGGTTTTAAAGGTATTAAACATCTCTGATTCATAAACCATCCCATGGCAATGAAGCAACTATCATTCTGCCCAATTTCCCTACAGACACAATAATCTGCTTCTTTGTCACCTCAATCCATTTTCAAATGGATTAACTGAGGATCAGGATATTCAGTAACTTTTTCCAAGTTCAGAAAAGTAGAGCAGAATCTGGATTTAGATCTCCCTGACTTTAAAGCCTGTGTTCTTTCCATAAAACTTTATTAATCTGCGACTCTGGTGTAAATTAACTTTGCAACCATTTTCTTGGAACACACTCAGTTAAGGCAGAGATGATGCACAAAGCATGAGGGATCTACAGTGAGGACAGAGGGTGATGCTGCAAAGGACTGGAGATGTAAATTTGAACTTTCCCTACCAATAGCACTTCTTTCTGGATGTTGGCAATAACAGCAAGTGGAAGGACTGGGGTGGGGGTTGGGAGAGATGTGATACAAAGGGCCAAGTCGTTCAAAATGGGATAATTGAGTGCATATGGCTTGCCTAGAAATCCTAAATAAAGCTGCTCTGTAATTCTAATGCCCCAAGGCCAACATAACATAGACCAACAGGCCTCCCGCCTTTCAATATTCAAGCTGACTTATGAAAGAGCATCACCCTTAACAAGGGCAACTTTAAAACTGCAACAGGAAATAAAAGCCTTCTCCCTGAAACATAGAGTCAAGCTGCCTCCTCAGATACAATCAAACTCCTGTGGTGCAGAATCGCTAGGGGTAAAAAATTATCCCTGTTTAAAAAAAAAAAAAACTCCTATAGAAGCAGGGCAAAATTAGAAATAGATCCCCTTACCCCCACAGGACGTGAGAAAGGAGGCTTGTTTCCATTCTAGAACATGCTTAAATAGTACATAATGACTTCTGGTAATGTTTAGCTTTGATTTCTTCAGGTTGTGAATCTAAGGAAGTGGAAAGCTGGGTTTATGTTAGAGCACAGATCTAAGAACTAGAATTACAAGCCATTTATTGTAGTTATCCACTGCCTCTAGGTGGTTGTCTTAAAAGTTATAAAGGTGCAATTATCCAGGTGGTTAACAGCCTTTCTGAATTCAGTGGCCACAGAAGAATCCATGGCAGGGCTGGAGGTTAAAAAACAAATGGGAAGAATATGAAAATAGTAAGAATTCAGAACACAGCAACAACTCCAAACAGACATTAAAAAGATCTCTGCAACCTAATATATAAGTCTTCAGGGGGCTGGGGTTGTGACTCAGCCGTAGAACACTCACCTAGCATGTGTGATACACTGGGTACAATTCTCAGCACCACATAACAATAAATAAATAAAATAAAGGTATTGTGTCCAACTACAACTAAAAAATATATATTAAAAAATAATAATAAGTCTTCAGGCAAATAATTGTACTTGCTCTATTATCGGGATTGTTTTATATGGAGCTTAGGTCATCCACATGATGACTACTATGCTATTTCAAAGTGGAACCGACCTGGCCTATTAGTGTGTTTAACTTGTAATAGCTTAAAAGTCGGAAGGTGAGGCCATGTGGATTATGGAGACTATGCTTCACCCAAGCAGTGATCCAGACCCAAAAACCAGACTTCAGAATCAAATCTCAATCTCAGCTGTGTGACCTTGAACATGGCTGCTGTCCTCTTCAGCTGTCTAATGTGTAAAATGAAGATAACAATGCCTCCTTCTCAGGATTGTTAGAGAGATGATATCAGCGCATGGTGTGCATTAATAAACTTCAACAACAACAACTCTGTTACATTTTCCAAGAATAGAGATCACAGGTAGCAGGACGGCCTTCAGTCCATCTGGAAAATGCCCCCCACTACAGCCTCACCCGTGCACCCATTGTCATACATATTCCTCTATATTATAATTTCAAAAATGTCTGGAAAATCCTACTATCCTCAAATCAGTCCTGCCTGCATCTGAAATTCAACAATGAGAGTCATTCCTTTGCATTAAAGCTTTGATCTCTATGAGAAGGCAAGTGTCCCTGGAAGAGAAAATAATAACAATTCCAACCTCTTTCACTCATTTATAGTAACTATTTTTTAATCCTTTTCTGAAAACCCAGACAAAAATATATGTCAAGGAAAGCAGAGGCAAAAGGAAGAAAGTAGAGGTTTGCCTCAAAGGGGAAAAAGATACAGAATGAGAGGCTGAAGAAACTGATGAGTATGCATGACATTTCCAAATACAAGGATATTGACACGTTCCCTTGGGATAGAGATTGTTTCGAATAGCATCTGCTGTGTAACCCCTCCATTAATGATATTCCAAAATATTTAGGATTTCAGCCACAATATTCCTTCCTCAAAGTCCCTAGAGTAGCAGAAGATTTAAATATTTTGTCTAGGAGATTATCAGGGCTCTAGACAAGATCAACCAGACTCAAGAGACCAGAAGGGAAATAAAAAATGGTTCATGAAATCCCATTCCTCCTTGTATGCAATGTGCAGCTGCAATAGCTCCCTATCCTTCACTGAGCATCTGTGAAAATGAGATTTAGGAGAGAAATGAGATGTGGGAATATCACTGTCCCCATCTTGGAAATTAAAAATAAATAAGCCAGTAAAGAAACAGCCTGTGGGATCAACAAGAACAAGCATTCCTTTTGGGTGTTAGATCCATCTTGCATATTTTTTGAATCCCTTAACATGGTGACAGCACATATCAAGTGCATACACGCTAATTTATCACTGATAGACCACAAACTGCATGAGGGCAGAGGTTGGGTTGGTTTGGTTGACCATCAAACAAATACACCTAGTGCAAATGCTTGACTCAATGATGCCTTTCAATAAATACTTGTGGATTGTATGAATAAGTGATGAACCAAGTGGGCAGGTGGATGGATGGATGGACAAACAGATGGATGGATGGATGGATGGATGGATGGATGGATGGATGGATGGATGGATAGGTGGATGTATGTATGTATGTATGTATGTATATATGGATGATGGACAGAAGGCCAGATGGACAGAGAGATGGATGGACAGACACATGAATGAAGAAGCACATGGGTCAGATTATTTAAATCTAGAAACAACAGCCTTAATTCTTCCCTATTAAGCAAACTACTACCATCCAACATGCACCTCTAAGCTCTATTACTCCCAAAGAAAGAAAGAGGGAAGGGAGGACAGGAGGAAGTACACATGTGCAGGCATGTGTTGATGGGCAGTATATAATATATACACTCTGCCCTCTTTTGTGAGAGACTCTGCTTCCCTATTATCAGGCAGAGTCTAAGGACATGTACTGCATCTGATAGGAACTGAAAGTGATGAAAGTTGAAGGATGAAGAACTTCCCAGCCAGGACATAAGGTACAAAGAAACCTGTCTTGCCTCAGCTTTGCACCTGCCTGGTGACCTGGATAAAGCAATCTTTCTGGGCCTTAGTTTCCTCCTGTCTAAAATGAAGGAAGTGGTCATAGATGCCCCCAGGCCCTGTTTAATCTGACCCCTCCTTGGGACTCCAGTTTCAGGTCAGCTCACATACTCTCTCTCCTCACCCCTCCCTGCCACATGGGTACCCTTACAGCTGCAAATCAGGATTCCTTGACCTCTCAGTCTAAATTAGAACCCCTAGTTACACTCTCATAGCATCCTTTCTTCTTTACAGAACTTATTTAATTTATAACTTTGTATGTATTTATTATTATTTGTTTAGTGTCTGTTTCCTTGTTATAAATATATTGAGCACTTGCCAAACATTAGGCTCTGCTCTAATCCCTTTACATGCATTATTTATTTTAATCCCTTCAATATCCTTTGAGATAGGTACTTTCATCATTCCCATTTCACCAGGAAAACACAGGCCCAGAGACACAAGTAACTTCTCTGAGGTCACAGAACTTAATGAGTGCCTGATCTGGGATTTGAACTCAGGCAGACTGGTTTCAGAGATTGCAATGACTCTGGTGTCCTGACTTGAACCTCCCAAAGGCAAATATTAGGTCTCTTTTGCTCACCACTGTCTTCCTGCAGCAGTATCTGAGTATGGTAGTATATAGTAAGCTACAGGGTATCTGATGAAGGAAGAGGGAGGAAACAGATCTCACTCCTTAGCAAATATTTTTGTGGCTGGTATTGGGGGAAGTGCTGGGATGAAATGCAGAGCCTTGTGCAGGCTAAGTACACACTCTATCACCGACCTACACCCCTAGTCTCATCCCTCAGCTTTTACTGCCTCACAGTTTAATTGAAGTCATAGACTTAAAAGAGGGCTGGCTTGGGCTTGGAAAATGCAGACTGGGGAAGGTCGGATATATACAGGAGTGCTAAGAATTTTCAGGTCACCATAAAAAGCATACATTCATTTTTCTGAGTAATAACACTGTGGCTGATTGTTAGCTATATTGTAAATGCCATTTACTCTACTTTGGGGGTATTCAAATGTCAAAACATGCCTACATATCACTAGATTATATAAATGAACTTCCTCAGGGGTACTTCAACTTTTGACTCTATCCACTTCTGTACCGTTTGCATTATTTTCATTGAACATGTTGCTACTCTTAGAAATTTTTTGCTTCTTGCTTTTGTTTTGTTTTGTTTTTGCAGTGCTGGGGATTGGACCCCAAGTCCCTCACATGCCGGGCAAGCACTCTACCACTAGCTGTACCCCCACTCCTTATACATATTTTCAATCAAGTACCAAAAATAAATCTTTGGAAAAAAAAAAGATACCTTTTCTCCCTTGCTGGTCCCTGCTTCTGAGTCTTCCTGATGGGCAATTAATTACACAGCCACTATCACTGGCCCTAAGAGACTTCTGAAGAGTGTGTGTGTGCACACGTGCGAACACACTTGTCTCAATTACACTGAGATAAAATAAAAGACAGCTTTCACTGCCGGCTTCAAAATGCTCATCTCTGGAAAAGCAATAACCCGGGGATGCGCCATGCCCTGCCCCTCCTCGCATCTTGCTAGCTAACGGAGACTATTCAAGGCTAAGTGTTGAAGGATAATAAAGAGGTTTAAACTATGCCACACACAAGTTCATTAAAAATAATTCCTGTTCTTCTACAGGCCCACAGTTTATAAGAGGATTACAGCAATACAAGCAAGAAGGCTATATGGTGCTTTCTCTTTATTTCTCAGGCCTGTAACATCTTGAGTATTTAAGCTTGTTGTTCATTCAACAAATATTTATTATGGGCCTACTGTGGGCAAGGAATCAGTCAGGTGCTGCCAAGGATTCCAATATGAACAAGATATAATCCCTGCCCTCTGAGAATCTCAAACCACTTGCCAGAACGGTGAATTGCAGAACAGAATCAAATAGAAATAGAATTCCTATCACCAAGCACTGAAGGAGTTCTATATGCTTTTGCTTTTTTTTTCCTTGAAGAAAAGGGGGGAATAAGATGGAATATAAACAACTCCAGAACATGGAGGCTCTGATGAAATAACAGAACTCTGGCCGGTCAATGGGGAGTGTGCTGAGTCATTTGGTGGGACAGGCAATCATACCCTAAAACAGTGTCAGTGGGAAAAACTCTACTGGCTGTGTGGGATTTTGATGGGTAGAATGAATCAAGGAGATTATCCAAAATAAAGGAAGAAGCACTGGGCCAGGGGTGTGATTCAGTGCAGAGGGCTTGTCCTCTACACAAGGCCCCAGGTTCAGTCCCCAGCACATGTGCAATCACACACACACACACACACACACACACACACACACACACACACAGTAGCAACAGCACTTAAAGCACAAGGGACTCATCTGGCTACAGCAGTGCTTCTCCAGAATCCCTGGGAACCTGTTAGAAATGAAAGTTTCTAGGTCCATCCCAGACCCACTCTGAGGGTAAGCCTGGCAATCTGTGTTTCAACAAGTCTTCCAAGAGAGTTCTGTAATCCTCCTTCCACAAAAAGACATCCTGAGGGACCTAATAAATGCACTCAGGTCCCAGGAAAGGGCCATAAGTAATGGGAAGTCCCCCCATTCCCACAAAGTAGCATGGTAAGACAATGACCATTCCCCAGGACACTACAGAGCCCTGCCTCCTCCCCCAGCTCAGAAGAGGACCTCGAAGGGCAAAGAAGATCCAGACTGATGTGGAAGCATCCTATTCTTAGAAAACTAAAGGCAAAGATCTAAGAAGTGCGACTGCAGATGCCCTGCCCCCCAGTCCTGAAAAGCCATAAGCTCACCTTGATGGGACCTTGTGCCCCAAGGAACTCAAGCAATATGCAATCTGCAACCCCACAGCACATCTTGCAAAGCCAGATGGAAGCAAAGTTGCTTGCACAACACACTCCCCACTTAAGTGATGGTGAGACTAAGGCACAGCAAAAGAATGTTATTCCCACCTTGGAGGTAGTGCCAAACATTACCTACAAGCATAATCTGAAGACACCACCAGCCCACGTTTATTCACTGGAGTAGCCGGCAACAATGCTCCTGAACACTCGACCATTTTAATAGGCAACAGTGTATGATTCCTTGAGGTTGTAGGTAGAGAAAGGAAACCTATGGGGGCGGGATATATCCCAAATGCCACTGTACAGGAAAACAATAGTGGCTTTTTAAAGGAAGACTGTAAAAGAATCCTCCCAAGGTTCTGTTGGCTCCTACATTGAAATCCTAGCAGAGCCCATAAAAAGTAACAATTATTAAGGCCTCCCAAGTAGTTACCTTTATAAACTAGTCCCTTTTTAATTTTTCTCCATATGCTAAATGCCTTGGAGCCTTATATATTATATTTGGGCTATAGAGTAACCTAGGTCAAACAATTGTTAAAAATCTACAATGCTCTTCCAATACATGCACACACCACACAGAGAAAATTACTGATATTTCTATTATAGCCATTATAGGTTCTTTAAGAAAACACCAATGCTTAATTACAAGCATCTTTATTTTTCTGTTTATTCAGGAGCTAGGGCCAATGTTTTAATTCGAGTCAATTAAACTGTGTTAACACTATAAAGCTAAATGTCAGATTCAAAAATGAAAAGCAAAGCATTCTTTTGTTTCCATGCACTAAGTAGTTGGCAGGGTCGCTATTTTATCAAAGTCCATGCAACTTTAAACCTATGCAACCTGCTCAAAGATGGCTACTATCCATAACTGCCTTCTGCATCAAGCCATCTACATAAAATGAAATCAAGTCCATTCCAAACAAGGGATGAATTTTACAAATGCATTTGCTACAAAAAGAGGAACTGGCCTTCTCCAAAAATAAATTGGAGCAGCAATGAGGCAAGAAGGGAAGATTGAGACTTGATTTGGAATAAAATGCCCCATACATCTTCCTATAAATTAATTTTCCTTTGAAATTCAAATGCCCAGCATCCTACATGGACCGCTTTAACAATTACCTTTTTGTATTATTTGAACATTCTTCTCGAAAGTCCATGGAAAATTCATGAACACTAATTGGAAAGCAAAAAAGAAACTTTGAGACGTAGATATAATTTTCTAGCTCCACCTAGTCCAGTTCCTCACAAGATAAATGGGCACCCCTGTATCTCTACTCCAAGGTCTTTCTTTGTCATTGATTTGCCAGATGCTTCATCAGATGGCAGCCTGGGCCCATCTGTGCCTGAGGTGATTCATTCACAAACCACAGATAAATGGTCAATGAACTTGGCCCAGTGGTGGAGAAACTCTGCACTCAGATTACCTGGGTTCAAACATGTGCTTCTCCACTCACTTGACGTCTCCGTACCTCAGTTTCCTCATTTTTAAAACAAGGATAGTAATATCACCTCCCTCGGTGGATTGCTGTAAATAGTAAATGATATAATACACAGAGTGCTTAGGGCAGGACCGGGCTCTTCATAAGCTCTTAATATATGCTATTACTGCATCCCTGAAATGAGAAAAGAAATATGGCATTTAGAAATAAAAGGATTTAAGAGCTAAAGCATAAGCTCTCTTATTTACAAAGATAATTGACTGTGAGCTTAGTAAACATGGTGATATTCAGAAGTCAACTATACTAAAGGTGTGGTTCACATGCTCTACTCCTGCCTGGCGACTTATCTTTTGCCCCTTCTTCCTAAAAAGGAAGGAGGTACTGTGAGTTCTGCAGGCACCTTGCTCTAGTTTGGATGGTGAATGTCCTTCAAAGGCCTCTGTGTTAAAGATTTGATCCTCTGGGTGGTACTATTGGGAGACAGTAGAACCTATAGGAGGTGAGGCTGGTCAGAGATTGTTAGATCCTTGGGAGCATGCCATCAGAAGTGATTGTAGGACCCCTGCCTCTTCTTTCTGTTTGCTCCCTGGCTTATGATGTGGATAGTTTTGTTCTGCCACAAGTTCCCACCAGGATATGCTGCCTCGCCACAGGCCCAAAGCAAGCTGACCATGGAGCAGAACCTCCAATGTGAGCCAAAATAAGCCTTTCATTTTTGTAAGTTGATTGTCTTAGATAGTTTATAATAGCGATGGAAAGCTGACTAATACACACCTACAATAAACATAATCTTTCCCTCTCTTCTAGACTGTTATATTGTTTTTAAAAGTCATCAGTATTGATGACCATTTAGCAGAATACAGGGTTTTAAAACTGCAACTTCTCATAGATGATTTTTAAAATAGAGAAATTCCTAAAAACAATATGTAAGAATCCAATTTTTGCAAAATGGACCAAAAGAATAAATGTTTGCTTAAACTCATTTATGCCATTTGTGAAATACAGCTTACTAGACAAGACTAGCAGCCATCTATTGTCTTCTAATATTTTAGAAAATATTCATTTGATTTTTTCCTGTGAATTTAATTGTCTAGGACTTACTCCATATGCAATTTTACATTTGTCCCCCCACTTAGCATGAATTACATCATGAGCATGTCCCTGATAAATAAATGTCATTTTTAATGGCCACACAGTATTTGATCAGATGGACTGATCACAATTTATTTAAACATTTCCATAATGCTGAACATGTAGCCCCTTACTGATTCTTTATAATTGTAAATAATGCTTCAGGAATTATTTTTACGCATTAATTCATGTAGTTATAATTATTCCCTTAAGACAGATTCTTAGAAGAATTACTAGGTCAAAAAGTAAGAATAATTTCAAAGTTCATCATACTGCTTTTCAAAATATTTTTATTAATTCACCCACCATTATATGAAAGATTATCACATTTTTAAAAAATATTTGCTAAGATGGATCAAAATTGGTACCTCAATGCTTCAATTTTAATTTGATTACTTGAGAAGTTGACTTGTGAATTTGATTTTTTTATATATTTGCTAACCATTTCTGTTTCACCTTTTACAAAGTGGTCTTACTGTTTACCTTAGCAATTTGCATTAAAGAATTAAAAATATCAATCTTTTATTGTAATTTTTACATTTTTTACCTTTTATCTATCAATTCCAGATGTTTTCTGATACACAATTTAATCTTTATGTAGCTAAATCTGTCTCTATTTTCTTTTGTGACTACTTCCATTCATTGAAGCTTAGAAATGTCGCCAATCATTAATCACACAATCACCTACATTTTCTTATACACTTAAATTTTTTCTTACATTTACTTCTTGTATCTATTTAAAATTTATTTCAGTATACAACATTTTAATTATATTTTGGTGCTAATAATAATAAGTTCACAATTTAATGAAATATTAATATAATTATTAAGGTGATTAAGTAAATAGTTTATAAAAAATAAATAAGGTAATACTTTTGAAAAACAGTTTTTCAAAAGTATTACATTATTCCAGTTATATTAGGCACCTAGAGTAGGCAAATTTAATGAAAGTTACCAGAGGATGGGAGAAAGGACGAAGGGGAAAGAATGATAGGGAGCTATAATTGGATATGGAGTCTCTGTTTAGGACAATAAACAAGTTCTAGAAATGGACAGTGGTGATGGCTACACAAATGTAAATGCACTTAACAATATTCACTGTAACACTGAAAAACAATTAAATTGGTTGATATGGTTTGGCTCTTTTCAGAGACCCATATGCCAAAGATAGACAGCCTGTAGTGCTACTGGGAGGTAATGGAACATTTCAGACATGGGGCTTAGTGGGAGGGAGTTAGCTCATTGGGGGCATGTCCTTGAAAGGGGCCATTGGGACCCCCAGGCCCTTCCTCTCTCTCTTTGCTTCCTATAAGGTAAACAGTCGGACTCCATTTTGCACACCATGCCATGATGTACTGTGCTGCCAAAGTAATGAAGCCAAACAACCATGGACTGAAAGCTCTGGAACTGTGAGCCAAAATAAATCTGTCCTTCTCTGAAGTTGTTTATCTCAAACATTTTGTCACAGTAATGGAAAACTAACTAATAATAATGATAAATTTTGTTACATATATTTTACTACAATGAAAAATTAGTGTTTAATTTAATCTTGGTATAGAGTTAGATAGTTTTAAATGACTGAGGAATACCTCCAGTAGAAATGCTAGTCAAAGTATTCAACACCAGGTGGTGCCTAACCCCTGACTAATTATAATTAGAAGAGATGCCAAACCATCCAAAAAAAAGATGCCCAAGAGATCAAAGATAATGGCCATAAACAACCAGGAAGGCCATACTGGTACATACCAGCTAAGCTCTGTCCTACTTCTAGAGATCCTTTTATTCATATAACCAGTTTAGAGTTCTCTTTCCCTTGCAAGTTTTTAAGGCACACTGACAAATACTATTAAATTCTCCTTTTCTTTGGTCAGCCATAGCACCATTAGTTCATGATCGATATTATAATGTTCTGAGTTGATTCTAAACTTCTCTTCATAGTAATGATATAGTGATATCTTCCAGTGAATATACAACCTGGCTGTATAAATTTCATCCTTCATCCTTGACAAATCATCTCTTAGAATAGCCTTGATCAGAGGTTTTCTACACATAAAAAGTATCATCTATTAGGCACTGACTTTTCTATTTTTCCATATCGAAAGCTAACTTCTTCTTCCCCACTCTCCTCCAAATCCTCGTGGCATGTGATCACAGGAAAAGCTAGATGACAATAAGCAAATATTTATATTTATACATATTTGGTTCTTAACGTATGTAGGAATTGAGGCATTATAAGACTAAGGAAAAAGGACTACTTCCTTCAAATCAAAGAACTCTTTATAAATAAAATGTGCTTTTTTTTTTAGTAGATCTGAAGAGATATAAGAGAATTACTCATAAACAACCACAGAAAAAGACATCCTATTTATGAAAGGAAAATAGACACTTACACCATAAATTAAAAGATTATAAGCTAAATGATTTGGTTCTAATAATACCTGGCTCAAAAGGAGAAGGGGCTCTTGACAGGTGAGTCCTAGCAATCTGGTTGTCATTTTGCAACCTGGGGTTACCTGCCTTCAGCGTTTCAGAAACACCAGTGTGGAGAGGGTGGTACTCTTCCATGCCACAAAGAAGATGCAAAATTCTCACTTTGGACATCACAGGTATTCTGAGGTTGACTTTTCTTTGGGAGCTACTTGAGGAAAAAAAACTTGGGCAGATATCAAGAAGGAGAACAGATATCAAGAACTCAGGCCACAAAGCCCTGAATGTACCCCAAATACCCTGAGAGCAAGTCTAATTGTTGACAAGAGGTTTGATATTGATAGCAAGTCTAATTGTTAGTGCAAACCTCTTGTGGCTTAACAATAATAGAGTGAGATAAACTTTCAATGAGAGTTTACTGTTTTGTTATAGAAAAGGTGTGTTTGTCCAAGGGAACATGATTTTGGGTTGTTTTCTTAGAACAAGCAACATTGGAAAGAAAAAGACAAAGAAAAGAAAACATTAACACTGATTAACTGTCCAGGACTGGAACAACATAAAAGGATATTTTATACCCTACTTTCCTGGATCTAAAAGGGAATAAAATCACCAAGATAAGATAAAACAATTCACAATTTCTATTGTAGTAAAATATGCATAACATTTGCCACATTAACCATGTTAAGTGTACAGTTTTACAGCATGAAGTACTTTCCCATTATGCAACCTCACCAACAGTCATCTCTAGAACTTTTTCATCCCCCCCCAAACTGAAATTCTGTGCCCATTTTCCCACAACCCCAAGCACCACCACTCGACTTGCCTAGTTACTTTATGCACTATGTAAGTAGAATCATATAATACATGTCCTTTTTTTACTTAGAATAATGTCTTCACATTTTATCCATGTTGCAACATGTGTTAGATTTTCATTCCTTTTCTGAATAATGTTCCACTGTAAGTATGCACTACATTTTGTTTATCCATCCATCCACTGATGGACATGTGTCTATCTTTTGACTGTTGCAAATCATGCTACCATGAATACAGGTGTACAAATATCTATTTTCAAATATCTCTTTCAGTTCCTGCTTTTTAGGGGGTGCAGGGGGGTCTACATCCAGAAATGGAATTGTGGGATTGGATAGTAATACGATATTTGTTTAAGGAGGAGCCACCATACCATTTTCCATAGCAGCAGTATTATTTTACACACACAGAGGCAAATGCACACAGTTCAGTTTTAAACTTTGGACATTTGTGTAAGTGGAACTTACCTGGGTTCTTAAAACATAATTTTCCATTATTTTCATTATTCTCAAGCCTTCAACACATGGGCCTTGAGAGTCACCTATCCAAATTAATGCTCTCTTTAATATTATTTCTTATAACCATAGAAACTGCATTGTCATCTCATCACCCCACAACATAAGTACTCCATCCCACTCACACAACTGAAATGTCAAGAGCCTTCAAACCACATTCACCTAAAACAGACGTCTTGTCTTCTACTGTCTCTCAGGCTAGTCAAAAAGAAGTGACCATACAAAAACTCCTCTGCCTTAGCTACGCCAGTTTATTACCTTTTATTTTAGAGAATTAAATAGTTTATGAATCTTTGCCCCAACACTCCCACAGTTTCTTTAGTGATGATGCCGATGACAATGATGATATAATATACCCCTTACTTTTGATGTCTCTAAACTTTACCAAACACTTCCACGACCCCATTTGATTCTCCTCTGAAAGATAAGCAAGATAGGTGTTAAGATTCCTACTGTACAAGAGACCAAGTTGGAGCTAACTTGGCAAAGGAAGTGAAACTAGAGGCTCTAGTTCTCTGCCAACCTCACAACCACTGACCCTTGACTCTGACTCCGTTCCTCAAAACAATTCCTGTTGACAGCAGTTTACTGGGATTCTTTTTTACTTGTAGACATGGGGAGCTTATTTTATCCCAGGGAATATCTTTGATATTGATAGCTGGTTTAGTTGGACCCAAATAAAACAGAAAATGAAGAAACTCAGTGAAGTGCCAGTGGAATGACATTTAATCTGGGGTTAAGGAAGCAGGGTCCCCTCTTCACTAGCGTGGGTTTTCCACCACTCTCAGGGATGTTGCCAGATCTCCAGAACTCAACTCAGTCTGTGATTTATTCACACAGGAATTTTGCTGTTGTTGTTGTTATTTTACAGACCAGCACACATGGGAGGGGGACAATTTTAAGACAACATACACATCAGAAATACATGTGAATTGATCCTTAAGTCACTAGATGATTCCTTTTGACACAGGCTTGCAATGCACCATTGCTTTAGGCTTTGGGAAGAGAAAAGAGAGACTTTCATGCTTATGGACTGAAAATTAAGCTGACCTTCAAAGTAATCAGACAACCTCAAAAAGAGAGTTTAGATTCACTTCATCCTAATACAACTTGCTTCTCTGGATTTTGTCAAGCCTCTACCCTTATTATAATATTCTTATATTTTTAACATAATATTATAATGTCTTATTAAGTATTCTCACCACCTTCACACATAGCAGAATCTCAAAAGCAACCACAAAATGGGCTCTGAAAACTAACTACAGATTTAAACGTCCTGGATTCTGATCTGGTATCCCCTGCTCTCCCACAGTAGTGGACTGCAAATATCCAGTGAAAAGCTCTGAATGGACTTTTTCAGTGCAAAGAAGTGATTTCTGAGAGACAGGTTAATGCACCTCCATAGATAACGAAATAATTCCTGGAAAATTCATTTCAAAAACTTAATAAGCTTTGAATCAAGAACCCATAACCTGAAAATCTAAAATCCAAAATGCTTTAAAGTCTGAAACTTTTTGAGCACCAGCAATGTGATGCCACAAATGGAAAATTCCACATCTGACTCTTGTGATGGGTTTTAGTCAAAATCCAGGTGCACTAAAAACATTGTGTAAAATTACCTTCATGTTACATGTATAAGGTATACGTGAAATATAAATTAAAGTTATGTTTTGATTTAAGTCCTACTATAATTTAGAATATCCTGCTAAGGCACATATACTAAAGGTTTGGTCCCCAGCCCATGGCACAACTGGGATGTGGTGGAACCCTTGAGAGGTGGGGCCTGATAGGAGATGTTAGGTCACTGGACGCATCCTCTCAAAGGTGATTGTGGGACCCTGGTCTCTTCCTTTCTATCCTGACCACATGTCCTAACCACAAAGGGAACAGTTTTACCACATTTTTTGCACAGTTTTAGCACATCCCACCACGATGTGCTATACCTTGCTACCGTCCCAAAGAGATAGGACCAATCGATCACAGCTTAAAACCTTTGAAATCATAAGCCAAAATAAACCTTTCCTGTTTTATCTCAGATATTTTGTTATAGTAAGTGTATTAGCTTTTTAACCGCTGTGACTAAAGGACCTGCTCAGCACAATTGTGAGGTGAAGAGGTTTATACAGAGACTCAAAGTGAGGCTGAGCATCACGGTAGAAGAGTGTGTCAGAGGGAAGCAGCTCATATGATGATCAGGAAGCAAAGAGAGAGAGTCCACTCGCCAGACACAAATATATATACCCAAAGCCATGCCCCAATTCCCACCTCCTCCAGCCACACCCTACCACTCCAGTTAATCCCTATCAGGGCATTAAATCACTGATTGGGTTAAGACTTTTACAACCCAGTTATTCCTCCTCTGAACTTTCCTGCACTTTCTCACACATGAGCTTTTGGAGGATACCTCACATCCAAACCTTAACAGAAAGAGAAAGCTGATTAACACAAAATACTGATAGCAAGAAGTGGGCTCTGGGCCACTTCTTTGGAATTAGTTTGCAGGAAGAATTTGGAAAAGTTGAGAGAAGCAAGCTCAAGAAAGCCTAGAATGCTCTAAGTAAAACTTAATGGGTGATTCTAGTATAGGCTCAGAAGACCAGAATGCTAATAGAAATGCAGAAAGTACAAGCCATACTGATGAGGTTTAAGATGGAAAAGAGGACTGACTACATTGGAAATTGGACAGCCTCACTTCCTAGGAGATAGAAAGTTTGGATGGACCTCTACAAATTATGAAAGAATTCCTGGAAAGTTCATTTCAAAATGTAAACAAATAAAAAAATTACTAGTTGAGCATCTGCCACTTGTGTTACACTGTGGCAAAGAATTCAAATGCTTTAAAAAGACCAGGAGACTGAGCTGGGGTTGTGGCTCAGTGGTAGAGCGCTTGTCTCACATGTGTGAGGCACTGGGTTCAATTCTCAGCACCACATACAAATAATGAATAAAATAAAGGCCCATCAACGAATAAAAAATATATATTAAAAAAAAAAAGACCAGGAAACTGAGATGGGTAAGGTCTTGGCATTCCTGAGATGCCCTCAAGGCATCTTTCACTGCTATAGGGGCTTCTGCAGTGCCTATGTTCAGCCATGTTCAGGTACAGCTTGGGCAGGCAGTAGACCTTGGCATTGTCCACATGGTGCTGATTTTATAGACATTTAGAATGTACGAATAACAGGGTCATGGAGTGTTCTACTTAGAGTTCAAAGAATAGCTGGAGAGACCAGGCAGCGTGAGGCAGAATCAGAGTCCCTGAAAGCAGCCCCTGATAGAGCAATGTGTGTACTTTTGAGAGTCCACTGAACAGTGAAGGCCCCAAGAAAATAGAGATTCCAAGAATGTGGGGCATCTGCAGAAGAAAGCTACAGGCAGAACCAGCTGGAGAGAACAGCCATGTGGGCTACTGTCAGCAAGGCCACAGGCATGGTGAGGATGCCCAAGGCCTTTGGAGATCACATCCCACCACAGTGTATCCTAGATGCTGGACATGCATCATTAGGGTTTAATGGCTGCCCCACTACATTTCAGTCTTGCTTTGGTCTTATCCCTTCTTTCTAAATTACTATTCTTCCCTTTTGGAATGAGACTATTCACCCTGGGCCCTGATATATTGGAAGTATGCAATTTGTTTTTTAAAAAATTTCACAGGGCTCAAGAGGAGTTTGCCTCAAGTCTCAGAGATTTTGAATTTGGAGATTATATTGTAAGGTGGACTTGAACCTTGGGGTATGGGAGCAAAGGTGTAATGCTAGTTTAGATCTAGAATGTCTCCCAAAGGCCCATGTGTTAAAGGCTTAGCCCCCAGTTCATGGCACTATGGAAAGTTGTGGAACCTTAAGAGACAGGCCTGGTAGGAGGTTTTAAGTCACTGGAGGTGTCCCTTCAAAGGGTGTTGTGGGAGCCTACTCTCTTCCTTTCTCTCTTTTGTATCCCAGCCATAAGGTAAAAGGTTTCTTATGTACTCCCTCCATAATGTGCTTCCTTACCACAGGACCAAAGAGACAGGGCTTATTATGGACTGAAACCTCTGAAATGATGAACCAAAATAAACCTTTCCTGTCTTTAAGCTGATTGTATCAATTATTTTATTATAGTAACAAAAATCTCACTAACACAGGTCCTATTCCCAAGATCACTCATGTTATGTAATATGCAAATATCCTAAAAGTCAAAACATCGGAAATCCAAGACACT
This sequence comes from Marmota flaviventris, assembly GCF_047511675.1. NCBI lineage: Eukaryota > Metazoa > Chordata > Mammalia > Rodentia > Sciuridae > Marmota > Marmota flaviventris. Next base: position 54,601,938 of record NC_092509.1, on the reverse strand, counting down.
TTTGGTCCCAAGCATTTCAGATAAGGGATATATAACCTGTGTTTTGTTTTTGAGAATTGATACTCATATTTAATTTGTTGCATAAACTCAGATTTTAAAATACCAACCCTTCTCTTTTTCCTTCTCCTTCTTCTTCTTTTCATACCAGGGATAAACTTAGGATAAACTCAGAATTTTTATTACTTTTTTTCATTTTCTATTTTGAGACAGTATCTCGCTAAGTTGCTAAGGCTGGCCTCAAACTTGCAGTCCCCTTGCCTCAGCCTCCTAAGTCACTGGAATTTATAGGCATGCAGTACCACACCTGGCTCTTTCTTATTTCTTAGGAAGAGATGAGTATATTTGATTTTCAACACTTTCTCCCCAGATTTTAAAATAAAATAGCAGGTGAAAGAACATCAAATGTGAATCGGTTACCCCAGAGAAAATGCAGGCCCAAGGGTCATGTAGGCACAGTGTATGCCTGTGTACACAGTGGACAAAACACAGGTAAGTGTACAAACACCAAGACTACAGTCTAAAGCCAACAAAGGACCCACTTTCTATTATCAACCAACTTACTACAGGGATAAGCCATTTCTGGCAATGTGTCTAAAGCAATTCAGGACCTGGCCTGGAGCTCAACTTACAAAGTATTAAAGTTCATCTTGACATGCTACCACTTGATTTGTTTTGCTGATTGGTGTCTCTAGAAGAAATATCCTATGAGGTCATTACATCTAGTGACTTTTATCCTGTGTCACTTGTCTTGGTTTTGGATAAAGAGAAGCCCAGTGTCTCATCTCCCCCCTTTTTCCCCACAAGTTATATATGTTCCTTGGAGGACTTAGAAGGAAAATCAGAAACATTCCTAAGCAAACTCCTATGCCTGTCACAGGAGTTCAGAGGATGGGGGGTAAAAAAAAAAAAAAAAAAGTCTGCTGCAAGCAAAAATGAATTTAAAAACAGAGAGACAGCTTAATCAAATAATTGGATGACAGCAACCCAGCAAAAACCCTGATCACTCTGTCTGCCCTCTGACAGCTCGCTTGGCAGATTGCCCCAGTGCCATCACGACTTAATTGCGCCATGCCGCTAGGCCTCTCTCTGATGGCTCATTTGCTTTGTCCCCTCTGATACTGGTGAAAAGGCCAAGCTTTCTTCTGATCAGTGCCAAGGTCCTGGAGTCCATCTCCCACCTGCAGGTGGTTTCTGTGACAGTTCTCCCACCTCTCAGAAGATGTGTCAGGGATTCTGGCAGGATCTCCAACCCCCGCCGGCTCATGGGCCAAACTCTCACATCAATCTTTGCAATCTTGACTCTACCCAGCATGTGAACAGCCACTATGTATGTTTTGTCAAAAAATAAAGAACAGGAAAGAAAATTTACAATGGTCATTCTAAATCTATCTTGTTGAAATGTAAATGAGTCTGGGAAATTTTTTTACTAGAAGAAAAGTTAATGATCTTAACTTGTAATGGATCATAGACCGAAAAGTCAAAATTAAAACTACAAAACTCTTAGAAGAATATATAGGAGTAAATCTTCATGACCTTGGGTTAGATAATGATTTGTTAGAAAACTGATACATTAGACCTCTTTAAAAATAAAGTTTCCATGCTTCAGATGACACTATTCAGAAAGTGAAAAGAGAACTTGCTGACCAGGAGAAATTACTAACCAATCATATGTCTGAAAAGGAATGTATATCCAGAAGATATACAGAACTCTTCCTACTCAGTAACAATGACAACTGCAAAATAACCTAATATGGAAAAAAAAAAAAAAGACAAAGGCTCTGAGTAGACATTTTTCAAAGAAAATATATGAATGGGCAAAAGACACGAAAAGATGTTCAACCTCATTAATCATTAAGGAAATGAGAAATTCAAATCAAAACCTCAATGTAATGCCACTATACCACCACTAAATCAAAAGACAGACAATAACCACTGTTGGAGAGGATGTAGAGAAAGGAATCTTTACTGCCGGTGGGATTATAAAATGGTGCAGCCACTTTAGAAAACAGTTTGGAAGTTGCTCAAATGTTAAACACACAGGAATCATACCAACTTGCAATTCCATTTCTCCATTTCTACCCCATGAGAATTGAAAACATGTCCACACAAAGATTTATACACAAAAATGTCCATAGCAGCATTATCCATGCTAGTCAAAAGCTAGAAATAACCCACATATCCATCAACTGATGAATGGATATACAACGTGGGGCATATCTACACAATGGAATGTTATTTAGCAGTAAAAACAAGTACTGATAGATGCCACAACATGACGAATCTTAAACCATTGTACTATGTGAAAGAAGCCAGACACAATGTGTACTACATGATTCCATTTATATAAAATGATCAGAATAGCAAAATCTATAGCAAGTAGATTAGTGGTGAGAGTATAGGGGAGTGGAGAGTGACTGGTAATGGGCACATTTCTTTTTTAAGTGATAGAAATGTTTTAAAATTTAGATGATAGCGGTGGCTGAAAATACACTAAAACCCATCAAATTGTACATTTAAAGGGGTAAATTTTATAGCACGCAAATTGTATCTCAATAAACCTATTTAAAAGAAAAAAGAATGACCTCAGATTATTAAACACCTAATGGTCTGCATTCATACAATCTGTCCCACAAAATTAGCATCAGCCAGCCCATGGTGGCCCACATCTCCTCCTCAGCCACCTCGGATCCCTCCCTTCTTCATCCCTCTCAAAGCTGAGACTATCAGGGCCCTGCCATAGCAATATACCCAATAGTCTGACCTTTCCCTAAAATCAAGCTTTCTCCTTCAAAATCAATCCTAAAAGGAATAAACCAAAGATGAAAATACTTTAAAACCTGTTGCTAGGTTTCCCCATGCCTCATGCATGACTAACCCAGCTTCACACACACACACACACACACACACACACACACACACACACACAGTTTCTTTCAGAACATACTCAGGTGCAGCCACGTTTATTTTACCTAGGATATGTATAATATAATGGAATAAATACTCATTTTCTTGTGGGTTTTTTTTTTTTTAACTTTATCACATTTTTTACTCCTGAATTCTCCTGAGCCAATGTAATACAATCTTGAAAATTTACACCATAATGTGATCAAGAGGGGCTGTCAAGGGTCGGGGCGGTAAATTGGCATCCGTGCTAATCGATAACCTACTTTCAAATGAAAAGAGTCGGGCCCAATCCATCCTCTCCACCAAGGCTGCCAAGCAACGGAGCAGCCGCCTTCTCAGGGTGAGCGCTAATTGCTACTCTCACAAAGCCAGGGGCAATCTTATCCAGGTGATCCATTAGCTGGAAACTACCATAAAAGGAGCAAGAAAAGAGGCAGAAAAAAATCAGGGTAAAGAGGTTAAACAGCACAAAAGTGATTTAAAGAGGGGGAAAAGAGCGCTTAAATTTGTATGTGAAAGAGATAAAGAGAAGAAATTTTAATATAGAAAGATCTCTGAGGGCTTTGGCAGATTTCTCACTGGCACAATAATTGTTGAGGCTCTTGGGCCTTTCTATGTCTGACAGGGTCTGTCACAGGCTGAGATGGGGGACAACAAGGAAGCAGGGCACCCCCCACCCCATCGGGCCCATGGGAATAAGAATTCTGCAGCAAAGACTCCAGGAGGAGCCCAAACCTTACTCTGGTCATGAAAAAGTGCATGAATCTCTCTGAGGTTTGGCTTCTTTCTGTTTTCCCTCTCTGACCACTTCCAGAGTGAGCACAGTTACCTAGACCACATGAGCAGACACGAACATTTTTAAAAGTGGCTACAAATTCCCTCCTGGAGCCCTGGGTCATGTTCCCCAGAGGTCATAGTTTGGGAAATAAAGTTTGGCAAAGACAGTTACCAGACATTACCCACATAATGATGCTAAGTATTTTAAGCAAGGTTGTCTCATTTAGTCTTGTCAGAAACCCTGAAAGGAAGCTGTCTTCCCAATTTTACAGATGTGGAGGCTGAGGGAAAGTTGGCTGAGTAAACTTCTCGAACCACATCACTGATGAAGAGCGGAGCCAGGGCTAGAGCCCAGATTCCCTGGACTCCAATGCCCATACTCTTAGCCACTCTCCTCTACCACCACCTCCAACATCTAAGGATGAACTCCAGGGTGAGAGAGAAACACAGGTCCCTGACACACTTAGTACTGTAGTTTGGATCTTGAATGGCCACTGAAGGCTCATGTGCTAAAGGCTCCAAAGGCCCATGTGCTAAAGACTTGTTCACTAGCCTGGGCACTACTGGGTGGTGGTGGAATCTTTAGGAGATGGGGCCTAGCGGTAGAAAGTTAGGTCACTAGGGACATGCCCTTGAAGAGGTTGCTGAGACCTTGACTCCTTCCTGTTTCTTTTCTTTGCTTTCCAGCTACCATGAAATAGGCAGCTCTGCTCTACCACACAATTCCGCCATGATATTCTGCCTTACTACAGGCCCAGAAGCAATGGAGGAGCCAACTAACCAAGGACTAAAACCTCTGAAACCATGAGCCAAAATACTTTTTCCTCCCTGTACATGGATTCTCTCAGGTATTGTGTGACAGTGATGGAAAGCTGACTCACACACTCAGAAACACAGGGATGGGAGGATCTGACATTCTTAAAAATATTTCCTAGGAAAACAGAAGTTCCAGTGAAATCAATGGTTTAAAAAGAAAGAGATTTCTTTTAAAGTTTCTTGCCTGCCTCTAACTTTGGTCTTGTTTCCTTCCAATTCTCCTTGATGCTGACAGCAATTATCCTTGAGCACAAATCTATCCTGCTTAAGAATTCTGTACCAGGATGCAGTCCGGGTGCTGGGCCAGGCCCACAAGGCCCCAGACTGTCTGCCAGTTCTCCACCTTTGCCCTGGCCACCTTGGCCTACACATGCTACTTTCAGGTGCTTCGTGCCTCACTGCCTCTACCCTGCAGCTGCAGGTCTCTGGATGCCCCAGGCCCTCTGTCACCCAGCAAATACCTGCTTATCCTCTTCAGCTCTGGTGAAGGGTGGACCTGGACTTTCTGACACCTCATGCTCCATTACACCACCCACACTTGCACTGATCCCTTTGTCCCACAGACTGCGACTTATTTGATTGCACATCTGTCTCCCTAGTACTTTCCAGAGCAAAGTCTGGGCTTTGTTTGTTTTTAAATCTGTAGAGTGTAACACAGAGAAGGTGGTACATGTTAGGAGCTTAACAGATGTCTGACAAACAGAATAAGTGAATGAATGGTTCGATCAGGACATTTCTCTTTAGCGCATTCTCCAGAGTGTTTCAAACCCTATTTTGTTTTAAAACACCTTTAAGGAGGATGGAAAGTTACTGTTTGATGGATACAAAATTTCAGTTTGAGATGATGAGAAGGTTCTGGAAATGAATAGTGGTGCTGGCTGCACAACAATGTGAATGTACTTAGCCACACAACTGAATACTTAAGAATGGTCCAGCTGGTGAATTTTATATGTTTTGTATTTTAACACAAAATAAAAGAAAAAAAATATAATACAGACCACCAAGAGACTGCTGACTAAAGAAATAACCCAAGAATATAATCATGGAAAGGAGTAAGAAAAAGCTCTTACACAAAGTTTTAAGGATGTGATCTTGCTATTTTAAAATACAGCCCTAAACCCAGGAGAAGTGCTCCAGAGCCACACTCAGTTCTTTGGTTGTACTTGAAAATTCTGAGCTCCTAGCATAGTGCTTGATACATTAGTATATGCCCTAAATATTTCCAGAATGTGTCTAGAATCACTGGCAGAAATAGCACACGGCTTAGGAATCATTTTTGTGTAATGGTCTTTTTCCTGTAACAGCAGCAATAGTGAGATTTGACCTCTGCATGATACTCTCCTAAGGAACAAAGGATCTGTGCTCAGAAATATCACAACCTCACTGCCAAAGGGAGCTCCACTTGCTGGCACAACCTGACCTGGCCCTTCCTCATCCAACTCTGTGTCACCATTTCAGGTAACCCCTTCACCATCCCTCTCAAGAAAAAGTCATAGTCCCCCCGGAACAAGCCTTTCATTTTTCAGCTAAAAATGTGGAACCCAAGGCCATTAAACTTTTGATAGAAAAAAAACCAGGGCTCTACAGGGTCAGACAAGCATTTTTCTCCTAGTCTCATTTGAAGGGTCATTTTACTAATCAGAAACAGGCTTCAACTGCCATCACCACTATCCATTACCAGAAGGCAAGGGGAGAAACACACACACACACACACACACACACACACACCCCAAGACAAGCAAAATCAAAACCAAAAGGCAATGAATCCTACCCTTCGTTCCTTATGTAGTGAGGGTAATGATGTCTCCATAGAGATTTCATTCAACCAAAGAGCCCAGGATGCCAGGAAATCACCTCATCTACAATTCACTTCCGGAGGCTTGCTCAGCTGAGCCACTTGTCAGTGTGTGCCACTTACAATGTCACATGAAACATTCCCACCATAGCCTTTTGTTCTTCAAAAGTTTGACACTCTACAGTCCATCCCTACAAAGAGACCTCAAAATAGGGTTACTTGGCCATACTCTTTTAATTATTAAGAGAGAGTATTCTCCTATAAGGAATTCAGAATCAATAAAGACAGAGTTGTATTTGTTTAAAAAAAAAATTAAGGGAATGGCCACACTCCTGAATTTCTGTGCTTTAAGGGGTTACGGCAAATACCTGGATAAGCTACCACAGAACTCTGCAAACCTCTATTCACAAAAGTTTCAGAAGTAAACATAAACTATAAAAGTCATAGAAAGAATTACCTGAAAGTCACAGGCCCAATCATCTACTCACATTCCTTCTATTGCAGTTGAAGGCACCATTTATGGGAGGAGTTGACCCTCTCGATCCCTAGAAGCCTTGATGCTGGGCGTGGCAGATAGCAGGGATGCATCTTTCCTGAATTCCTCTGGTCCCCTTCCATGAACTATGATGTTCTATCTCCTAGTAAGTTCCAGTATGACCTCCACAGACCTGATAGTACTTGTCCCTGAACAAATATGTTTTGCAAAAGAATACCAATGGGCTGGGGTTGTAGCTCAGTGGCAGAGTGCTCGCCTTGCATGGTGAGGTCCTGAGTTCGGTCCCCAGCACCACATAAAAATAAACAAATAAAAATAAAGATATTTTTTAAAAAAGAATACCAATGTATTTGCTGGGAACAAATACTGAAATTTCACAGAATACGATTTCCCTACCTTTGAATAAAACAATGCTTCCATGCTTGGGCTCTTGCCTTTAAACTCTTTAGAAAGAAGAAACAATTAAAAATTGAACAAACAAAAGAGCTTTTTCAGTTAACATTAATACAATAAGAGATTTTAGAACTTAGACTAAATGACCTCTTATTTTTATAACCACGGTTGGATTCAGCAACTTTCTGCATCTTACCACAAAACTACATCTCCTCATTTTTAGTACTTTCTTTTTATTTTTTTCTTCAAATCCTGACTTCATAGACTCTCAGAAGATTTTGACCAACAGATACTTGCTTTTGGCTAGCATTTCATGGGGAGAGATGCCTACCGCATCAAAACAAGCAGGCAGCCTACTTCCAGTGTACTTCCTATTCTCTGTGTTCACATTCCACCTTACCTGAATAACCCAGCATTCACAGCCAGGTGACTCCCAGAGCCTCCCAAAGCAAAGGAGTCTAAATACTGGACCCTGACACCCAAAAAGGAAGTGAGTTTTAACTTTCTAAGAGTCTTGTCTCAGACCCGCACTAATTTTTGGTGGAGCCAAACAACTTACTGAAGATTGCATCCTTTACAGCAGAGGAATAAAAAAAAAAAAAATCTGGACCTAATACTTTGTAATATACACATATTCACAAATATGTTCATATATAATATGCACATAGATGTTTGCTATACTTCAGGAATAATATGATGACATTGCTGATCAACATTATGTATCAACATTGACATGGATAATGCATTTTACAAAAGTATCTCTAGAAACTGATGCTCCATTCTTAAGCTTTTCCAGTACCTACTTCTAAGTTCCATCTAGTGTGTATGTCACCCTATCCTACTTCCTTTCTCTGCTAAAATACACTGGAGGCTGGAGGCTGGTTGGCTCAGGGTTGTAATGGAATATGTAGCCTTTCACCTTTGGGTCACAATACTAATGCCAGGCCACATTAGCAGCATCTGAAAGCAGTTACTGTACCATCTAATGGCCTTGCTCAAGACAAAAGCCACTCACTGTTGTAGCTTTTCACCTTGGTAGAAAGTTTTAACCAAGAAAGGCAGCAAGGGATGGATAACAGGCCCCCCAAAGAAACTCCCAATTAGCCTCAGTCCATGAGAATGGTTTGAGGGAGCCCTTTGCAAGAACAGCTTGAGAGCTTGAGAGTCTAGTGACTCTGGTGCTTCATCTATGGGCAGAGGCCCTTGATGTGTGACACTATGGTAAAATTCTCTTTCTTTAACCTGGGAAATGTCAGACACCAAAGACAGGTGTTTCAATAACCTATGAAACCCTACAGCTCAGAAGTGTCATTTTCTAGAAAACAGCTGGCAAGAGCCAAGCCTAAAGGACATCAGGAGTCTTAGGGTCTAACCTAAGCCCGCTGATGACATTGATCAAGGGTTAGAGCCCTGAACAGGGACTGATACAGAAGAGATATTGAATAAATAGTTGTTGAGTGGGATAAAAATGTTTCTTGGCCTCTTGATTGTTCTCTTTCTTTTGTCTATTAAATACAGACAGACCACCCCCATATCCAGCCCTCACGTTTCCTTAAATGGGTCCTGTGAGAAGAAGAAGGAAAAGTGGCAATGGCCCAATGAAGTAACCTGAGAAAGCAGCTATATAAATATAAGGTGGTATTAACTTATCAGAGCTTTAAAAGGGTCCATTTGGTCCAACTCCAAAAAAAGTCATACGTGCAAAGTGTGTTGGCAAATTTGGAAAAATTACACTGCCATTCAACATACTACTGTCAAGGACCCAAGAGCTCAATAATAAATCTTTTTTTTTTCTTGGAGTTTACTGTAAAATGAGCAATGTAATTATAGCAACGTATTAATAACTATTATGCAGGAAACCATTTAACGTGCTGCTCTCACAAAGATTTATTTGCTAGCTTAATGTGTTTACTCAGTGATGATGACTGCCCATGTAAACTCTTCAAACTATTAGAAGCACAGATGAGATGGCTGCTTTGCGTTGAGATCTACAGAACAGAATAACATGGAGCTGGCCTATTGCACATGCTATTCCACAGCAAATGCAGAGGGAGGAGTAGACAGGGGTCTTGGCTAGTCATGGCCAGCTCTCTTCTCAGAAGGCAAGTAGAGATAAGAGAAAAGAGAGGGAGGGTGGGGGATCCTATTCCTACATCCCTCTATAGGTGTTCAACTGGCTCCATTTCTGGATTACCTTCCCCTTTCCCTCCTGCAGGCTCCTAGGGCAGAGGACAATAAGTAGAAGCCATACAGCAGATAGTGCAAGGATCACCTCCTGCCTTGCACCAAATCTCGCTACAGGATCTTGGTCCAAGAATCTAACCTTGCCAAGTTTCCTCTGCTATAAAGTGGGGCAGTAATAGTGCCTGCCTCCTAGTGTGTCATGAGGTTCAATGTGAGATTACTCATAATGAGTAACAAATATTATCACAACTACCTTTCATGTATCATTACTGCATGATCAAGCAGACCATGGGTCTTGATCTTCCCTCTGAACACCATTTTGTGACACAATTTGTAATGTATTATTGGAGGCAGAAAAGGTGATCATCAAATGTCATGTAACATAAAACTGATCATTTATCTATTTTCCAGTGTACGGTTCCATAGCATGAAGTATTCCCACCATTATACAACCACACATCCCCACTTCACCCAGAACATTTTTCATCTTCTCAAACTCTTGGTAACATCCATTCTACTGGGGTTTTTTTGTTTGTTTGTTTGCTTTGTTTTGTTGTGTTTGGCGGGGGTGGGGGGGTGGGTACTGGGGATTGGACCTAGGAGTGCTTTACCACTGAGTTCCATCTCCAGTATTTTTTATTTTTTTATTTTAAAACAGGGTCTCACTAAGTTGCCCAGGCTGCCCCTGGACTTGCGATCGTTCCGCCCCAGCCTCAGCCTCAGCCTCACTGAGATTACAGGTGTGTGCCACCACACCTGGTTCCATCTATGAATTTGATGACTCTAGGTGCCTCGTGTACATGGAATCATGTTTGTCATTCTGTGGCTGGCTTACTTCACTTAGCAAAGGTCCTCACAGTTCACTCATGTGTAGCTTGTGACAGAATGTCCTTCCTTTTTAAGGCTGAGTATTCCACTGTACAGACATAGCACATTGTATTTAGTCCTCCATCTGTCAATAGTCCCTTGGGTAGCTCCCAGCTTTTGGCTTTTATGAATAAGGCTGCTATGAACATGGATGCTGTGCTGCTAATCTCAACATGTTACACAGCATCATCCTCTGTTCAAACTCAAGCATAAACCTTATAGTATTATTTCACTTCTTTTGAAGCCCTCCCTCTTGGGACACTTTATGTCTGTTAAAATCTGCAGGGCTCCTGCAGATCTTCAAGGCTGTTTCTGGTCTCTGGGTCTGAGATTCCTCAACTTCCTCACTAACTCCTAAGTATCCATTCCCACTATCACCTTTCCCCTCCATATCTAGCCATGACATCCCTCCAAGGGGTATTGAAGGAAAAAAGGGAAAATGGCAATGGTACCCTACACAGAAGCTCTGGTGACTGTTCCCTGTGTGCATGACCCCATTAATATCTGTGGACAAACCATCCTGCCACCTGCCTCATGCCTCTTTGATGTTCTGCACCAAAGGACCTGAAACCAGCCCACAGATTTCTCCTCTCACCTCCAATCTTTGAGGGAGTCTGAGGAAGAGTCTTAAAGGAAGGGTGATTCCTTTATTATTACCACTCCTCCTCCACCCAGGATGCCATCATGTGTTACCATCTCAACAAACAATGGAGATAGTGAAGAACCCCATTACCAGATAAAGGGAAAAATTAAACCCAATACAAACACCATCAGGGAGCCAGTGTTTGGGGAACGAGCCTCATCCTTGCTGTAACAGATGAAATGTTTATGTTCCCACAAATTCATATATTGAAAGCTCTCCCCAAGGTAATGGCATTGGGAGGTGAGGTCATTACATCTTTCATAATTAGGTCATGAGGTTGAAGTTTGTGCCCTTCCACAAGAAACACTAGTGAACTAGCCAGTCTTCTCTACCAGCTGAAGATACAGGGAGAAAGTACCCCGCCCATGAACCAGAAAGCAGGCGCTCATCAGAACCCAAATCTGAGTATCTTGGACTGGATCACTAACTACACACAAGGGGTGCAGAGTCAAGAAGGAGACACACGTGGGCAAAGAGCGGGGTAAATAAATTCTATCAAAACCACCATAGAGATTCAGAAGCCCAAGTTTTTCTGGGTGACCCTGGGCATGCCTCCTAACCCTCTCCATCATTCTGTTATCTCCTTCCTGATCCCCATAAAGGACCATTATGAAGAATCACTAAAAACTAGGAGCACTCTATTAAAAAATAATAATAATAATGTTAATCAGCACACACCACCACCACAAAAAGCCCACAATCCAGCAACTTTCTTCCCCCAAGTGGATACCTCACACAGGAAGCAGAGAGCCCAATAAGGCATATTAAAATCATGCCTTTGTATTGCATTTACCACCCTGGCTGCAAAATATGTATATATATACATACACACACACACACACACACACACACACACACACACAAATGTATGTGTGTGTATATATATATGTATATACACACACATATATGTATATATACATACAAGTGTGTATATGTGTGTGTATATACATATATATGTGTATATATATATGTAAGTATATATATATATATATATATATATATATATATATATATATGCTCATAAAGCCATCATGGGCAGACTTGCAGCTGCCACCCTCCTCCTCTGCTCCATTCTCAGCCTGCTGGGACAACCCACCGTCTTCTCTGCTGAATGCCCTTTTAATTGCACATCCCACTTTATTAGCTGCCTTGACCTCCAATAAAAGCTTCAGCCTAACAATGTCTGAAACCTGAGACAGGATGTCTACCGTGTTACCAACTTGTATGCTGCCTTTAGGGTCCACAGACACACACCCTTCACACACACATACACACACACCCCAACTGGCCCATTAGAAAGTCTCCTTTAGAAATTTCAGAACCTTGCAGCTGGGGTTATAGCTCAGTGGTAGTGTGCTTGCCTAGCACATGTGGGGCACTGAGTTCCATCCTCAGCATCACATAAAAATGAATAAATAAAGGTATTGTATTCATCTACAACTAAAATTTTTTTTTTAATTTGCAGAACCTAATTTTATGGTAAATTTAAGGGTAAAGAATAAGAAAAGTAATACAGGATACGCTATCATAATCAGTGAGATCATTAATTCACTGATTAGTGAAAACTTATGTGGAAGCTTGGCTGTGAACAGGCCAAAACCCCGTGTTGCGTGGGTTTGGCTACAGGATGCTCTGTTAATGTTGGAATAACGTGTGTGCAGAGAACACAGAGGAATGATGAAGAGGAGCACGTGGTACTTCTGTAGCTCCTGCTGCTCTGTGCCTGTTCTCAACTATATTTGCTCCGAAGTCTTAATGTGCTCTGGGCTAGTACAAGCCAAATGAAGCTCTGCTTTTAATATCTGCACTCCCTGAATTGTGTTTAGACAAAAACATAAAGTATTAGATTTGAAATAAAAGTTGGAGAAACCTTCCCCAGGAAGCAGGTAGTTTAAAGAGGCAACCAGGGGTAAGGATAAAGAAGAAAAACCAAATCAATATTAACTGAATGTGTTCTGTTGGCTCAGCAGGCAGCTACCTGTCATATCCTTTTCCCAGCCTACAGCACAAACACTACAGGACCATTAAACCCAGGCCGTGGGCCAATAATATGTAAAAACTGGCCTCAACAGTTATGGTCCCCTCTAGACACTTGTAAATGCAGAAAAAAAGAAAAGAGAAATCAAAGGATTTGAGGAAAGTTTCAACAGAGAGTCTATTTTTAAGAATGATGAATACAGTGTTTGGAGTCTTGGTATTCCTTTATTGCTATCCCCCCAAACTCTCCGCAAATTGTTTCTAAATCCTAATCAACATGGCAGATATATTTAATGTAAAACTAACTAAAAGTAGGCCTTTCTAAGTCCTAAGGTCATTCTTTGCCTCACATACTCCTCAATCCAATTGCTCTCAGAAAGTCAACTGTCCTTTTTGTTCATGTTTATTTCTGTTTACAAACACAAACAACTATAAAGCAAAGAGCTTTACTAAAAAACAGGAAGAGGGTCTGGGGGTGTAACTTAGTGGTAGAATGTGTGCTTTGCATGCATGATGGCCTAGGTTCAATTCCCAGAAGAAAGAGAGAAAGAGAGGGAGAGAGGAAGGGAGGGAAGGAAAGAAACAGGAATATCTTTGTCAGTCATTTATGATCCAAATCCCAAAGTCAGAAGCTTCACTGAAGAGAGGGCTACGGGCACCTTCAAAGCCTGCACCAGCTGACTAGTGTGATCCAAAGTCTTGCCTCGTGGCAGCCCACAGAACAGCTTGAGGCTCTTGGTTCAGCCAGAAATCCATCCAGGGTTTTGTCAAACATATTCCTCTGGAATGTGGGAGCCAGGAATTGACTCCATAAAGCCCTGGGTTCCACACCCAACACCACAAAGAGAGAAAGAAAGCACAGTGAGCTGGGTAACTTTCCCAAGATCACAATGCTAATTATGCTGGAGGCTGGACTGTACCTCTGTCCCCAGCTCTAAGGACAGTCCTTCTTCACTAAAAATTTGGGATTGTAGACAACCTCTGATGCCTATACCCCTCACTTCTTTGTTTTCTATTTCTCTCACCCTCTCTCTCATCCATCCTCCCTCTCTTCCCCTCCTCCCCCATCTTATTCTCCTTCCAGTCCTTCTCCCCTCTGTCCCTCAGTTCCCATTGCCATGACTCCTGGCTTGGTGGAAGACAAATGCTGCTCCAATTCCCAGCCATGGTGTCACAGGGAAGATATCCAAGGCCATCTCTTTAGCTGCTCAGGATATAGATCTCCCTCTACAGAGAAACACCAGCTGATTGCTTTTCTTAAACAAAGGTGATTGCTAGTTGTCTGCCTGAATTCGACTTTTATTTTCTGCATAACCTCTTTATTAGATAGCTCATCAGCTTTTGGTTGTTGTTATTTTTGGTGTCTAATTAGTTAATACCTAAATCTCCCATTGCTACATGAAGCTACCAGTTAGATGGAGTAGAAGTAGAAAGCAGTGATTATAACTCCAAAGAAAGCAACCACTAGAAATAAGGTGATAATGATTCATAGGAAAGCATAACTGCTCATCACTGCTAATTAATAGATGAAACTATACCACAATAAAATCTCAAGCTCTCTAAGTTCCTATGCTATCTTAGGGGGGGAAAAAAAGTCCTAGTCAGATGAGATAAAAGAATTATGAAACTAAAATTTATATTTTTGTTATCCTGTGGTGGAAAAGAATGTTTTGACTTATTATTTCCAATTCATGCTTTTAAACAAAAATCAAACAGAAATTTATCGTACATGTAAAAACTATCAAAGACCGGAAAAGCACGCTATGTGGAGAACTAAAACTTCTTCCAAGAACCTTTTGTGGTTCCTACTGTATTGAACTTCAATTCTAAAAAGTAGAAAAAAATGAATTAAAATAGCCCCTCAGCTGCCACCTAGTCTATGGCACTTAAGATACATTCAGATATACATCTGCTTATCAAAATAACTTGCTCTAGCCTCAGAGCCTTCAGATCTGCAAACCTATATAGCTTCATTCAGAATACATCCTCTTTTTATACTACAATTTACAAGAACCCACTCCTTCCATGTCAACTCCAGCTCTCAGAGCTGAGATAAGGGCAGAAAATACTGCTTGGTGGGGGAGGGTATCATCTCTATTTCCAGACTTCTCCACAGGGTCTGGTCGGAATTGATGCAACAGGATCAGCAAACTATAACTGCAAAGAAAACTGTCTGAGAAAGATAAAACTGGATTGGAAGGCAGATAAGCCCAAATTCCTAGTGCTGTTCAGATCTGCATATCACATGCGCAGTCACTGGAGGAAATCTGCTCTCCTTCATTCACCAGAGCCTGAAATGTCAAATGCCATGTCTACAATACTCCCTTTGGGGGGAGGGGGGTTCTGAGAGGGGCAGGGCTTCAAGCAGGGATTTGCATTTGTGACAAAGACTCTCAATCCACATTCATGGTAACCCAACTAAAAGGAGTGGCTATTTGCATCAGTGGAGCTCTCTTTAAACTTTCAATGGTGCTACCTATGAATGAATAAGTATGAGATGCTTTATTGACCTGGAGATGAAGAAACAGCAAAAGAAGGAGCTCTATGGCTCCAGTGTTCTCTGACTCCATTTTTTCCCCCTCCATTTTGGTGTTAAGCCACTAGCAACTGGGAGGAGTAGGGAAGAAGGAAATGAGAGAGAAGAGAAAGAGTAGGAGGGAAGGAAGGAAGGAAGGAAGGGGGCTTTCATTAAATTCAATTTTCTTCTTGTGGAAAGTCATTAGAATAATAATAATAGAAAGTGGCGGTTAAATATTATCTCTCAATTTCACCTAATCTTCACAACCACCCTGGTGGGGGTCCTTTCATTATTCCACTGGACAGATGGACTAAGGGACTTGCCCAAGGTCACACATGAAGTGATGGAGCCTGGTTTTGCACTAAAGTCTGTGCACCCCAGGTCTTCATAGTCATAAGAACATCAAAAAACGGATCTCTCATAACTTTCAGTGTTCTGACAACTCCAGTACTGACTCACATGTCCTCCTCTCCATCCACTCCTGAACTTACTGTCATTGTCTGTCTTTCTCCAGGATGCTAGAAACTCTTCAAAGATTCCCAGAGACCTTTTTATTTGCCAATTCAGTGGTAGTCTCAGTCCCTGCTTCTTTGATCTCACCAAAGTATCAGACCTCTCACACCGAGCCCCTGAAGCTCAAGATTGCCTCAGTTTGTAAATCACCACTTCTCCTATATATTTTTCTACCTCTTTTTTGGCCTGTACTTCTTGGTCTATCTTCTTGACTCCCTTCAATGTCAATGAGCCCCACAGCTCTATGTTCCACTGGTTATTTTCCCCACACACCCACACCCACAGGGAATCACACCATCTGTGAAGTTATTCTATCACCTTGTTCATGTGGGCATCTCCCAGATCCATGTCTCCATCTCTGAACTCACCCTAAGGCCCCAACTGGATCTTACTGGATCACTCAGCCTCGAGCTCTAGAAAGCCCAAACCAATTTCATTATCTACAACCATCCTTGAAAACCAGACCTCTAATAACAAAAACTCTCTCCTGCCTCTATTTCCTGTCTGAATAGCTGGCCACACTGGCTTCACACTTGTCCTAGCCAGAAATCTGTGAGAACGCCTCCTCTCCTTCCTACCCTGCATCTCAGGAGCCACCTAACATGGGTTTTCTACTCACTCTTTCAGATCAAGCTGCCACTTCATTTTTGCAGTCAGTTGACACAATTTCACTCAAGCCACTGCAAGGAGTCTCCTAATTGGTCCCTATGACCACCCTTCCAGTCCAATCTCTCTCACAATGAGCACCCTCATTTCAGTCCCTTCCTGTACATCCTCTAATAGCTGCCCATTGCCTACAGATAAGTCCAGATTCTTGCCCACAAGACCCTTCAACCTTTCCCTGCCACCTTCCCACCCTGTCATTCATTCAATGCACTATGTCAGTTCCCCTAGTGTACTGAGCATACATAGCCCTCTTGTGCTTCCACCTGCCATTTCCTCTGACTGGAATGTCTAGGCTTCTCCATATTCATATCCAACCCAGCCTTCCAAAGCCAGTTCCAGGCTCCCCTGTCTGCATTTTGATGCAGCCCTGTTGTAGCACTTGATACACTGTTCCAACTCTTACATTCCATGTCTGTCTAATACTAGACTGAGTGGCTCCAAAGCAAGGATTTTAGTCTTTTTCATATTTTGGTTATAATGTGGCACAGTTACAGTAGCAATTGGTACCTAAATGACTGAAATAATCAGTGGCATATGAATATCAAGCAAAACAATAAATAAAATATTAACAAACTGAATCCAGCAGCATTTTTTTTAATGCACTGGGACCAAGTAGGATTTATTATGGGAATTCAAGGATGGTTTACTGTTAGGAAATAAAAGATAATAATTTGCAATATTGGGCTGGAGATATAACTCAGTCGGTAGAGTGCTTGCCTTGCATGCACAAGGCCCTGTGTTCAATCCCCAGCACCACAAATAATAATGATAACAATAATAATAACTAATAATAATAATAATTTTCAATATTAATAGATCTAAAGAGAAAATTCACATGATTATCTCCCTAAGTACTGAAAAGATATTTGGAAAACAACACCTATCCTAAATAAAATAGGAATTGATAGATATTTCCTTAACTTGTAAAACTGTAGGTAGATCTCAGACTAAAAGCCAAAATCTTACATTAAGACAGGAAAAAACTATAGACACTACCATTTAATATCATGTTAGAAATATTAACCAATGTAATAATCAAGATAAAACAGACATACATGCAGCAAAGAGAGTAACAACATCTATATTTGAACATCATTTTTTAAACTCATGAGTATTAATTTTTTAAATGAATATGTTAGTAGAATTTAATAAAGCACTAGGATTATAACTAATATGTAAATCAATATTCCTCATGTATATAAATATCACTTAGAAGAGATAATGGAGGTAAAGACTTCATTCATAATAGTAACAAAAGATAACACCTAAGAAATTTGAGGAGAAATGTGCAAAACCTACATGAGGAAACTCTTAGAAATTGTTGAAAAGTAAAATTGTTGAAAAGAAAGCCATTTCAGGTTCTTGGGAAAGTCTCAGCATCATAAAGATGCCAACTATCTCCCCAGATTAACATGTAAGTGTAACATGGTCCCAATGAAATTTTTTTTCTGGAGTTAGGCAAGTTTATTCTAAAGTTCATAAGGGAAAATGATCAGGAAGAATAACCAAAAACTCCTAGAGAAGTAGGGGATTGTTTGGGTCATAGAGAGCTAGTCCTACCAAACATTAAAAGGTGCTATAAAGTTTCTAAAATGGTATGGAATTGGTGCACAAGGAGACCAACAAATAAACAGAATAGAAAATCCAGTAAAAGATCCAAATATAACTGGAATTTTGTTTTATGATAATGGTGGAATCTGAAATCTCAATGGGGGAAAGATGGATGTATTAATAAAGGGTTTGGGGACAATGGATACATATTTAGAAAAAGATAAAATTGATCTCTACCTTTGTGATACCTCCAAATAATCTCCCAATGGATCAGAAATCTAAATACTAAAAAGGCCACTCCATATAAGAAAGCAAGCATGGTAAATTCCTATCACACCTAGAAATGGTGGACAGACCCCCTTTTAACCATGATTCAAAATCCAATTTTCTCAGATGAGTTCCAGATCAGGTCCAAAGGCAAAACAGGATGATAGATACAAACTAATCTGGTATTCTGATAATTATCCCAAGAGTAATTTAGGAATCCTTTTGCACCTATACAAGTAAACTTAAAGATATTTCAGATTGGTGCATATAAGCATGAAAGTTCAATTGAGAAACCAGTCTAAACAATGTTCCTCTGTCATAGTAAGAAAATAGAGAAAGTTTTCAAAAAGGAAAGAAAAGATGCTTATGAAGCTTGTGACTTGAAAGTGGCTTAGTTTTGTATTCCTGAAAAGAGACAGGGGACCCCCACAGACACTGACCAATTTACAATCTTTTCGAAGACAGAACAGCCTAGAAGTCCAGCAGTCCTGCTGATGTGGCACTGAATGTCCAGCTGCAGGGCTCTTCATCTCAGAAGGTCAGGACAGGACCCTCAGGCAGGATTTTCTGTTGGAAAAGGACTGACAACAGCATCTCAGCTGAATGCATTCAGAAACAAGGAAGTTCCCTTCCCACCCCCACCACAAGCCAAGAAAATCTAGTCAATTCAGTCTTGACAGTCTTGCATATTTCCCCCAACCTCTCTGCCCCCCAAAAGTGAAGTTACCATCCGTGAGCCCAGATAATTATAACCTTCTCAGGCAGGGGTCTTGGAATCACTTATACTGCGTTAACAGTGACCCCCCAAAAAACTTTGGGAGACAAAGCATGCTCAGATTTCTGTTCCTTGTCTAACTTTTTCCTTCTTTTTGTGACCTAAATAACTATCTCAAGCCTCTGGAATTCCAGAGTGAAGAAAAGAAATCATGCTCATCTCTTTGCTATGTGAGATTGTGTGTCTTGGTACAGCACCCAGCACATAAGGACAATAACTGTTAGCCATTCGTAACCATCATTATTACCATCACGTTATTAGCTGATGAATAGCACAAACTGTGATATGATGCCAAACAGCAACTGATGTGGACTAAATTTTAATTGACTTAATCCTTCCAAATGCTAACAAACTACCAGCCTCAGCCACTTAAAAGTCCCATATCTAAGGCAATAATCCTATCTACAATGAGTGTGGAAGAATTGATTATAGGCCAGGGATTTTTGCAAAGTGAATTAAGTTACTACAAAAACTGACCATGTTGTTTTCCACAATTAAAAGTCTAGGAGAATGAAATGTCATTATTCCATAGCTTGCTAAGCCTTAAAGAAGAAATTACAACTCTCATGGCTGTACTGGGAATGTTTTCATAAACTCCTACAATGTTTCAGAAATTCTTTCATGATAAATGCTGCAGGACGTTTTCATTACTGATATTATCAATTAACTACTCCTCTGTCTACAATACTTCCAAAATGAGAAACTCTAATGAAGCTTTTAGAAAATAACCATGTGTTCTTAGAAGGAGATTTCAACTAGAATTCCTCCATAATTAATGAATACTTAAAATGCAATCTCTACTTTTTCTATTTATAAAGTGTTTATGATGGCTTTGGGGGGACCTTTTACATAGGGTTATTTTCCATACCCCTCTTTTGGAGCCAGCAAAATACAGAAATATGTATTTATATCTCCCCAAGTCTAGACTTCCCTGGGCTCTGGCTATTTAGAGTCCACGTTTGGTGTTTTTAACCCCTAGGACACATTCCTTTCTTTCATCTCTGTGATTCCTGGCTTCCCTTCTCAGGGTGTCTGGCTAATCTTCCTGATATTTCTGGGGCATAAATGGGCTCAGAATATTTGACTGCAAAAGGAACATAGTTCTGGATCTTCTCTATATAAAAGAAGATTTTCTTTTATTGATATAGAAATGAACAGATGCCTGATAACCTTTTGCCAACCTGAAACATTTCTTTGTACTTCATGGAATTTCTTTGGACTGATGTTTTGCAGAACTTACACAGTCCTTTCAAAAGTTCTATCACCCAAAAATAAAATGATCTGAGCTAATTCAAAAATAAGAGACTCATCCCCTGGCCTCTTCTGGCTTGGTGTCTTAACCATTGTCGTCTAGAAAGCAGAAAAGACACTCTCACCACTGGACATGAAATAATTTTATATTTACACAATGTAACACTGTAGTGGGTAAAAGGACTGTCCTCACTTAGAAACCTAACACTTAACACATCCATCCACATTCTTTTGTTTTATCTGACCACTACCACTTACAGGCACTAGAAGAGAAATGATATAAACCGAGTATGCCCTTTTTACTGACTAAGGTAATAAAAGTCAGTCCAAATGTTTTACAATCTGCCAACAGGCACAAATCTCTCCTTACCCAGGTAAGTTGCTATTGGAAAAATGAATTCAGAGAATCATTAAACAGTTATGTGAGCTCACACTTGTCATTTCAACATTGCAGAATCTTGAAATAGCCAACAACAAACTGTCTTATGATCAAATCTTCCTCCATTTTCCATTTCTTTCCAGAAAACTCAAATTCCATCCATATGAACTCAAATCCATTATCATCCTCCTCTCTGTGCTCTATCCAGATCTGGGTCTCCTATCATCACCATTTCCAGTCTCAGCACCATCACCACCAACCTTGCTACCCAGTAACATCCAAGTCATGTCACCTTCTATTATAAAACCCTGTCATCCATGGGGCCACATAATTCCTAAGAGTGCTCAGAGTAGAGCAGTAACTCTCACATCACCATAACCAGTCAATAATTTGAGGGACCAACCAGATACCCTGCAGGGACCTTCCATAACCTCATCTTCTCTCCTTACCCAACTGTCCCAAAGATAAAACTAGGGGATCAGGGCTCACTACCTACAAATGGACATAGTGTGAGAATTAATATGGCAGTGTGATATTTGGGAAATATACTAATGAAATTAGAACTTGAAAGTTGCTAAATTTTTTAGGAAATAAATTCTATAACATGAATCTAACAAAATCTTTTCTAATTAATAAATATCAACCCGTACAGTTTTCACTGAAGAATAGAAGTGCTTTTTGAGCTTTACCTTGGATAATTCTTATGACATTCTAACAGTTTGAATCTTTTTTTATTAGAAATTTAATGGGAAAGTTAAAAAATAGAGAGGAAAACTGATTTATTCAATGTCACAAAATAAACCAGTGGTGGAGAAAGAACCAAAGCCAAACCCATCCTAAAATAATAGGGTTCCTGGGTATACTATTCTGCCTTTGATGTTTAACTGCTTACCTATGAGACTTGTAATGCTACCTAGTAGAATTTAATACTCTATTCAGGAATATATTCCCCAAATATAGTTAAGCATCTTATGCAAATTACAAAGATGATTTTTACTAATTATCCCTCAAAAACATATCATTATCTTCCAGCCTCTAACTCTCCAGGGTGAATTACTTGCTGGAGTTACAATGACATCTATTTGTTCTAATGAAACTTAACTCCTTTGGTGCCTGAGGGCTTCAGAGGTCCACAGTTTGCTCATAAATCCTGCCCATGAGGATTTATGGCCCACCATTCATGGTTCCCAGAACATGGCAATTGTTTGATTAAAATGTCATGAATAGCCACAAGAGGTGGCACACGCCTGTAATCCCAGCTGCTGTGGAGGCTGAGGCAGGAGGATCACAAGTTCAAAGCCAGCCTCAGCAAAAGCGAGGTGCTAAGCAACTCAGTGAGACCCCTATCTCTAAATAAAATACAAAATAGGACTGGGGATGTGGCTCAGTGGTGGAGTTGAATTCCCAGTAACCTAAAAAAAAGTTGCAAACATTAAAAGGTATAATGGAAATTGGACCTAATGAGAGAGTAGAAATACTTAAACACACACACACACACACACACACACCTAAAATTATTATTCCTAGAGACATACAAAAGATTGGTAGTTAAAATTGAGGCCCCATATCTCATTACTAATCCTGAGCTTAACCCAAAGCACCCTCATTCCTGGCTACATCCCTTTATACCCAATGTCATGCTTCACTGAGCTGCTTCACATCTAAAACTCAGGCAACTATGGTTGTGTGTAATAGTCATGTGTGCACTCAGAGTGATCCTGATGACTATCCCTGTGATGGCAGCTCTTCCCTAGATCACTGGAGTCAGTGTAGAGCACTGAGGTTCAGCCCATCCAATGCTGCTTCCGGAGCTATCACCTCGCTCTGACAATATTATCAGTTTCCCAACATCAATAAAGTTGGCAAATATATTGAGCTATCTCTTTTAACACTGAATGACATTTCCAAGAAGATTCATCAAAAACAAAAATCCAGTTTGTCACATGACCTCACAAATCATAATGGATGCATTTAAGTTTCAACGTTTGTTTCTTCTACCTGTAAGTTTTCCTTCCCCTCTTCCATTTTTACGAAAAGAATATGTTTTGATTTACTTTTGCACCTGAAGAGCACTCAAACAACAATACAAAGTATTTATTATAAGAATGGGTTCTCTAGAATATTCTAAAATAATTTGGTAGGCTGCAACTTATTAAGATTGCCAAATATCAGATGCTATATATCTGCAACAACCAAGACCAAGGTTCTTTAAATTTTTATCAGATGGTCTAGTCCCATTATACAACCTCACAGAATCCCACACTCCCTCCTTCCTAGCACTCAACACAAGTGAATAAATAAATTATGAATTGCAACTTGTAGTTAATGTCTGTATCCTCTATTAGAATACAATCTCTATGTAGACAAGGACTGTATGTTTCTGTCATTTTCTCTGCTGTACCTGACACTTTGCTTTGAATGGGAAAGGAAATCAATGAATACTGGCAAATGATCATAAGAGCAAACAAATCTGTGAGTGAAGAAATGGTGTTATATTGGAGGGTCTAGCAATGCAAGGGTGAAATAAGTTTTCAGACTCCCTGGGATTTATTCTTAGAGTGTCCTGGAAGATTTATTAACAACCTATAAAAATGGCAAACTTACAACAATCCATGAGTTAATTATTCTTGAGAAAGGTTATGGATTCAGAAGAACAATTCTGGTGGTGAATTTTCCATATTTTGAATTTTATAACAGTCTGTGGGGATTTGTTTAATTTAACCCTTGTATATAAAAACATCAAAGTGTGTGTTTGGGTAAACAGATGAGGCAAGCAGATGCAGTTATTCCTAAACTCCACTACTCGAAATCACAATATTTCATTTCATGGAAACATAAACCAGAAAATGTCATTGAACGGTGACAGAAACCTCCACAGCAACCCACTGTTTTCTTGATATTTCTAACCACTGATAAAAACTCTTTGAAGTGGTAGAGTAAATATTATCATTTGATAGTACTTGGACCCAACAGTGCAAATACAATTGCATTGTGTTACACTCTGGGGGCTCCCCTGCAGGTCACACAACGCGGCAGGGTTGCTATGGAAGAACCAATGCGCGTTAGCGCAATAGCAGGCCAGGATGTGGTACTGCTCTTATGAGCTATCCACCTCTTCTTAATCTTCCTCAGATACACACACACACACAGAAAAAGTGCTGGCCTTTGAATGTGTTTCTGTTTCTGTAATCCTGGGGAGGAAGAACCACAAATATGCGATGGGAAACGACAACACCCAAATATCAGCTTGCTGTTACTGCTCCCATTGACATTCTTGTAAAGGATCCCATGTGGGGGTGGGGAGAAAGATTTCTTAAGCAGTCTGGAGTCCCGAGTAGCGGCACAGCCAGACAAACCACCTGGGGCATCCACCTGGGGCATCCCGGGTGGACTGTGAGGCCTGAAGCTGCGGGTGCGCCAACACACTCGGGAGCTAGTTCCCCTGTCCCATGGGGCCTAGGTAAGGGTCCTCCCCAGGGCCGCCATCTGCGTCCCCTAGGGTGTGAAGCAGCCCCCAGAACCGCCAAGGCCCCTCCGGCGGCCGCGCTGCTCACGTTCTCGATGGGTCGGGCAGCTACGCCCAGCAATCGTTGCCCTGGCCGCTGCCCTCCCGGCACCTCCCCCGCCCTGGGTCGCGCTCCCGGCTGTCCTGTCGCGCCGCTCACCTTGCCCGGGAAGGGCCCCGGGAGGAGCAGCTTGAGAGCCTGCCTCTTCAGCTCCACCAGGCGGGCGTTGCAGTTCTCGCACCAGACGCCGCGGTCCGAGCCGGGGGAGGAGCCGCCGCCGCTGCCAGAGCCCGGGGAGCCGGTGCCGAAGCCCGGCGAGCCGCCCAGGGAGCCCGGCGAGCTGGTGCCGATGCCCGGAGAGGCGGGACCCGGGGATCCGGTGAAGGAGCTCGGGGACGAGGTGCCCGAGCCGGGGGACGGGGTCCCCGACGAGCCCAGCGCCGAGCCTGCGCCCTCGGGGGTAGGCCGGCTCCCAGCGCGCGATTCCTCGTACGCTTTCCTGTACCAGCTCTCAGGGGAGAAGGGAGCCGCGGGCTTAGTGGGCGAGCAGACCTCATTCACCTGCAGGGGGAGACACGCGGGTGTCAGGGGCCGCGAGGCGGCGGACTCCCGCTCTCTGGAGCTGGGCGGGCCTGGGGGCGCCGTTCTGCCCGCCCGCCGGGGTATCCGCATGCCACCGAGCGCCTGGCCGAAAGCCCACGGGCTCCGGTTCCCGGCTGCTGCTAGCCCTGCAGCTAAGTTGCCCTCCTTCTATCTCGTTAATTGTCCTAAGGTGATACCCCGCCTCCCGAGTGACCCCTGCTCCGGTTTCTGGGTGCCTCAGGTCAGGAGAAGGGTTTACTTGAGGGGTTTTCAACGGTTTCTGCAGGGGGTACCCACTGATTCAGCGCCCCGTGCTTTTGGACCTGGCACCCACCCCAGCAAGAACCCAGTTACAAGATCCTAGAAGACCCTATTCTGAGGGCCCTGTGACTTATGGGTTTTTATTCATTCAGGGAACAGCCCACCGGATCCTGCCGGTAAAATGAAAGGATCTCCCGGATCCCGGGAAACGATCCGTGCAACCAAAGGCAGAGATTTCATGGGAAACATTCCTTACGGCTTAACTCTGCCTAGAAGTCCAGGAATACCGCAAAAGTTATGGATCCGGAGAAAAGAAAAGATTAAACCGACTGAAAAAAATCCGAGAGCGAGGCGAGTGTGCGGGTGTCCTCGCAACAGACCCGCCTCCGCGCACGCACAGCGGAGGTGTCCCTGCAGCGGGAGGAGAGCTCGGATCCGCGCGCTGGCCACCGGCTCCTGGGGGTAGCTCTGCCGGAGCCACCCGTTCCCGAGAAAGAAGGACCCCGGCCGAGATGGGTCTGGTAACGCGTCTCGGTGTTGAACCCGTGACAACTTACCCCGTATTTCTTGCCCCGGTTGGAGACCGCAAGCCTCTCTTTATTCCCAGCTACCGAATTCATGGTGGCTTTTCCCGAGGAGAGTCTAAATGTTCCAATAATGTTACATCCAAAAGATCTGCCAACCAGAAGCGTTCCCCAATTGTAAGAGGTTGTCTCTTGGCCCTCAAATCAAGATTTCTTAATTGTGGGTTAGAAAGAATAAAAGCAAATGGACCCGAGAAGTAATTGCACCAATTTGCAGAAAACGTTGGAGTGGCTGGCTTATTCTTCTCTTCAAATAACGCTTTTCCTCATCCTCTTCTGCCTCCTCCAGTCACACGTTCTCTTTTCATGGTCACATCCACATCATTGGCATTTTCCTCAGTCAAGTAAGTCCTCAGTTCTCCACGAGGGAAAAGAGGAATAGGATCGGGACGCACGGCCGCTGCGGGGAAGGTGGGCGAGCCCTCGCGCTGCCTCGCCTGGGTCGGCGCGCGGACCCCGTCTACCGAGCCGGCTGTGGGAACTTGCCTCCTTCACCGAGCTTGCTAACTGAGTTCAAAGAAATTCTCCCAAAATATAAAGATCCAGACTCGGGGAGGAGCCTCGGCGTGTCGCCGAGCCAATATGCGCGGGCCCGTTTCGCCTGACAGTTGCGCGAGGACAGGGAGAGGGGCGGCTCTGCTTGGCCAGGAGAGCCGTCCGCGATCAGGACGCGCGTGTGCGCCCGGGCGAAGCGCGGAACCTCGGGAACCGCGGCCCCGCCGCCCCGGAACCCGCCGCCTGGCTGCCGCCGCCGCCGCAGCGCCGGCCGGGATCCATTTTATGGTGCGGCGCTCCTGCCTGACATTGCGAGGCCGAGGGCCCGGGCGGGGGGTGGTGTCGTAAATCTCGCTCCTGGCAGGGAAGTTACTGGCGAGTGGCCCGTGTCCGGGGCTCTAATGAAACACCGCTGCGCGAGCCTGGAGCTGAGCAGAAGCGCTGAGCGAGCGTGGCTGGACGGAAATGCTGCGCCTGAGCCTCCCCCGCCCCCAAGTTCTTTCTCTTCCTGGCAAGGCTTGCAGGTCTGCCTTTGAAACGCCGTGTAAAACGGATTGAGTCACAAACAAGTCCGCAAACATGCCGGGTCCTCCCCCCGCCCTTTGTTCTCCAAGACCTGCCCAGCAAACCTTTTGTAGAATTGCCCTACCACCCCGGGGCCAGCCAGGGGGCCTCCCTCCGGAACCACAGCCAGAGGACTGGGGACCTTCGGCCCCCGCCCGCCCGCTGCACCCTAATCTGTGAAGTACTAAACCGGCCCAGGGCTGGGACAGGTGAGCCGAGGACCTAGCGGGGCGCTGGCGAGCGGGGGAAACTGAGGGATTCGCCGTGCTGCCCACGAGCACCCGGACCGCGCGGGCCTGAAGAGGGGGCGTGGCGCGAAGTGGCCTTGGCCTCTCCTTGCCCGGGGTCGGTCCCCTCTCCCCACGTCCACGCTTTTCTTCCCGCATTCGGGATCTATGGGGTCTCCAGAGCACCCAGTCATCACCCCCTCCCCTATAACCTCCCCCCCCACCCGCCCCTCGCGCAGCGCCCAGAGGCGCAGGAAGCCGGCATACGCCAGGCTCCACACGTGGCTGCTCCCGGGTGTCATTTTTCATTTCTCTGGAGGACATTTCTTCTGGTGAGCCGGCAGGTCTATTTTATTGTGACCTTTAATTAACACCCCGCGAGACACCTCCAGAAAGACCAGCCCAGCGCGGGGATCACGTGAGGTGCAATGGCATCTCCAAGCCCCCAGGAGAGACCGGGTCTAAGGGTAGGCGAGGGAGCAAAGGACTTCTAGGGCTTTCCAGTCGGGGGCTTCGTTCTGAGATATGGGTGAGGCAGGAGGGGACAGGAAGAGAATAATTAGGGGTACTGGAACTCTGGGCAACGCCCCCCACCCCACGTTCCTGGGGAGGGGGAATCTTTCTTGGCCTCTCTGGCGCTTGCCATCCCCCGGGCTGCAGCCTTTGCCTAGGAATATTTTACAGCTACCAAGGCGAGGTAAGAAGGCCAAAATAAAGATGTTGAGAACAGTGTGGAAGTTTCCATTACGTTCCTACTTCCAATTTAAAAGCGATCAGATCAGTAGAGGACCTTAGGGGGATAGGTACGCCTCCAGGCAGCACACGCCAGCTCCAGCCGAATCTGTATTCCGTAAAGGTGCAGCGGAAAATATCGTCGCCATTAGCTACGCGCTGCTTATCAGCCGGAAAGCAGCGTGTGGCCAGGTGAATGGACGAGCCCGTGAAGACGCGGGTGGGAAGGTCGGGTGTCGAGGGGGAGCAACTGGGGAGCTGCGCGATCCACCTTGGAGACTGATGAGCCCATAGCTTATCTGATTTGCATCCCAAAGTATCTGGGGCCCCAGATTGTGTTTGATGGGCTCGGAGCGCCCTCTGTTGATAAAAGTCTATAACTGGAGGCCCCTCAAGTGATTTGAAGCGTTTAAAAATGTACATTCAGTGAAATGCA
The DNA here is from genome assembly GCF_047511675.1 of Marmota flaviventris. Lineage (NCBI taxonomy): Eukaryota > Metazoa > Chordata > Mammalia > Rodentia > Sciuridae > Marmota > Marmota flaviventris. The sequence goes on along the minus strand of NC_092509.1, from coordinate 54,573,779 downwards.
AAAATTTTAAACGCACAATTCTGTGCGTTTTTATAAATGTATGCTCGTTTTTATAAATTTTATACTCTTGTATAATCCACTACCCCAATTAAGATATCAATTTCCATCACTCCAGAAAGTTCTTTCCTGCCTCTTTAGGCAGGCAGTCGGTCCCCACCCCTCATAAGAAACCACTGTTCTGATGTCTATCACCATAGATTAATTTTGACTGATCTCGAATATTTTTGTACATAGAACTCTTTTGTGTTTGGCTTAGCATAGGTTTTCTTCATTCCATGTTGCCTTTTATGGGTCTGTTTTCCATTATTCTGTTTCTCATTCCTCCATCTTTCCCACCCTCTCTTATTAATTGAATAATTTTTAGTATTCCAATATCATTCCTCTATTAGGTTTTTAGTTCTAATTATTACAATATGCATCTTTAACTTATTACAGGATAATTAGTGTTAATATTGTACCACTTCACCTAAAATATAAGTTTGCAACAGTTCAATTCCGTTTTCTCTCTCACCTTTAGGTTAATATTTGAATATACTTTATGTGTATATACATTATAAGATCCTGTTTTAGCTAGCTTTTTTGATGCTGAGACCAAAATACCTAACAGGAACAACATAAAGAAGGGAAAGTTTATTTGGTGATGGGTCACAGTTTCAGATGTCTCAGACTATAGATGGCCAACTCCATAGCTCTGGCCCAAGGTGGACAAAGGGCATGGCAGAGGAAATCAGCTCAGGACATTGTAATCAGGAAGCACAGAGAGAGGGCTTTGCTCACCAAGAACAAAATATAAACCCCAAAGCCATGCCCCAGTGACCTACCTCTGCCAGCCACACCCCACTTGCCTACAGTTACCTCCCAGTTAATCCATATCAGTGGATCAATCCCCTGATTAAGTTACAACTTTAATACTCTAACCATTCACTACTAAATGTTCTTGCATTGGCTCATACATGAGCTTTTGGGGGGACACCTCATATCTAAACCATAACAGACCCACGATACAATTTTATCAATTTTACTTTAAACAAACTGTTGTCTTTCCATGAAACTAGAAAAAATTCAGTGTTTTGTATATACCCAGTTTTTTATAATATTTTTTTAGTTGTAGATGGACACAATACCTTTATTTGATTTATTTATTCATTTTTATGTGATGCTGAGAATTGAATCCAGGGCCTCGCAAGTGCTAGGTGAGTGCTCTACCACTGAGCCACAACCCCAGGCCCTATACCCAGTTTTAACATTTCTGAGACTGTTCATTTTTTTCCTATAGTGCCAAATGTCAAACTAGATTGTTTCCTGAAGAACTGCCTGAAGAAGTTCACATAGCATTTTTTTATAGTGAGGGTTTCTTGGCAATATATCCTTTCAGATTCTGCTTATCTGAAAATGTCTTTATTTCACTTTTGGATTTGAGGAATGGTTTAATTAGATGTAGGATTCTTGGTTGGCAGTTATTTTTCTGCCAGCCCTTTAAGAATGTCATTCATTGTCATTCCATGCTTCTGATTAAAGGTAAGCAGTAATTCTTATGGACATTCCCCTGCATGTATTGCATCCTTTTTTTCCCCCCTCTGGGTGCCTTGAAGATTTTCTCTTTATCTTTGGTTTTCAGAAATTTGACTGATGTTTTGGATATGATTTTCTACATTTATCCTGCTTAGGGTCTGCTGAATTTCTAGGACCTATAAGTTGATTGGTAAGTTTTTTATCAAATTTGAGCAATTTACAGTCATTGTTCAAATACCTTTTCTGCCCTATTTTATCTCTGTTTGGGACTTTCGTAAATATGTATATTATTATGCTGTTTGATATTATCCCATGGGTTACTGAAGTTCTGTTCATTATTTGCATTTTTATCCTTGTATTCTACGTGTTGAATAACTTACATTGTCCTTCATTAAATTCACCAATTCTTACTTCTTCTATTATGCCTATCCAATGATTTTTTCATTTCAGATTGTGTGTGTATGTGTGTGTGTGTGTGTGCGCGCGCACACACACACACACACAGGAGAAAGAGAAAGATATTTCCATTTCACTTGTTCTTTTCCTTTAACTCTTTGAACAAAGTTATAATAGCAGCTTTAAAGTTCTTTTCTTTCTTTCTTTTTTTTCCAGTGCTAGGGATAAAACCCAGGACCAAGTGCACTACCACTGAACTACATCCCTGGCCCTAATTCTAATGCTTGTCTGAATCCAACATTTGACTCATTTGGGAAATCACTTTCAATTAAATGATTTTTCTCTTTGACTCTGAATCACATTTTCCTGTGTTTTTTTTTCATAGCCAATAAACTTTAACTGTATACTGAATATTGTGGATACTACATTGTAGAAATATTATATTCTGTTTGTCTTCATTGAAGAGTACTGATTTTTAGTCCAGCAGGCAGGTAAGTTACCAGTGGATCACCTTGAACTTGGAGAGGCTTGACTTTTTACCTCTAATGATTATAATATGCATCTTTAATTTGTCACAGGCTGCTTAGAGTTAACATTTTGCCACTTCACCTAAAATGTGAACTTGCAACAATACAATTCCATTTACCCCCCGCTTTGTTAGAGGGGTTCTATTTAGTTTTTGCCCTTAGCTGCAAGGAAAATTCCTAGTCCTGGGACTTGTTATTTACCCAAAGGTGTGGCCCTCTGGTGTTTCAAGGGAAAGTCCAACAGGTTTGCCAAGTCCTGAACCTGGGACTCCACGTTCTGCTCCCCTGCAGTAGGCAGCACTTAAATCTCTGCTCACTGTTTTCATCATCTGCATGCTGCTTTCCCTGGACTGCTTGTAGCTTTTCCATATATTCAGAGTTTTTAAAAATATCAGCCAAAGATTGAGGGAAACAATGCTTGTTTTAGGGCTGCCTTACTGTGGCTGTCTCCTCTCCAGCATTTTCTTCCTCCTTTTCCAGCCACTCTGACAGCTCTGAACTCCATCGTATAAAATCTCAGACCATCTAGCCACCATGCTCAGCAGCCTGGGGCTAGTGGGGGGCTACATAGCCCTTCTTTCAAGGATTGAATCTTAGAGACCACTCTGGTCCCTACTTGCTGAGGACCATTCTGCAGTGCCCTTAAATAGGTTTGTTGATGTCATGGTCCAGCTTATAATAATAGTTTTCCATTAATAATTTGGAAATTCAATGTTGTACATAGAGTACTCTAATTCTAGTTTTAATGTGACTCTTTCAAGTCTACCTTTAGCTTTTAGAAGCCTTATCATTTCAAAGTTTGTTTTTTTTCTGGAAGTTAGCAGCCTATAGAGGCTAGCTATAATTTTATTTTCTATTAGACTGAAGAATCCCACTTACTGAATTCTGAATTCTGCCCAGAGGGATAGAGAGATAGATGATAATTACTTCTCACTTCTTCACATTCAAGGATGTAACAGCATTACTTCAAAATTTAGGTTAAAAAACATCCATTTTAGGAATGAAAAAAAAATTGTATACTGACTTTTTAAAGCCCAGAGCATCTTTGAACATTGCTTTATTGCTTCCATTGTTGTCCCTAGGTAAAAAACAGTATCTCTCTGGTATATCCATGAGTACAAAGTACAAAAACAGTTAAGGTTCATTACCTGTTTAAAAATGAAGAGTTTTTTCCCATAGTCCTTGTTGCTTAGTTATTAAATGAACATTTGGGAATGTTTCATGGGATTTTCATATTTTCAGAGAATGCCTTCCCATTGTGCATTCCTAAGAAGTGAAAAGCTCCTAAGTTTCATAGCTAACATGGATTGTCATTGTCTTTTGGAAAGCCTCAAGGTATAAATCAGAAATAAAAAACCAGAATCAGGCTGGCAACTTCTAATTGCTAAGCAGAATGCAGAATATAACAGATTCCACCCCTTTTTAATATTTGTCTTTTGAACTAATTTCCATATCAGTTTAGGCAGTGACATGCCAACAGAGCCAGTGGAGCGCATGTGCCAGAGGCGGCTGTGTTTCTCCTTGAAAGATAATTAAAGCAGCTTACACTGTCCATGTGGTATCTTGATGAATATGCAGACAATATTTGCATATGATCTACTGGTGTTCTGGAACTATATGATCATGTGTGGGCTGCCAAAGAGTCCCCAGAAAGCTGATGACTTTAATCTATATACTTGGTCACTACTGTAGTGGAAGAGGAAGGTGGTTATCTTGGCAAGCTGATAATTCCTTTTCACTTTAGAATATCAGTTCAGTTGTTAATCATTTTATTCTTATAAAAGATTCTGCTTATAAATTTATGCTGCTAAATTCCACGTTGTATGTGTGTGAGTGTGTGTGTGTGTGTGTGTGTGTGTGTTTCTAGGAATGGAATGCAGGGCTTCCTGCATGTTAGGCAGGATCTCTACCCCTGAGCCACATGCTCAGCTCCAATTCTAAGTCTTGATTTCAGCCCCAAATTGAAATTAAGAAGATAAAGGCATTGGGGCTGGGGTTGTGACTCAGTGGTGGAGTGGTTTCCTGGCATGTGTGGGGCACTGGGTTCGATTCTAAGCACCACAAACAAATAAATAAAGATCCATCAACAACTAAAAAATATTTTTTTAAAAAAGAAGAAAAACAGAGCATGTGAACCACATTCATGTGGCCAAAGTAGTGATTTTTTTTATTTCAGTTATTTTAAAGAGTGAAGGTTAAGCTGGGCATGGTAGAGCAGGCCTGTAATCCTAGCAACTCAGGAGGTTGAGTCAGGAAGATCACAAGTTCAAAGCCTCAGCAACTTAGTGAGGCCCTAAGCAACTTAGCAAGACCCTATCTCAAATTTTTAAATTTCTAAAAATATAAAAGGATGGGGATGTGGCTCAATGGTTAAGTACCCTGGGCTTTGATCCCTGGTACCAAAATAAATAAATAAAATAGGAGAGTGAAGATCAGACAACAAGTGCTCAGCCTGCTGACACTGGGCATCAGATGCTGACAACCTGGAGCCATGCTGCCACATATCCCAGAAAATAACCTGCTTTGAAAAAAATATCACAACATCCTAATGGCTCACTATTTATAATAGCAAAGGAAGAAAAACAACCTGCATGTGGTTCAGGAGGAGATGGCTTTAATAACTTAACAATCTAATCAGACAGTGGAATACCATGCAGTCCTTAAAATGTTTTCATAAAAAGAAGATACAATGGGAAGATTTGATGAGATACTAGTGTAAGTTTTAAAAAATCAGAGGTATACATAGTACAGCCAGAAGAAAATTGTATATGCATCAAGAAAAAAATAAAGACTGGAATTTAACATCAAAATAGTAAGTGTGTAATGAAACAAGATCTCTGTCTCTTACCATGCACAAAATCAACCTAAGGTGGACCCAAAACCTAGGAATTAGACCAGAAACACTGCAACTGTTAGAAGAAAACAAAGCTTCACCCTCAGACATATTGGCACCAAGACTGCTAAACCTCAAGAAATAAAACCAAGAATCAATAAGTGGGATGGCATCAAATTAAAAAGCTTCTGCACAGCAAAAGAAACAATTAAGAATGTGAAGAAAGAGCCTGCAAAATGGGAGAAAATCTTTGCCAGCTACTCTCCTGACAGGGGATTAATACCCAGAATATATAAAGAACTCAGAAAACTTAACACCAAAAAATCCAATCAATAAACAAGCAAATAAACCAAACATTTCTCAAAAGAAAAAACATAAATGGTCAAAAATATATGAAAAAATTCTACATTCTTAGTAGACAGGGAAATGCAAATTAAAACTACACTGAAATTTTATCTCAGTCTAGTTAGAATGGCATTCATCAAAGAATACAAATAAAAATTGCTGTTGAGGATGTGGGGATTTTAAAGGTACACTTTAACATTGTTGGTGGGACTGTAAATAAGTACAATCACTTTGGAAAGCAATATGGAGAGCCCTCAAGAGGCTAGGAAAGGAATTATTGCCATATAATCCTGCTGTCCCACTTCTTGGTATTTATCCAAAGGAACTAAAATCAGCATACTATAGTGATGAATGCATACCAATTCTCCTAGTAGTACAATTCACAATAGCCACATTATAGAACCAGCCTAGGTGTCCATCAACAGATGAATGGATTATTTTTTAATATGGAATATACACATGATGGAGTTTTGCTCAGCCATGAAGAATGAAATTATGTCATTTGCTGGTAAATGGGTGGAATTTAAGAACATGATGCCAAGTGAAATAAGCTAGACTCAGAAAGTCAAGGAATGTTTCTCTTATTTGAAGAAGCTAGAAAGAAATAAGGGGGAAATGTAGGGGTGGGGAAGAGATATGAAAATTAAAAGGGGAACAATAAAGTAGAGGAAGGGGCTGAGGGAAGGGAGGATAAGGGAAGCAACTTCAAAATGAAATTGATCAATTTATGCTGTATGCATGTATGAATACACTGCAATGAACTCCACTTTAATGTATTGAATGCACCAATTACAGTAAGACTAGTAGAATAGAGGAAGGGGATCAGGAGGAGGGAGGAGGGAAAGGAAAGGGGAAGTACTAGGGAGTGAAAAGAACAAATGATACTATATGCATTTATGATTTATGTCAAAATGAACCCTACTATTATATATAACTGCAATACACTAACAAAAACATAAAAGTATTAAAGAGTATAGCAACTGGGGGAGTGTCTTCCTGTATACTGTAAGACATTTAATATTACAGAAAAAGCTTATTAAAATAAAAAAGGAAATTAAAGTAAGTTTTGGTTATTTGGAAAGGGAAAATAAGGCGTGTGAGTACAAAGGATGTGTGTGCCACTCACGGGGCATCCGTGGCCAGGCACATTCAGATACTCACACTTGCATGCACATGCACACATAACACATACATGCACAAACACACATGCCTTCATGCCTAAGCCAGGGACAAAAAAGGGATCTGGTTAACAAATGATGATTAAAATAAGCATTTTATAACATATATTTTTAATTCATTTTCCAAAGGAAAAAGCCAATAACTCTCTATAACTTCCTAAATTTGGAGTTAGGACTATAAGAGATGGAACCCGGAGTGCTCTACAGGAACTTGCCCAGAGACAGAGCTGCAGCAGGGAGAGTGCCAGGGAAAAAAACAGACCCTTCCTTCGTCCCCAAACAGGGATGATGGCCTTGGGATTACAGGTGCAGCACATGGGTGACAGGTGGGACACTAGAAAGTTGAGCAAGGTGGTGCAAGCCCATTATCCCACCTGCTCAGGAGGCTGAGACAGGAGGATTGCAAGTTTGAGGCCAGCCTGGCAGCTTAGTGAGACCCTGTTACAAAATAAAAAATCATAAGAATGTAGTTCAGTGGCAGAGTGCCCATGGGGTTCAGTCACACACACACACACACACACACACACACACACACCCCGAACTGCAGAAGTCCAAGACACAGAATAAAACAAAACCTCTACATATCTAATTGATGACCATTCAAATGAATTTTGAACTAGAGTATCCTTCTGGGCAAGTGGAGGGGGTGTCTGGAAACATTTATATTTAAAAAGTCTAAAAACAGTACCCCATTTATAGATCAGCGAACAGGCCAGTAGGACAAAGGAAAAATACAGAGTTAGGAAAGGTCAGAGTGATAGCAAGAGATTTCCAGAGAAGAGATCAGGGCAGCACCTCTAGGGAAAGTGGCTTTGTGCTGAGCCTTGCAGAATGGCTGGCTAGGAAACTGAGGAAGACATGGGGAAGAAACAGTCTGCCCCACAGAAAACAACAGGGAGGTCACACATGAGCCATTTTTCAGTGTCTGTAGGAATATGGAACCACATCACATAATGTTTCAAATGTTAAGTTAGGAGTTTGAACTGTAGGCAGTGGGGAAAACACTGAGGGGTTTAGAGTATGTGAGGGTTCACATTGTGTTCACATTGATTTGGTAGCAGTTTATAAAAGGGTTGAGGTGAGCATACTAGTTAGAAGGTAGAAAGAGATGGAGAAAGGGCATTACAGTTAATAATTAGAAAACAAACAACCTCATCAAAGGTGGCAAAAGGGAGCTGGAGTTGTAGCTCAGTGGTGGAGTGTTTGCCTTGTACAAGTGAGGTACTGGGTTCAATCCTCAGCACCACATAAAAGTAAATAAAGTAAAATAAAGACATTATGTCCATCTATAACTAAAAAATCATTTTTAAAAAAGTGGACAAAAGCTGTGAATAGATTTCTCATCCAAGAACTGATCCATGGGATGCTGCTCAGCATGTCACTAGGGAAATGAAAAATTAAAGCCACAGTGAAATATCAATTCATACTCTCCATGACAAAAAATAAAGGCATAGCAATACTGTTGAGGATGTGGAGAAAGGAGAACATTCATACATTGCTGGTGGGAGTGTAAAATGATATAGCCACTTTGAGAAACAGTTTGGTAGTTTCTCAAAAAGTTAAATGTAAGATTATTACACCACCCATCATTTCCACTAAGTGTCTACCCTAAGAGAATCAAAATTAAAAATCTGTGTTCCCACAAAGACTTACATGCAAAAAATCCTGACAGCATTATTCATAATAGCCAAAAATTGAAAAACAATCCCAATAGCCCTCAGCCCATCCATTGTTTGAATGACATATCCATACAATGGAATATTACTTGGTAATAAAAAGGAACAAAGAACTGTATATGCTGCAATAATGGATGCACCTTAAAAGCATTGCACTAAGTGAATGAAATCAGAAATGAGAGACCACTCATTTTATTAAGGTGATGATAATGATCTGAAACTGATTTATGATGATAGCTACATCACTCTGTACATTCATCAAAAAAATATTGAACTGTGTACTTGCATGGTGTGAATTTTACCATATGTAAAATGTAACCCAATAAAGCTGTTTTCACAAGTGATGAGGGAGGTAAAGGAGGAAATAGTAATGAAGGATCAATTTCAGAATTAGCAGCACTCAATCAGCTAGGCTTGTGGAATAAATAGGTGTGAGGAGGGAACTGGAGGAGTCAAGGGTGACTTCCAGTCCTGTGAGCTGGGCAGGAGAGATGGAAAAAGTGTTTAACAACAATTTTTAAAAAAATAAAGTAGGGGCAGGGAGAATAATAATGTGTTTGTTTTAGAAAAGATACAACCAGAATAACACAATTTTCCTTTCCCTTTGAAGTAAAGGTCCCAGAGTTAATTTGTGTGCCCATTTCAGGAATCCCAGCATGTCCAGTTCCAAACCCAAAGGGTCTAGCTTCAAGTCAGATCAAAGCATCTTGGGAGAGTGAACCCCAACACTGGGAAGAGCATCAAAAGGCACTACTAGTTAATCACCATTAGCAATAGAAGAGCCATTTAAAAAACAATGATAAAAACAACCCTGATAATGTGTGCTTAATTTAAAAGTTGTGATCTCTGTAAGGAACTGCCAGAATAAGGTCACCATGGCTAGGAGGAGGAGGTGGGCTGTCTCCACCTAAGCCACATGACTCCGCTGGTGCTGGAGTGACCAAAATTAGGCTGCACGAGTGACAGGAACAGGGGTGATAGGCAGAGAGGCTCACACAGCTCAGGAAAGATCTTCCAAGACCCTGGTGAAGAGGGAAGCTACCTGACTGCTCAGGGGAGACAGGGACTTGCAGCAGGGGCATAGGATCCCAGGATTCATCCAATGAGAGCTTAAAATCAAGGCCAATTTTTCTAAATAGTGTTATTGTTGCCCACACCCTAGATTGTGTCTCTCAGCTGTGTGTTGTCATTTGCGGAGGCCAGGAACCAACAGGGGGAGCTTCTGGTATTTGCAAAGCCTCCACCATCACTGCCCCAAACACTCCCTTTGTCACCCGCCTTTAATCCCCCTAGTCACAACACCTGCCATCACATCTCCATCACCCAAAGAAACCCTGCATTGTTTTAGTCAATATTTCTGATCTACTCACATTTGGCCCATCTAGCTCATGAGTTGGGAATGAGTGTTTCTGGATGGATGGATGAATAGATGGATGGTGGATGGATGGATGGATGGATGATGATGGATGGATGGATGGGAGACATGACCTTGGGGGGAAACAAAAGGGAGGGACCAGGTGGTAGAACTGGAAAATAGGTGCTCGTGGATAGGAAATAATGGCATCTCATACAGTTTCTTTTTAAAAAGACTGAGATAGAGATCAAGCTGTGATCCTTCTTGTTACTTTTCCAACATTAAAAAAAAAGGACTTAAATGTAAAGCTTCATTTAAAGCATAGACAAGTGTCAGGGAATTCAGGAGTTATGGTTTCCACAGCAACATTCACGTGGCTACCCAACTACTATTAAATAAATGAAATTAAGCATTTATATTGCCCTTGACATTCAGCCATATGCTAAGCAATCACTTTATTGGTTTATAATTCCTCACAGCCACCTGTTTCCCAGCCACAGCCTTCTCATTTCCACAATAAGAAACCAAATCTCAGGAGAATAATGAGGCACCGAGAGAACCCCGAGCCATGTGACTAGCTGGCTGATCTGAGTCTCCACATTAACAGGAGAGCAGAGTGAAACGTCACTCATAAGGTTGCTCAGAATGCATGAGAACCAGTCATTATTAAATGCCTACTGTTCATGAGGTCCTGCTAGTGAGTCTTTTCAAACCCCTGCCAATGAGGACTGAGTCACAGGTAACTAAAAATTAATAATAAAAACCAAAGACCTCAGTGTTCTGAATGGGCAAGAACAGATGAAAAGGAGTTGAAAAGAAAGGCCTGTAACCCCCACTTAACTGCATTTTCATGTGACCAAGTTCACTGTGTTCACAGAACTGTGGACATTTACTAAGAGAAAGAAGGAAATAAATTCCCTCAATGATTTAAGAGAAGGGAGCAATACATACCCAGGTCCTATAGGAAAGAAGCCCTGCCCTAGCATCCCTCACTGCTTTTGGATAGTTTCACTTGATCTGCCAGATGAAAAGACTCCCCTAGAGGTTACAGATGTTTGTTTTAGTAAAGCTTTTACCACAGCGAATCTTAGTAAATTTCATCTTTCAGGAAAACACAGGTGCATGGATTGAAAAATATAACCAAAGCCTCTAAGCCACAAATTGGACCTGTGGCCCTTAGTCCAAAGCAGAGAGACCTGAGGCCAGCCTCAGCTATGGTCTTAGTTGTCACCTTGGGGTTTTTTTTAGACCAGGTCTCACTATGTTGTCCAAGCTGGCCCTGAATTCCTGGGCTCAAGTGAGCCTCCTGCCTCAGCCTCCTGAGTAGCTGGGACCATAGGCATGGACCATGGCACCTGGCTTTACTTGTAATCTTAACAAATGATCTTTAAGGAGGAATAAACAGCAACAGATAAGAAGCAGAGATGAGCTAAATTGAGAGGTGTTGCCAACACTCCTGAGAAATGTGAAATAAAGTGTGAAAGCACAGTCTCCAAAGTATAAGAAAATCAAAATCACAAAAGCAAGCCAGAAACATCACATCTCCCACATCAAGGAGAGAGATTTTGAACCAGGTCTACATGGCAGCCATTTAGAAAGCAATTCTCCCTAAAGACAAGCAAGAGATAAAAAGGCTCAAAATTAACATAAACGTGTGCTATATCAAGGCAGGCCCAATTCCTACAGGAAGCATTTCCCAGTTCATTCCACTTACACAAAACATTCTCCACAATCCCTCCAAAACTACAATCTTATTTACCCAGCGTCCCTAATAACTAACAATATGATTGAGCTGTCATAGGTTTTCATTTGCCCTCTTTTCCCTGCTAAGCCCTGAGTTCTCCCTAACACCATGAATAAAAATAAATAAATAAAGACAAACAAACAAACAAAACCCTCAGACTACAAAGTGAGACAACCTGAGTTCAAATTCTGGCCCCACAGCCAGCCTTCTAGGTCTGCAACCTTGGGTAAGGTACTAAAGAGTCCTAAAGCCATTGAGCAATGCTAAGGTACAAAATGATTGTTAATTACAGAGCTCCAACTTAAGGTTTGAGATGTCCATTTGTACATTTAATGGTTCAATGTCAAATGCACGGTGCCCATGAGTCTGTGAGTTCCCTGAGGCCAGTGGCCAGGTTCTTAATCTTTAAATCCCTAACACTCAGCATGACACTGAATATTACATGCATATGGAGGAAATCAATGTGTGTCCTGATTCAAATGCTTTTTGAGGGAAATAGTTCTGGGGATAGAAACCAGGGACTTATGCATTCTAGGCAAACACTCTATCACTGAGCTTCAGCCCCAGTTCCTCTAGTTCTTTATATGAAACTTAATCTACAATATTGCATTCTGTTCTGAACATCTTGTAGCCCAAAAAGATAAATGTAGCCTGTGATTGCAGTAATTAAAAAACTTAAGAAAAGATGGCTTCCAAGTGAAGATCAAAGCAACTAGAATACACACGAAATCTTAAAGTGCTCAGCTATGGTCTTAGTTGTCAAGACTGTTTTCAGTGAGTCCGTTCCTAAGGGTGAGAACAAAAACAGAAACACATTTAGTTCTCGAAGATTAAAATTAAGAGTGATAGCTTTAAATTAAAGTGAAGAAGGTGCATGGTTTCAAGGTAAAAATAATGACTGCAAAAGCTGGCAGACTGCAGTCAGCTTCCTTTGCTACCAGAGACAAGTCCATCACCACTGAATTTTAAATGACACCTGGAAGATCCTCTAGTGCAATGTTCAATTTTCTGCCAGCAGAGAACATCACTCTTCAGCAGCTGGGGTTTCAGAATAGCTCATACTAAGTGATTAGGATTCCCCACACCCCCGTTATCCTATGAGTAAAGTTAACACAGTTATTTCACTTTTAACTACGAGAAGCCCCCAAACACAAAAAGGTTAAATAATATGCTGAACATCGTGAGAGAAGTCAACAGGGCAAGGAAAGGATTAGAATTCCAAATCACAAAACATACTTCTCTCTACTTACTTTTCTCCTCTCTCCAGGATTCCCTGACCCAGGGGGATATGCCACTTGAGACATATTCCTAGCTTGTTTTTAAAATTCTCAAGCATTACATTCAGGTAATCTTGCTTGTTTTTATGTTATTAACAAGTTTACATAGATTTAGAAAACTCTTCCCTCATGCATGTTCTTATAGCTGACATCCAAGGATCCCTAGAACTGTTATTTTTGCTTCGGGGGGACAATGGAATCTAAGGTTTATGAACTCCAGCTCCAGGGCTGGGGTATGGCTCAGTGGCAGGGCACTTGCCTCATGTGCATGGCCCTGGGTTCTCCCTAACACCATGAATTAAAAAAAATAAAAATAAAAACAAACAAACAAAAAACCCTCAGGCTACAAAGTGAGACAACCTGAGTTCAAATTCTTGCCCCTCAGCCCTCTAGGTCTGCAAACTTGGGTAATTTGCTTAGTCTGCAACTTTCTCCTAATCTATAAAATGAAGAGGAATAATAACGCTTATGTCATGAAGACTAAATTATATAATTTGTATAAAAGTCTTATATACTTAGTGCTTGACACACACTATACCTATAAGCATTTCATCTCTGATTACCTTTTTTTTTTTTTCTTTTCTTTTTTGTTACTGGGGATTTAACCCAGTTGTGTGTTACCACTGAGCTACTTCCTCACCCTTTTTGTTTTTTATTTTGAGACAAGGTCTTGCTAATTTGCTTAGGGCCTTGTTAAGTTGCTGAGGCTGACCTCAAACTTGCAATCCTCCTGCCTCCATATAATTACCTTTTGGAAATTCAAGGTAGACATTCTCATCACATGGAAATGCTGAAGTCCAACAAACCCCAATCCTTGAAATTAGTATCATTAATCTCTTTCTGGAGAAAAATCTCTCTTCCACTGTAAAAATATAAATGCAGAGCTGGGGTTGTAGCTCATTGGTAGAGCACTTTCCTAGCACATGTGAGGCATTGGGTTCAATCCCCAGCACCACATATAAATAAATAAAATAAAGGTATTGTGTCTATCTACACCTAAGAAAGTATTTTTTTTAATGTAAAAGTGAAGAAAAATTAAGAAAACACGGTGGACACTGTCTACTTCTAAGGGTTGTCAGCCCCTTCTATAGTAATCTGCCCTTTGTATTTGCAGGAGCTAGAAGCCGAGGCACTATGTTTTCCAGGACACCCACCAGGAGGGTTCCCAGAAGGGGCACTCAAGTGAGGTTTGAAATTGGAAGATTTACAAACCCTCTAGCCTCCCCCACCACCACCACCCCACCCCCGCTGTCAGCAGTGGGGAAGCCTGGCAGATAAGAATTTTGCTCTAGCATCAGTGAGTCCTACCTTAGTTGCTGGAGGCAAATGTGATACTGGCAGTGATTCCTGCAGGTTCTATTAAGTTCCTGTTTTCCTAGAAGCTAGAGGTGGGCCTGACAGCTAGTGATGGCTTTCCCTTACCTTTGTATCGCCACTCTGTCATTTTGCAAGCCCCTAATTCCTTGCACAGCAGCCCCCCCTCTTCCAAGGGTGATACATTCTAAGACCCTTCAGTGGGCATATAACTGAACCCAATCTATATTATGGGTTTTTTTTCCTGTACCTACATACCCATGCTAGTTTAATTTATCAGTAAGAGTAAGAGACCAACAACAATAACTAAAGATAAAATAGAGCACTTTGGACGGGCAATATGCTGACACAGCAACACTTGGTCTGATAACCAAAATGGCCACCCAGTGACCAACAGGCAACTACCATATACAGCATGGACATGCTGAACAAGGGGCCAATTCAGGTCTCAGGCAAGAAGGAGCAGAATGGCACAAGATATCATCACACTATTCAGAATGGTGCACAATGTAAAACTTAAAAATTGTTTATTTCTAAAATTTTCCTCATAATATTTTTGGGCTGTGGTTGAGGAAGGGTAATAAAGTAGCAGAAAGTAGATAAGTGAGACTACTGTATCAATCTCTTCTTCTTTGAAATACCTGGTGTGGTTTCTGCTTCCCTGACTGATTCTTTGCCTGATGTGGTGACAATTTATTGAATGTCTAGGAGCAAGGCATTGTTCTGTGTGTTTGGAAATAAGCAACAAGCCTAACAGAAAGGCTAATTCTTCTGGAACTTAGGTTTTAGTGGGGACAACAAACTGTTAATAAATTAATAACCTAACAAATATGGTAGGGTTGGTAAGTACAAGGCAAGTGGGGCAGATTGTGTGGGGTGGGGTAAGGGGCAGAAACAGAGACCACGTACGATGTCATCGCTATAATCGAGATGAGAGAGAGATGGCCTGGACCAGGCTGATAGCCTGAAGGTGCTCAGTGCTGACTAGGTGTCTGTGTGTGTCAAATGCAGATCTATTTTTAAATGGTGGTAAAATACACATAATTTTACAATTTTCTTTCTTAAGCCCTTTTTTTTCTGTACTGGGATTAAACCCACTGAGGGCTTTACCACTGAACTACATCCCTTTTTATTTTTTTATTTTGAGACAGGCCCTCACTAAGATGCTGAGGGCCTCACCAAGTTGCTGAGGCTGACCTTGAACTTATGATCCTCCTGCCTCAGTCTTCCCAGTCACTGAGATTACAGGTGTACACCACCACGTCCAGGGGTCTTAAGCATTTTTAGTTCAGTGGCATTTCTAACTATACACTTCAGTGACATTAAATATATTCACACTGTTGTACAAGCATCACCACAATCCATCTCCTGAGCTCATTTCATTTTGTAAAACTGAAACTCTGTGCCCATTCAACAATTACTCCTCAATCCTCACCCTCATCCCCTGGCAAACAAGATTCTCTCTATGGATTTAACTATTATAACACCTCAGATAAGTAGAATTATACAGTATTTGCCTTCTGCGACTGTTTTATCACACTTAGCATCCATGTCGATTGGCCATAAGTTCATCCACATTGGCTGGTCAAAGGAGGGTAGAATTTGGCAGACTGGATGAAGAGTGAGAAGGAGAAAGAGAAGAGGCAAGGATAATCCTACAATTCAGGGCCTGAGTTGGGTGAATAGCATGCTTACTGGAGAGTTGAGCTAAAACTTTGGTCCATGAGATGTCTCACTTCCAATGTGTTCTCCCATCTCTTCCAACACCCACACCACTGCCCCCGCTCTTGGTGGACAGGGGAGTCTTCAGGACTTACTACAGTTTATGTGTCAACAAAGACTGATGAAATATTTAAATCCTTCTATGGCCCAACTGAAAGGCAAATGTGGATACCCATCCTCCCATTCCCCAGTATATGTGAAACGGAAAATTTGAGGGAAGAAAAATATCAGAGAATAAATGAGCATCTCATCTCAGTCACTGACCTGCCTGGCCTCAAAACTAACAGAGCATCAAGAACTACCATGAGATAAGAGGCTGAGAGAATCATGTGCACAGTATCTTATCCTAAATAAGGAGTGAGCAGCCAGCAAGAAAATCTTTCCCCCTGAATCTGGTCCCACTGGTGCTGTGCTTCACGAATAAATAAGATCTCAGGGCCAGTTGCTTTCCTTTTTTCCTCTTTACAGCTACTACCTTCGATCAATGCTCATTTCCTCATAACTGCAGTGATGGCAGTGGCCTCCCTGTGGGACGCTGCCTCTGATCTCATCCCACCCCCATCAAACCTCACAAGTAGCTGCAGGTGACTGTTCCTCAAGCCCAACTTGGCAGTGCCATTCCCTGCTCAAAGCTATAAGGGTACTAACATGTAGGTCACTAGTGACAGGGTAGGAGATTTATTCTGGGGGGTGCACTAAAGTTTTTGGAGGCGCTCTTTCCAACTATTCCACTCCCTGTAGATTCTTGAGCCACCCCCACTCCCCAGGATGTGCCTTCTCTTTCAATCTAAGAATGTATCTGCAGGGTAAAATTCTTGGTTTGGTCCTTAAGGCCCTCCATAAACCAGCCTCAACCAACCTCACCATGCCTAATCCCAACTACTTTCCTCCACAGACTCTAACCTACAACCCATGGAACCACTCACTCACTATCCCCCTTACATGCCATGAGCTCTGTTACAGTTTAGCTAACTATCCTCCAAAGACCCATATGCTAAAGCTTGGTTTCCAGCTTATAATACTGTTGGGAAGTGATAGAACCATTAAGAGGTGGGGCTCAGTGGTAAGAACTTAGATCAATGGGGACATTCCCTTGAAGGGGATATTGGAACCCCAGCTACTTCCTGTCTTTTGTTTTCCAGCAGCCATGGGGTGAACAGTGTCCTCTGCCATGCATTCCTGCCACGAGGGACTGCCTTGCCTAAGCCCAAAGCAACAGGACCAGCAGATCATGGACTGAAACCTCTGAAACCATGAGCCCAACTTTTCCTAAGTTGTCTATCTCAGGTATTGGCCACAGCAATGGAAATCTAACACTAGCTCCCCCATGCCTCAGTTCTGCTTTTGCCTGTGCCCAGAAGGACTTTCCTCCTACGCCACACATTCAGACCCTCCCTCCAGGAAGCTTTCTGTGATCCCTCCCACTGAATTCTCTGTATCACCTTTCTCAGGACTCCCTTCTCAAGGCTGTGACTCCAGACCCTGAACTCTCTGAAGGCACCATCCAGTCACATTCTTAATGGTTCCCCTCACAAGGCCTGGGATGGGACTTTGGAGCTTCAGAATCTGCTAAATTGACGGAAAAATGAGATATTATATATAATGGAAAATCTTTTAGCACAGGGATCCTTGGAAATAGAATCATATCTGTTGCTTTGCTAAATGCCTGTTATATACCATTTGCATTATCACAAACAAACTCCAATGACATAGTAACAGGAGAACACATTTCTTCTATCAGAGATTTCTTTCAACTTTCAGGTTTTCAAGTGCTCTGATTTTCCTGTTATACTCCAGGGGTTTTGTTTGTTTGTTGATTGGTTAGTTGGTTGGTTGGCTGGTTTTCGTTTTGTTTTATTTTGTTTGGTTTATGCTGGGGGTGGATCTCAGGCCCTCCTCCTGCATGCTAGGCAGGAGCTCCAACCATTGAGCAACAGTCTCAGGCCTCAAATTTTTAATAAGTTCTCATTGAGCCATTCATGTTAGAAAAATTTTTTTTCTTCTTCCTTTTTTTTTTTAAGGACTTAAATTTTCTCCCAATTGTCTTCAGGAATTCTCCCTCTTGAGAATGCCATTTAAGTCACAAAGAGGATAACAAGTGAGTTGAATAATTGTCACCTCAAAACCTAGTCCCCTGCCTTAGCCAATTCAGGCTGCTAGGACAGATACTATACCCTGGGTGGCTTTCATAGCAAACATTTATTTCTCTTAGATCTAAAGGTTAGGAAGTTCAAGATCAGTACACCTGCATGGTTGGGTCCTGGTGAGGGCGGCAGAATGTCAACTTCTTCCTGCATCCTCACGTGCTAAGAGAGGCAGCAAGCTCGCAGGCCTACTCTTTTTTTTTTTTTTTTTTTTTTTTTGACAAGGTCTTGCTATGTTGCTCAAGCTGGTCTCAATCTGTGAATGTGACCAGAAGCTGGAAGTGGCAAGGAAGGAAAAGGGAGGAAAGAAGGATCCTCCCCTAGCACCTTTGGAGAAAGTACGGTTCTGCTATCACCTTAATTTTGGACTCCTGACCTCCAGAACTGTAAGAGAATCCACATGTTCACTTTTGAGCCCTCAAGTTTAAGGTAATTGTTATGGCAGCCTTAAGAAACTAATACACTAACCCATTGCACCAATCCACAAAATAACACCCAAACTCATTTCTTTGGCCAGCTCCTTTCCCTGTTTCCAACATATTATGCCCTATCTTCCTTTTTTATCATTTCTTTTTCCCTAGTCTTATCTGGCTTTGCTCTCTCCCACCTCCTACTTTCCAGTTCCCTTTCCATTTCCTTCTTGCTTTGCTTTCCCAGCCTCTCTCTGCCATCCTAGGGGACCTCTAGACCCCTGTGCCTCCCCCGGAAGTCCTTCATAATGAGCGCTGGATTCCTACTTCGCACTTCGCTGTGTGAGAGCTGAAACCACTCATTTGGAGCAAAAGCCAGTGAAAATAAGCAAATAGCTGGGCATCATGTCATTACTGGATCTTAGCACTTCCACCCTCTCCTCCCCCCATGTCTTCTTCGTCATTCAGGTCACCATCCCCTCCTAATACCCAGTCATTTCAGTCATTTTCTACCTGCATTTCTGTTGGTCTCCTGAGAATTCTCATTTACTGAAGCACAAAGGTCACATCGTCTTTCCCAAGCCTGGGGTGGTTCAGGGTGGCTGTGCTGGGGGAGATTACAATGTGACAGAGAGATGGGGTGGGAAAATGTCACCCCAGTTTCTACCCACCCTCAGCAGCAGGGAGGGAGCAGAGGAGAGGGAACCTGGCCAAAAGAAAATATTTCTAATAACTTCTGTCTGGTCTCTCCTCTTCCCCCTGTGGCCCATTATTTCTGTCCTTCCTGGGTTTCTGAGGTCTTTCTCACTAGGTCAGAAAAAGAGTTTAGTGAAAAAAGAATAAAATGCCCTACAGTGCATGTAAGATGTCATTAAACAAGGAATCCTCAGGTGGGGAGCTAATATGTCCACATCAGCCCTACAGCCATGAGGGGCTCTGAGCCCCCAAAACACGATTCACAAACCACCTTCCACAGTTTCATGTGTGTGCAAAATTTCTCTTTTTGTGTCCTTTAGAATGTCTTTATCAAAGAATATATATATACAATAGTTTAAAATCCAATCATATCAGAGGTTTATTTTTTAACCCCCCTGTCTCAGCCATCCCCTCCCCTCCTCAGCTGTACCTCTCTCCTCTGAGGCAGCCATTTAGAACTTTTTGAGGCATTTGCCTCCATTTTCTAAATA
This sequence comes from Marmota flaviventris, assembly GCF_047511675.1. Taxonomy (NCBI): domain Eukaryota; kingdom Metazoa; phylum Chordata; class Mammalia; order Rodentia; family Sciuridae; genus Marmota; species Marmota flaviventris. The sequence continues at coordinate 54,554,160 of NC_092509.1, read as the reverse complement.
TGCTTTCCCTGCTGTTTCTTGATTTATCCATTTGAGACATCAGCTTTTCCCTCTGTGTGGTGGTGCATGAAGATTTCGCTTTTATTCGCCATGTTTCTTGCTCACTCCCTCCTTGCAAAGATGATCACAAAAACAAGAACAAATTCGTGTTCACTGGGCTCTCACCAGGTGCCAGGAGCTGTTATATCTTGACATGGCTGCTCACCCTTTCCTCCCTCACACATGCTTCTCACTGGGTTTCCAGGACCCCACTGCCTCCTATGGGTCCTCCAGCCTCACTGGTCACAACTTCTTTGTTACCTTAGCAGCCCTTTTCCCTGGCCTCTGTGGGAGAGGACAGCCAGGGCTTGGTCCTCTGACTTTTCTCCATCTACTCTCCACCCATGTGGTCTTGTCAGTCTTTTGATTTTGAGTATCTTCCAGATGCTGACACCTCCCGGGTTCCCGTCTCCAGCCCTGGACTTCCCCTGATCACAGCCTCTCATGTTCAACTCTCTTCTTCTTTTTTTTTTTTTTTAATGTGGTGCTGAGAATCGAACCCGTGTCGCGCCCGTGCTAGGGGAGCTGAGCCACAATCCCAGCCCTCAACTCTCTTCTTGACAGCTCCACTTAGATACCTAATAGACATCTCCAATTAACAATCACCCACTAAATTCCTGAAGATCCCTAAAGCCACTCCCCCTGCAGTCTCTGTCATCCCTGCCCGTGACAGTTCTATCCTTCCAGTAGCACATCCCCAGATTTTTTAGTTGTCCTTGTTTTCCCTTTTCTCTCACCACATCCAGCCCACCAGACTATCCCACGCTTCTACTTTCAAAGCATATCCAAAATCTGACCATTTCCCAGCTGATGTCAGTACTCTGGCCTAACCCTGATCACCTCAGTGCCCAGATTTCTGTGATGCTTCCCGATCTTCCTTCTGATTGCCACCCTCTCCCTGTCCTCCGCCAGGAGTCCATTCACCACACAGCAGCCAAGGGAATGTGTAAACCAGATCATTCTTCCTCGACTCAAAATCTCACTGTGTTACCCAGGCTGGCCTCAAATTCCTGGGCTCAAGTCATCCTCCTGCCTCAGCCTCCTGTGTAGCTGGGACTCACAGGTACGAGCCACTGCACAAGGCTTCAAAAATCTTGTAATGAATGACTCCCAACGCTTCTTTGAGTGACGCTATGCATTTTCCAGGGCTGTTATAACAAGTACCACAGATGGGGTAGCTTAAATAACAGGCATTTATTGCCCCTGTTTCTAGAGCCTAGAAGTTCAAGATCATCTTAGGCCAAGATCCAAGATCAACACCATCTCAAGGTGTCATGGGTCTCTTTCCTCCTGAGAGCTGTGAGCAGGGGATCTGCCCCAGGCTTCATTCCTTGGCTTATAGATGGCCGTCTTCTTATGTCTCTTCACATCATCTTCTATGTGCTCTGTCTAGATTTCCCCTTCTTATAAGGACACCAATCATATTCAAGGACTTCAATTTAAATAATTTATTTGTATAAAAACCCTGTCTTCAAATAAATCACTGTTAGTTTTCCATTACTATTAAAAAAATTTAAAAAAACTAAGAAAATGAACTTATAAAGTTAAAAAGGTCACTTTTAGCTCATCATTTTAGAGGTTCCAGCTCCTGGTCACATGGACCCATGGCTTTTAGGCCTCTGGTGGAGATACAGGATGGCAAAGGTGGGGAGCAAATGGTGGAACAAAACTGTTTTCCTGGGAACGTAGCTCAGTAGCAGAGCACTTGTCTAGCATGTGTGAGGCTCTGGGTTCCATCCCCAGCATGGAAAAAAAAAAATCCGCCCTCATGGCCAGTAGAGAAGTAAAACAGAGGAAGAAGAAGGGACTAGGGTCCCATTCCCACCAAGAGCATGCCCACCATTACCTAGGATCTCCCACTAGGCCCCACTTCTTACAGGATACATCACCTCCCAGTGGCACCACGAGCTGGTACCACGTCCTTAATGTGTGAGCCTTTGGGGATGTTCCAGATACAAACCATGGCAGTCACGTCTGATTTAGCAGATTTAGAACATCACAAGAATCGGGAATTCTGTGGTCTGCTGATACTCTTCTTCCTTTTCCTCTCACTCTGAGCCAGCCATGCTAGCTTCCTTGCTCTTTCTGGAACACACCAGGATTCTCTCGTCTGTGGACCTTTGCACATTCTTCTCCCTGTAGCTGCTTGGTTGACCCTTCCCTTCCTTCAAATCTTTGCCCGAAGATCACCTGCTTCTTGAGGTCTATCATGGGCACAAGATTATAACCCACCACACCGTCCTGACAATCAGGATTCCCTTTGCCCTGCTCTGTGATTTCTCTTAGCATTTATACCTTCCAATATTATTTTACAATACACATATTTATATTTGTTGTTTATTGATTGTTTCCTGTTGGTAGAATACACAAGAGCAGTGAATTATTATGATCACCTACTGCAAGGCCTGGTACACCGTAGGTGCTCAATAAATATTGGTTGATTAAATTAATCAGCTTTTTACATGAATCATCTCCTTTCAGCCTCTCAACAACCTCACCAGGGGGGTGCTATTATTATGCCATTCTACCAACGAGGAAATTAAGGCACAAGGAACATACCTAATATCACACAGCATGTCACAGGAGGCAGAGCTGGACCCAGGTAACAAACAGGGCTGACATGATGGCAAATATCATTCCCTTCTGGAGCATTTGTACCAGGAGCTTTTGTGCTGTGATTACATTTTCTTTCTTGTACAGACTTTTCCATTTTTCCCCCCAATAGCACAACTGTCTCTATACTCAGCTTGTATTTTCTTCCAAGTGCTGCATTAGCTGTAACACATACTTAGCAGTGGTTGTTTTTAAGCTGTTCTTTCACATCAGGCCATCTAACCATCCCCACTTTCCCCCAAGCCTTCCGACCTCCGGCTGCAGTTGAGTTTAGCTGCTGTCTAAATCTGCTAACCACTTCTCATGGAGAATTCCCTTCTTTGCCATACTGATGTGTCTCTGCTGTTTCCTCCACCCCATGGCTTCTTCTTTCTCTTTTTTAGGGCGTGGGGTTCTGGGGAGGGAACCCAGGGCCCTGTGCAGACTAACACATGCTCTACACCCAGCTCTGCCCCAGCCCACCACAGCGTCTTCTTTCTCGATTTTCTCCTTGATTTTGCTGTAATCACTTCTCAGGAAGCTAGAGTCTGGGTGGGCATCCAATAGGAACAAACTTTTGGAAGCTCTCACATAACTGTTGCAATGTTGCACGTTCCCCTCACACAGGTGTCAGGCTCTGAAACGGCCCTGGGCTCAAAACAGCCCTGCTAACAGTTTGACAGCTTCGAACTACAAATCCTCTTAGCCAGACTTCTCCTTGCCTCAAATATAAAACTTTAAAAAGGAATGAAGACTTGATATATATTATAGCATGGATGAACCCTGAAAATCTCACCCTCAATGAAGAAAGCCAGACACAAAAGTCCATTTATATGAATCTATTTATATGAAATGTCCAGAATAGACAAATTCAGAGACAAAAAAAAAAAAAATAGGAAGGGAGAAGAACTTAATTTGGGTATGGAATTTCTTCATGGGAAGATGAAAACAGTATGTAAGTTAAAAGTAATGATTACACAACTGTGAGTATACTAGAAGCTGTTGAATTGTACTTTGAATTGTTTTTGTATGGTGCTGGGGATCAATCCAGGGCCTTGCACATGCCAGGCAAGTGCTCTGCCACTGAGCTACACCCCCATCCCTATACATTCTTAAAGGATAAATTTTATGGCATGTGAACTGTATCTATAAAGTGTTTTTTAATGTGTTAATAATAAATTTTAAATTGTGTGCTGTGACATGCCATTAAGTAATTCCCTCTCATTATTCCAACTTCAGTTAAGGTGGGCCACATACACTAACTCACAATAGAGTACTTGCAAGTTCAGCAAAAAGAAAGACATTCCTTGTTTGGGTGAATATGGAAAGAAGAGAATAGGTAGATAAGACAACATGCAGAGAAGAGATCAAGAATTAAGGAAGCAAAAAATTAGGTGCAGAAGTAGGGCTAAGATGCCAGAAGGCAGGAGTTGATGTTTTCCCTTATATCGGAGGCAGGGGGACTGCTGAAGATATTTGCTAATTTCTGCCCAGCATTTAATCTCTAGTTTTTGTTGAAACATATAGTTTTCCCAAACCCACCCATATATTTTACGAAAGTCTGTCCGACCTTTGGTTATATAGGTGGGACATTGCCTTAGATCTGAGCTTATCAGCGATGGTTCCAAGATGGACTGTCTTTTGAATCAGAATGAAGTCCAACATTGTTTTGCCATGAGTAGGGAGAAAAATACTGTGTTCTGGAGGTAGATATCCACAAGGGGAAGAAGTCAAACAATTGCCTTAGGCCATCTTGAGAATATGAGGGAAGAGGCTGCCTGAAAATGGAGTCAACTCAAAGAAACAGAACCAAGAATTGTATACAAATTATGGCATATGAACCCTGGATCAAACTGCACCTGAAGCTATACCTCTATTGTACTGTTCAGTTGTATATAAGCCAATTCATTCCTTTTTAACAGACTGAGCTTCCTTTCATCTGGAACAACAAAGATCCTATCTACAGTCAGGTGATAATGTTTGAAAGTACATAGACCGTGTAAAATACAGCTTACTATTTCCCAATTATGTTACTTGTTTCTTTGTTAGAAATTTGTAAAAAGGAGTATAAAATTTCCTTAAAATTCTTCCAGTGAAATATCTGTATATTTTATAATTAATAAAAATATACAAATTTTTCTAAACTAAAGAAATTTTGAATTGTATTTGCTCTAAATATTTTGAAACTAGAAATCTATGCTAGACAAACCCAGACTTGACCTGGTTTAACAACATTCGTATCAACACCTCCACAATCTGGTTTTGGAAAAGGCCAGGTATCATTGTTTGGGGTTTTAGTGGACTGAAAGGCACAGTAGACCAAGCTTAACACTAATCTTAACTGGCAATCTGCCCAAACTGCATTGTCTCGCATGATTCATGTACTGACCATTAGGGTCCTTCCCATCTAAGAAACCAGATTGACTCTTCATTTAATGAACTAAGTGACAAGTGTCTCTGTATCTGAAATAGAAGTTATAGCAATGGCTAAAAATGCACAGTGTTTGGATATACTAGAGACATAACCAGAACAAAGTGCTTGAGAACTGCTGAATATAAAAGGTTGTGCAAAAATCTACCAGGCAAAAGAAAATAAAGAAAGGCTGGGGTCTAGCTATATACGGGCCAGAATATCTGCTGAAATTGAATGTAGAATTTCTGAAAGTTGGAAACAATCTCCTCCTTAAAAGGAGACTAGTTAAGGGGCCAGGGCTGTGGCCCAGTGGTAGAGCACTTGCCTAGCATGTGCGAGGCACTGGGTTTGATCCCCGGCACCACATAAAAATAAAAACAAATAAATAAAGGTATTGTGTCCATCTACAACTAAAAAAATTTTTTTAAAAAAGGAGACTAGTTAAATATGGTACATTCATGCAACAGAACATTCTGCAGGGCTGGGGGTATTGTTCAGTGGTGGAATTTTTGCCAACTATGCTGAGGCCCCAGGTTCAATCCCCAGTTGATTGAACAAAAACAACAAAAAATATACAGATATTGAAATGAATGAGGTAGGTATTTATATATTTATAGATTGAACCTGTAGGATCTGTAGGTTAGTGATTAGCAACAAAAGTGTGATCTATAGATAATCATAAAGGACATAAGAATTCCAAAGAATTGGTGAGCTCAGGGGAGAAGGAACTGAATGATTGGAGGTCAAATTTAGAAGAAGAATTAATTTTTACTCAGTGAGCCACTATATCTTTTGAGTTTCATACCATGTACACTTTCATTCATGCAAAAAAGAAATTAGGTGATTTATTATTTTACATTCTTTGTGTTATGATCATTCATCTTACTTTAACTACATGACCAACAGCCTCTTTCAGATGCCCCAGCATAGAAACTAAAATTAGTTTCTGATTTTTTTTTTTTTTTTTGGGTGGTTGTTGTTATTTTGTTTTTGGTATCAGGGATTGAACCCAGGGTTGCATAACCACTGAGCTACATCCCCAGCCCTTTTTGCATTTTATTTAGAGACAGGTCTCACTGAGTTGCTTAGGGCTTCACTAAGTTGCTGAGGCTGGCTTTGAACTCCAGACCCTCTTGTCTCAGCCTCCCAAGTTGCTGGGATTACAGGCATGCACTACTGCGCCCAGCTACTTTCTGATTTTTAATGGCCACTTTTATTATGAAAAAGAAATAAACTCTCTAATATCTTGTATATTATTTTCTGTTGAAGCATGTTGAGGTTAACTAACCTTCAAGATTACATTCAGATTTGTGATTGGTTATCATTATCAATGTCATCAAAAAGAAGACATTACTTTCCTGAGAATCATGACAAAAATTTACACTTTTTCCCCCTCTCCTTTATTAGAAGTACTTACTATAATAAACTGTAAACTGACCCATGATTTCTATTCTTTTTTTTATAGAAAATCATCTTATCAGAAATTTTTGGAGATTTTTTTTTTTAAAGAGAGAGAGAGATAGAGAATTTTTAAAATTTATTTTTTAGTTTTCGGCGGACACAACATCTTTGTTTGTATGTGGTGCTAAGGATTGAACCCGGGCCACACGCATGCCAGGCGAGCGCGCTACCGCTTGAGCCACATCCCCAGCCCGATTTCTATTCTTTGTTATAAATGGTTCTCACAAAGTAGAATTCTCCCACCCCACATAACAGACAGAGGCATGAGTTAGGTCTACCAACATCTCACATGTCTGATACACCAATGTTCTCATTCATTCCTAAAATGGCTTAGAAGATGATGCATGGGGTTCTCCCAGCTCTCCAAAGGAAGCTGCAGGGCAAATTTCAAGGGCATTCAAGAAACTTCATGATCTTGCCTGGCCTCCTCAGCCAACCCTGCTCATCTGGTGTTCTTGGCTCTTTGCTTCTAGTATTTATTTATGTATGTATTTATTTATTTTGGAAATGGGGATTGAACTCAGGGGCACTCAACCACTGAGCCACATCCCCAGCCTTTTTGCATTTTATTTAGAGACAGGGTCTATTTGAGTTGCTAAGCACCTTGCCATTGCTGAGGCTGGCTTTGAACTTGCAATCCTCCTGACTCAGCCTCCTGAGCTGCTGGGATTACAGGCATGCACCACAGTGCCTGGCTGCTTCAGAATGTACTGATGGTGTCTGAGGATATATTTCATGGTAGAACTTGTGCTTAGCAAGACCCTAAGTTTGATCCCTAACACTGAAAAAGTAAATAAATAGAATAAAACTACTGATAGTTCCCTGGAAGAGGCTGAGCTGCAATTTCATTCTCAAAAATGCTTCATAGTTGCCCTAGTTCATTCTAGTTCTCCCTTATCTATTTCTCCAAGCAGGTCATGGATATGTTTGACTCTAGGATCATTCTGTTGTCAGTGTAATTGTAAGTATTGGATGGATAGGGCAGGCCCATCAAACAGATTGAAAATTATTCCAACTTTGGGAATTCTTGGATATCATAATTGAGGTTTTTGATGAGTAGCTATTCCCCAGCCTGATAGTCACTATTCCCCATTTGGGGCATATTTAAAACTAAGTTAGGGGCCGGGGATGTCACTCAGTGGTAGACCACCCGCCTAGCATGCAGGAGGCCCTGGGTTCCATCCCCAGCAATGCAGAAAACAACAACAATAACAAGGTGATGTGCTTGAATTTCTCTGTTATTTACCAGCAGAAGGAGGCCAGATTTAGTAACAACAATTGCCTAACCCTGGATATCTTTGAGAGTGTCTCAGTATTCATGGAAAGAATGAAGAAAATCAACAATTTTCCTCACAGGGCTTAGAGGCTTTTACATTATTATTTTTGAATGTCAGATAAAATCTTTGGTGGCTTTATGAGTATTAGCCACAAGAAAGGAGATAAAAAGTAAAACACCTGGTACCACGTGGCACACCATAAACAGCTGAAGAACCAGGATTTTATTTTACAGCCTTTCCATGTATTTAGTTGATAAAATATTTCTATAAGACCAGCTTTTATGCTACTTTGACAACATTGATCTTTGTGTGTATAGTTTAAAACAAAGAAAGATTTTAGCCAGATACTCAAGGTGGCTGAAAGCTTTAGAAAAATATAAAGATTTTTATATTTATGATACAAAATTTAAAAAAAAATCTAGGCACTTTTCTCTTGCCCTAGCATATTCATGTCTTTGATGCCTGCATCTGCTTGATGAAACACATGCTAGCTGGCTCTTGAGGTTTTGTGCTCAGCAGATGTGTCTGTACGTGAAACCACTTCCCATTCCCATTTCTGGAAGCTTCCTATTGGCCCTTTATAACCCAGCTTAAACATCACCTCCTACAGGGTTACATTTTGTCTTATGTGCTTGTTGTGTTAGTCAGCTTTCCATTGCTGTGACAAAATACCTGAGAAAATAAACTTAAAGGAGAAAAGACTTATTTTGGCTCACAGTTTCAGAGGCTTCAGTCCATGGTCACTTGGCTTCTTTACTTCTGGAACCTAACAGAGAGTGGTAAGGCAGAACATCATGGCAAGGAGAGTGTGATACAGCAAAGCTGCTTACTTTGTGGTGGCCAGGAGATGGGGGAGGGAGAGAGAGAATGCCCAGAGACAAAATGTGCCCTTCAAAGTGTCAGTAACCTATTTCTTTCAACTGGCCTTACCTCTGGAAGTTTCCACCACCTTCCAACAGCACCACCAGTTGGGGACCAATCCTTCAACACAAGAGTCTTTGGGAGATATTCCAGATTCAAATGATAGCAGTGCTCAGAAGCACTTTGTCCATCATTCACCCCTGGCATTGGCCATGGGAGCTACAATTTGTTGATTTCCACATCCATCTCCCTTACCAAACAGAAAGTCCTGGGAGGGAGGCACCATGGATTAGTCTCCAAGCCCTGATACATAGCTTAGTGTGCCTCTTCAAGAAAGGAACCTAACAGGGAATGAATAAATTATAAGAATGAAAGGATGAATGAGGCGCAGGTTAAAACTGGCAATCAGCTGATCTAGGGGAAGATGATCCCAAGCTCACCTGGTTCCCCAGCACACATCTCAACCCAAGAGCACTCCCAGCATCTCTCATGATAATTGCCTTTCAGAGGTAACAGCCACTCTAATCCAGGAGGGCACATGCCTCTTTCCCTATTGCTAAAGAGTGGACAACAATTTAAAATAATAATAATAATAATAATAATAATAATAATTTATTTATTTAAATTGATTGAAACAATATCTTTTATACACTTTTTAAGAACTAAAAAACTCCGTTGGAATATAAAGAAGTAAAATGAGCAATAATGATAGTACAAAGGCCTGATGAAGAGAGAGAGAGAAGGACATATAATGTTCTTAATGATAAATAGGAAAAATTTTAAACATAAACAGTGAAAATTACAGTTAAAGGCTATTGACAGATACTAAATTTCATCTATCTTAAGCAACTTATTACAACATTTTTAATATAAAGTTATTTGAAATTAAAGAAAGAAAGAAGGAAGGAAGGAAAGAAAGAAAGATAGATTCTAACATACTTCACCAAACAAGCAGGCAGCTATTCAAGCACCAGTGGGTTTCCTCATGAACAAGTCTTCAATCCTGACATGAATAAATAGAGGAAAAAATGGGGTTTCCACAGGGAAGTCACATGGGAAGGAATTGAGGGAGGACCTAGGAAGATAGTTGTTAAAAAAGAACCCTGGCATGCATACCAGAGAGTACCTTGGTATCAAAGACCAAACAGTGGCGGTATTAAAAACCTTACAGCTTCTCTTGGATGTTTTTTAAAACATCCTTCTACGTTTCCACTTCAATGAAAAATAAAATGTACCCAGTGAAAAATCCATTTTGTTTTATTTCCAGAATGAAAATAAAATACCCTGAATGATGTCATGGTGTACCAATGTTGTCCTAACAACAATGACAATCACCACACTGGGACCCCGGAGTCAGGCAGATCTGGGTTGGGATCCTTACTTCATTACTTCCTAGTACCACGCCCTTAATCTCTTTGCATGTCATCTTTTTCAGCTGTAAGCTAGGGATAATTACAACCAATTGTAAAGGTTTTATAAAGATTAAATGAGATAATAAATGTGCAATGACTGTTAGGTATTCATGTTATAATATTATTACTTTAATATATTTCCAAAATTCTCATATTCAAACACATCAGTGGCCATATATATTCATAAATGGAAAATTGATTTTACATTAGAAGTTACCATGTTGTCTGTGGCCTAAATAAAGGACTGACATGTCCTTCTATTGCATTCCGGGCAGTAACCATAACTTCAATTTTTTTTTCCTTTTTCTTTTTTCTCTTTTGGTACTGGGGATTGAATCAACCCAGGGGTGCTTAACCACTGAGCCACATCTCCAGCCCTTTTCTAAAAAATATTTCATTTATGGACAGGGTCTCACTGAGTTGCTTAGGGCCTTGCTAAGTTGCTGAGGCTGGCTTTGAACTTGTGATCCTCCTGTCAGCCTCCTGAGCCACTGGAATTACAGGTGTGTTCCACTGCACCCTGCCCATTCTTCAATTTTTATATTTCCCACAGTGCTTAGCTCAGTGCAGAGCAAATAGTGGGGGTCTTATAAAATGCTGAGTTGGATATTTGTTGGATTGAATAATGCAAAGATACAGTCCACATAGTAGACATAATCTGTGGCCAACAATCTCCCTATTAATTGAGTTATTAAGATCACTGGATATGACTCTGAGATAAATTCTTAATAGCTTTTCTCAGCATCTTTATGGAGGAGAACCTGGAAACCTCATAAAATTGTCATTTTAGGCTGACTTATTACACTGGCTCGCCTGTAAGACACTGTGATGAGTTTTCGAGAGAAAAAAATTCACAGGAAAAATGTAATCTTGGAAGAACAGGAGAATGAGCATATATAATCTTTAAGGACTAAGGTAAAATATAACTTATTTTTCATAATATAAGATTTTATTGTTAAAATCAGACCCCAAAAAAAAGTATTAAGAAGGATTGGAGAATGATTGTTGAATGTGTTCAGAACTTCAATGAGGAATGATAAAGTTCTGGAGATGGATGGTGGTGATGGTTGCACAACAATCAGTTCAGTTACAAAATGGTTAAAAGAGTAAGTTTTATGTTAGGCATATTCTACGATAGTCAATAAAAAGTAAAAAGATGTTTAAAAGTCATACACTTTCACACCTCTTCCTAGACATTACAAACACATATACATAGTAAAAATGTCAATAAACGTTCTCACTCATTTGTACATACTTCTTTAAAATTCTAATAATCTTGGGAGCTAGGGATGTAGCTCAGTGGTAGAGTGCTTGCCTAGCATGCATAAGGCCCTGTGTTGAATCCCCAGCACCCCCCTGCCAAAAAAAAGAAAGAAAGAAAAATCCAAAATTCCAATAATCTTAAAGGTGACCTTAAGTAAATTAAGTAAAGAAGTATGGATCATCCATACCAAAAACAAAAAAGGTAACAGGGCTGGAGTTGTGGCTCAGTGGCAGAGTGCTTGCCTTGTATGTGTTATGAACTGGGTTAGATCCTCATAAAAATAAATAAACAAAATAAAGATATTATGTCCCTATAACTAAAAAATAAAAAAGATATTAAAAAAAAGGTAACATCTTCCATATTGGCTGACATTGACCCACAGATAACAGGACTCTTCAAAGTCCTGGGTCTTTGAGCTGTATTCTTTCAAATGGGCTCAGTTACTTTGTTTTTTAAATAGAAAATTTCAAAGTCAGTAGAAAAAGCCTGTCTTTTGAGAAAGTGACAAGAAGATAGACAAAGAAATACTTCCAAGAGGAAATCAAGAGCTGAAATCCATAAGTAACATGAAGTAAAAGATATCTAAGGTGCCTTCATTAGTCTATTCATCTCTGTAGTCCTAGTAAAGTCCAAGGACACAGTAAACAAAGTATTCTTTGATGCCTTGTGTGTGTGTGTGTGAATGACTTGTGGAAGATTGGGGCAGGGCAAGTGGGGAGGAAGGAGCCATATTTTTCTTTTAGAATTACTTTGTCCTGTGGTCAGCAGGTAGACAGTGGCTGGGGCATACTGCTGTCTCTGCAGGACACCAAACTCATCCATGTGCACTTGGTGGTCTTGATTCAGTGCAGTAACAAACACCATAGACTTAGATAAAGAAAGAAGTATCCCTGCTGTCTTTTTTATGCCTTTGTTGCTCTTTCCCATTAACCCGATTACCAAAACCAAATTATGAAGTCAATCTTTTTTTTTTTTTGAAATTTGAAAAACAGTGCACATTTATTTCTGCTCTAATAGTGTAATAAGGGACTTACACATCATTTTTCTTAAGGTGTGAATTCCAGTTTCTTTTTTTTATTAGTTGCTCAAAACATTACAATGATCTTGACATATCATACATTTGATTCAAATGGGGTACGTAATCTTATTTTTCCACGTGTACAGATTGCAGGATCACATTGGTCATACAGCCACGTTTATACATACAGCCATACTAGTGTCTATTGTATTCTGCTACCCTTCCTATCCCCCCCCTTCCCCTCCCCTCCCCCCTCCCCTCCTATCACCTCTTTCTACCCAATCTACTGTGACACATTTCTCCCTCTTTTTTCTTCCCCTTCACACCATCTTATATGTAATTTTGCATAACAATGAGGGTCTCCTACCATCTTCCGTGCAATTCCCCTTCTCTCTCCCATTCCCACGCACCTCTGCACCTCTCGTCCCTATTTAATGGTAATCTTCTTTTCATGCTCTTCCTCCCTGCTCTGTTTTGAGTCACCCCCCTTATATCAAAGAGAGGTCTTTGTTCTGCTAGCATATATTTACTACTAAATTCAGTATTCTGATGGGGAAGCTAGGTTTTTACAAGTTTGCACATGCAGTTGTGTTTTTACTAATGGAGATAAGTATTCCTTTCTCAACTCTCTGTGAATAGCACAGTACAGCATACCTGGGTAGAATTTCTTCCCAGTAAGGAATTTTTTCCCCTCCTGTTTTATGGAGGCTAAGTTCACATTCAAACCTAGCAAACTCTCTGGTTGTTGATGTCAACTCAGTAGCCCTTTAAGTAGAAAAGATGGCAGGGATCCTGAGGGTGAATCAGCCACGGACACTTTTTCTTATTGTCCTTTTGGGGCTGCAGAAACACTGACCAGCATGACCAAGAGGTGTCCTTTAAACATGCCCCAAATTACAGAGCATGAAGAGCTTTTAGGGAATTTTCTTATTTTAGTCATCTCTGCATAAAGGGGGAAGAAACAATGGACAGACTATTCTTTAATTTAGGACTTACCTCTGGCCCTTAGAGAAGCCCTGTGCAGATGAAAAGCCATCAAATATTAAGTGAGCTTTTGCTAGGACCCAGAACATGGTCCATCAATGCTCCTATTTCCTTCCCACCCAGCAGAATATGCCAAAAAAAAAAAATCAAAATTGAGTCCTATTTTATAAGTCTCATTCCTCAGTATTTGTGTATATGGTATTAAAATAAAGTCAAATTTTAATATTAATCAACTTCAATCCAATTTTTAGAGGTTAATGAAGACATCACTCCATGCTGGGCAATGGGGTCATGAATTAAAGGTTAAAAAATGAGGGCCTGGGGGGTGTGCTGGGGTTGTAGCCCAGCAGTAGAGCATTCGCCTAGCACATTCGAGGCGCTGGATTTGATCCTCAGCCCCACATAAAAATAAAGGTTAAAAAAATAAAAATTAAATTTAAAAAAATGAAGGACTCAAAGCTTAAAAGGGAAGTCAGAAAAAAAGCAATACTAATTATCCAACAAGATAATGTCTGCTATAAAAAGGCATATATATTTTTAAAAAGATACAACAAGCTATGGTAAGACAAGAAGAAATATCTATTTGGATTAGAAGGAGGGAGAATGGACCACTGCTGGGCTGAGTCCAGAAGCATGAGGCATTTCGTCTTAGTGGTTCATGCCTACTACAGACTTTGGAGCAAAGAGTTTTGGGAAGCAAATAGTTTTGGGTATCAAGCATGACCCAGCTGCTGGCTAGCTTTGTGTCTCTCTGAAACTCACTTTTCACTTAACCACTCTGAGCCTTGATTTCCTTCCTTACTTGTAGAATGGAGATAATTTCCTTAGCTGTCAATTCACGTGTTATTGTATGAGTTACACTAAATAAAGTAACATACATGAATGGCCCTCCTGGTAGCAGGTGCCTGATACATGCAACCAGTATTATCAGTTAATCTAAAAGAGAAGGGTGATGCGGAAGAAAGAGTGATATATACATAGGCATGGAGGCATGAGAGTGTATGTCCTCCTTAGGAAAAACCTGAGAGCCCTGTGTGAGTGGAGGGAAATATTTGCAGGGAGAGGTGCAGAGGAGTCTTCCAAAACTGCAGGCTGTAAGCAATGGGGGTCTGTGGACATTAACAGGCCAGGAGGGTATGAGGAAGACACTGTCCCTGCCCCTCTCAGAGCCCCTCAGGCCTTACCTTTTGAATGGCTGACTTGCCTTCCACTGCCTGAGGGTGTGGATTGCCAGCCTCCAAGCAAGTGGAAATGAATTGCTACAGAATTGACATCTTTCCCCCTTTTTGGGTTTCTGATGAAAGTTGGAATATAAGTAACCCTGCTCCCTCTCCACTCAGGTGGGACCACTCTGAAGCATACATTCTATAGTAACTCCAGGAGTCTCCAGCAGGGTTCAGCTCCAGTTACCAAGGTTACTGACTTGATTTCACCCCTTTACTGGCTGGCTTCCCTTCCCTACCTCACTTCCGTGCTTCCCTACTAAAGACCCAATTAATCATCCACACCAGAATCCTTCTCTCAGTGTTTGCTTTTGGAAAAATCCATCTTAAGTCACGTACCATGCCCATATCTATTTAGAAAAATGCTTCTGGAAAAGGACAAATGATGGATTTGTGTAAAGCCTGAAGGCAAACAGTTGGAGGGCTATAGCAATTGTCTAGGAAGGAAGTGATGAGGGCTGGAACTCCCTTGCATTGTAGCAATAGAGTGGGAGGAATGGACACCAGGGACACTGAAGCAGGTTTTCAGTGACTGATGCATGTGAGGGTCTGGGCAGAAAAGATGGCAGAGGGAGAGGAGGCTTTGCTGTCTATGAGACCAGTGGCACCTTCAGGAAAGGCCAGCTCTGAGCTTTTGATTCAGGAGCCCTTGGCTTACAAGTGATAGCTGAGATCATGGGAATGGATGAGGACATTAGGAGAGAGGATCAAAGGAAGAAGAGATATGGCCAGAATCCTCAAGACACTGATATTTAAGGATGGGAATAGTAAAAGGTTCCTTAAGACATAAGAGGCAGGATAGAATCTAGAAAGATAGAATCTAGAAAGTCTTTGAATCCAAAGAAGAATTTCAGCAAGGAAGGGTAACCACGGAGTCCCAAATGCTGCAGTAAACTCAAATAGGTTCAGGACCAGAAAGGCTAAGGCTGCTGGCATGTTACTAGTGACCTCACCAGTGGCCTCAGCAGAGCCAAGAGGAAGGAGATTAGAATGTAGCAGGCTGACAGGGCTGGGGCTGTAGCTCAGTGGCAGAGTGCTTGCCTTGCACATGTGAGGCACTGGGTTTGATCCCCAGCACCACATAAAAGCAGACAAATAAAATAAAGACATGCTGTCCATCTACAACTACAAAAATTTTTTTTTAAAAAAAGAATGTAGCAGACTGAGACATGGAGGGGTGAAGGGAGGATTTGAGAGGGACCATGGATAAAGGGGTGATAAGTCTAAAAGAAAAAAACAGTGGTTTTAAAATATTTTTTTAAATTGTAGGTGGACACAATACCTTTATTTATTTATTTTTATGTGGTGCTGAGGATTGAACCTAGCACTTCACATATGCCAGATGAGTGCGCTACTACTGAGCCACAACCTCAGTCCCAAGGACAGTGTTTTCTAAAACATGGGGTAGAACTTAATAAGACAATGGTCTGAGGAAAAATAAACACATGGATAAAGACAAAGATAAAGCACAAAGGGAAGAGCTGATGGAGGAAGATTATAGAGGGCAGCCAGAGTGCAACAACAGTGGCAGAAGGGGTAGGTAATAGAGGTGAGGAGGTCAAGAAAGGGGAAACAGGTGAGTTTAGAGACGGAGTACTGTGCAATACACAGGTGCACCTGGAGACAGTAGGGCGGCGTGGGGCTGGCAGGGGACAGTATCATGAGTTAGAGGACGGCTCTGAAGGCAGGGCTACATTATGAACTTGAAGCCTAGAGTGCAACTCTGAACACCAGAAAACTAGGAGGATCTGAGAACCAGGAGAGGGCAGTGTGGAGGCAGGAGCGGGTACCAAATGCCTGCAGCAATGGACTGACAGACTACAAAAGCAGGAGCAGACACACAAGTGACAGTCCCTACTCTGCCAGTGCCCTGCAGCTGTGCCGCCTACTCCCTGAGGTTGTAAGAGTCACTGGGCTTTCCTGAGAATGCTCAAGCCTATGTTTTCCATGGTCTCTGTCAAATAGAAAGCCCAGGGGTGGGGTTAGGACTTGAAGAAGGCTTGCACAGTGGAGCAGCCACTAATTTTGTGTTTATTCGGAGAAGTCAGGGGTGGGGGTAGGATGCCGTCTCACAGTGCCTGGGACCAGTGAGCAGCCTGGGCCCACGTGGCACTGTACAGTCTTCCACCTGAATCACACATCTGTTTTTTCACATCTACACTCTTGGCTCCACCTCCTCTTTAACAATAAACATGTCCATAAAGCTGATTCGTTATGCTTCATTTCTCACTTGTGGGTCCATGTTCCCCACTCTTGTCTACTTGTGGGCTATTGTCCTTGCTCACTCACCCTCCCTACTGCCTCCTGGCTCTCAGGACCCCAAGCCCTTGATGCTGGCCATATATTTGAATACCATCAATCAGGGAACTGGAAATGCAACCTTTCTCTGAAGTTAAACTACTTCAGAGTATATTGTTGAAAGAGCAAACTGAAAATGGAAGAAACAGAAAAAACAAGTTTTGCAAATCTGATGTGTGTGAATGGTTTTATCTTTAAATATACTTCATTTTATAATATAAATATATTAAATACCAAAACATGTTAAGAGGTATTATGTATTAGTTGATTGTTTAATGTGTTTAGTTAGGGAAGAATTATATTCAGAATGTGAATTCTTGGTGCACTGTTATCATTTATTTAAACAGTTATCCTAAATCATCATTTTCTTTATAACCTATGACACTTTAAACCTGTTTTTATTGATCTGCAACAACCTTGTTAAATCAAGTCCAAGCCCTTTACTTCTATTCACATTAAAAACAGATATAGGTTCACTGTGACAGAAATAGCATTGGAACTGCTAATGCAAACACTGTAAATCACCAGAATATAATAAAGTAAGGAGAACGTCACTGAGTGCAGGGTTGGAGGACACAAGCCAAATGGGGGCTTGAACTTCTTATAAAAAACATGGGAAGTATTACAGACCACCTGTGACACACAATTATGAAAATAAAATGCATGTTTTAAAAATAATTGAAAAACAATGTATTTTGAAAAATAAAAATAAAGCAAACTGCTGTGCCCTTGCTGTACAAGCTGGGCTTCAAATAGTCAGTGGTAGAAAATTATCTTTAATAGAGGAATTCCACTATGTATTATAGAGTCCTCTTAACTAACCATTTTGCAGTTCCTAGTAAAACAATGTTTATGGCAAGCATAAGATAATAGTTTGATAGGGAACTTCATATTGGCAGGGGCAGGCTGACAGCAACTGAGCCTGAGTTGTAAGAAAGAGAGAATCCAATTCTGTGGGAAAGCAATGGAAATTTGCCAATGAAGTTGATTCCAAAAAGCGGGGTAAAAAGCGAAAACAAAAACAAAACTGACCTTAAGTTTGATCAAGTCCTGTTACGGTTTGGATGTGAAGTGTCCCCCCAAAAAGCTCATGTGTGAGACAACATAAGATTTACAGGTCAATCTCCTAATGGAGATTAACTGAGTGGTAACTGAAGGCTACTAGGGTGTGGCTGGAGGATTAGGGCATGGGGGACTTGTCTTTGGGGTATATATTTTATATCTGTTAAGTGGAGTCTCTCTCTGCTTTCTGATCATCATTGAGCCACCTTCCTCTACCACACTCTTCTCTTCTCCCATGATGTTTAGCCTCATCTCAAGCCCCCAGGAATTAAGCCGACTCTCTATGGAGTGAGACCTCTGAAATCATGAGCCTCAAATAAACTTTTCCTCCTCTGAAATTGTTTTTGTCAGGTCTTTTAGTCACAGGAGTGGAAAAGCTGACTAAAGTCCCTAAATATAAAAATTGAACTAGAGGAAATACAGGGAATGGAAGGGCATTTTAAATATCACCACAGAGATTCAATCAGAGAAATCCAAAACGTACAAAATTCTATTGGACCAAAGACCAGGCTGTTCAACAGATAAATGGAAGATCAGAAGAGGAGGGGAGCCAGGCGCATTGGTGCACACCTGTAATCCCAGCAGCTTGGGAGGCTGAGACAGGAGGATCAGGAGTTCAAAGCCAGGCTCAGCAAAAGCCAGGCGCTAAGCAAACCCTGTGAGACACTCTCTCTAAATAAAATACAAAATAGGGCTGGGGTCATGGCCGAGTGCCTGTTAGTTTAATCCCTGGTACCTCCCCCACCAAAAAAAGAGGAGGGGAAGGTCATGGATAAATACACATCAACCTAACACAATGTACAGACCTTGTTCAGATCCTGATTGGAAGAAACCAAGAGTAAAAGCACATTGATAAGATAATTGTAAAAAAATTTGAACAATGATTATGTATCAAATGATATTAAAGAATTATTGTTAATATGTTTTTAGGTATGATGGTAGATTCACGGTTGTGTAGGGGAAAGGGAAAGAAGGTCCTTACGTGCTACAGTACTTACAGACAAAATGATGTGATGTCTAGAATTTGCAGTAGAAGTGAGGCTAGAAGTGAGGGGAACCATTTGTGGAAGGAGAACAGATGATGCAAAACTGATCTTACGTTAATAGTAGAAGGATACATGGGGCCCAGTTATCCTATTCTTTCTGTATTTAAATCTCTTAATTGAAAGTCCTTTTTTAACCATCTAAAGTAATGATCAATGCCTTCAAAGGCAGCTCCAAAACCACTTGAGCTTGGTGTGCTTTGTCCGTAGCCTCTTCCCCATGATCCCATCTTACTCATCAAATCAAGCAGCTCCTCTTATTTCCATTGTCCCAGAAAAGAATCTTTGAACCAACTAGTCATTGTCTCTGGCTCTGTGTGCAGTCTACAGCTCCACTGCCTCTTTCCACTTGTCGGATTACTAAAACCACCCTCCCTCCTTAGGTCCAGGAGGTAGATGATAACTTAGTGTTTCAACCCAGAATGTGTCTTTTTTTAAAAATTGCTTTCTTCTAAGTCTGGATCTGAAGTGTCCCCAAAGGCCCATGTGTTGAAGGCTTGGTCCCCAGAGTGATGCTCTTCGGCGGTAGTAAAGTTTTAGGATGTGGGCCTAGTTGGAAGGTCCTTAGGCCATTGAGGGAGGCCTTTGAAGGAGACTGTGGTATCCTGGTCTCCTCTTTCTGTCTTCATTTCCCCAGCCATGAGGGAGCAGTTTTTCTCTGTCACACATTCCTGCCATGATGTGCTGCAACGCCACAAGTCCAAAAGCAATGGGGCCAACTGATCCAGAAATGGACCTCCAAAATTGTGAGCCACAATAAGTCTTTTCTCTTTATAAACTGATTTGTCTTGGGTATTGGTATAGTGACAGAAAGCTATCACAACTTATCACCAGCTTCTAGTAGCAGCCCACTCTTCACACACCCACACTTCCTTTCTACATTTTCTTCAATGGATCCAACTCTTAGTACCAGGGGCTTCTGCACCCAGCAGTCGTTCACAGATCTCCTTATTCAGGCTTCATCTTCCTAACTGTACTGAGGAAACTTGTGATTCTCCTCTATAGCACAGGAATCGAGTTCTAAAATAAACAATTCTTGCTCTAACTGCTTCCTTGCTTCTTTCCTTATGAGGAAGACTCATCTGATTAGTCACAGACAAAGAGAGATGTATGATACTTTGCTTTCTACTTCGTTTTTTAAAAGTCCATACTGGGCCTGCCTCCTATTCTGTTTTGCATTGTTACTGTTGTTCTACCAACAGATGGAATTTTAAAGCAAACATAAGTCCTCCTGCCCCTAGAATTTAAGACTTATTATATAGATTATTACAAAGTAATCTTGCCCCCACAAAATCAAACCTGAACTTGATCAAGCCTAGGTCCAATTGCCAACTTAACATTAGACAGGACAAAGGAATACATTCAACTACAAATACATTACAACCAGCAAAACCCAACTGTAGGGAATGCCACAGGACAAACAACTGGGTTTCTTAAATAATTAAACTGCGATGGCGGGGGTGGGAGGGACTGGAAATAAAAACTACACAATAAAAGAAGGTTAAAAAATATATTAACCAAACACAATGGTGAATCTTGACTCCTGATTCTATATAAACTGCTTTCCCCATAAATTAATCCTTCTTGATTAGAGAAATAAGAAGGCCATGCTGGGTACAGGTTTGAGATGCATTCTGTAAGCTTCTAGAGTCAGGAAATATTGGGCTGCTGAAAACAATTCTAGAGATTTTGGTTATCCCCATTTAACCAGTGAGTTTTGTATCTGTGCACTATTATGTAGAACTGTGGAGGAAAACCAGATAAAAGGATCTGAAGACCTCTAACACAAGCCAAACTTTTCTTCCTCTTCTTATTCCCCAATAACACACCTTTAGAAAAGACCCACTGTTGGTCCTGATTTCAGGTCACCAAAGACTGACATTTCATAAATCACTTGTACAAGATGAACTTAAAACATCTTGTATCTTATACCCATAAAGCTCTTAGAAGCCAGCCTAAAGAGGCTGCCACTAACCAAATGGGAGACTACAAGCATCAGTAAGAGTAATAACCACAATGAATTGATATATGCTAAATAGTCACACATATATAACAATACTGAAAATCAAACAAGTTGATCACTGCTAGGGAATGCTAAGAAAATAAATTATTTTGAAATGGGTAAAGAAGTAAAAATATTCAAATACTTATCCTACTTTTATTATAGAACTGTACCACTTTGTAGCCAAATAATAGATGAGGAATATTTTTCCTTGAAGAAGTTGTTCAACTAATATATGAAGGAGGATTGATAGACTTAGATTATCACCACTTTATAACTTCCAAGATACTAACAGATCTAGAATTCATCAACAATAGTACTGGCATCACGGAGAAAATTCAGGTATCGGCACTTCCTGAAACAGGACAGCCTTTATAGTAAGTAATCTTTCTGCCCCCTCAAATCAAATCTGAACTCCATCAAGGCAAGTTCCAACTGCCAATTTATCATTTGAACAGGACAGAGGAATACAGTCAACCAAGTATACCATGGGGATGCAACCAGCAAAACTCAGGCCATGGGGAATTCTACGGACAAACAACTTGGTTTATCAATAAACTGCAAGGCCAGCATGGCCCTGTTATTTCTCTAATCAGGAAGGATTCATTTATGGGGAAAGCAGTTTATATAGAATCAGGAGTCAAGATTCACCATTGTGTTTGGTTAATATATTTTTTGACCTTCTTTTATTGTGTAGTTTTTATTTCCAGTCCCTCCCACCCCCACCACCAGAGATTAATTATTTAAGAAACCCAGTTGTTTGTCCTGTGGCATTCCCTGCAGCTGGGTTTTGCTGGTTATAATGTATTTGTAGTTGAATGTATTCCTTTGTCCTGTCCAATGTTGGAAATGAAAACTACACATTAAAGGAAAAATTTAAAAATTAACCCAAAATAGTGATGTGCCTTGACTCCTAATTCAAATTGTACATATTTTTTAAAGTTATCTATTACATTTATGGGAAAACTGATCATTTGAATACTGACTAGATATTTGTGATTAAGCAGTTATTTTTTAGGGTGATCATAGCATTATAATTATAGTATATTTTAAAAGAATCCTTTAAATATATATGAAAAATTGAAAAATTATAGATAGAAAGAAATGATATCTTGGATTTGTTTCAAAATATGAGGGGCAGTAATATATGGAAATGGGGACAGGATTTGCCTTGGTTTGAAGCTCGTGGCAGGGGTGAGGGTGGGGTCCATTGTGCCATTGCTACTAACTCTTCATATTAAAACATTTTACAAGAGCATGTAAATTGTATCTTGAAAATGGGAATTATTATTTTATTTTATTCTTACTGGTATAAAAGAGAAAAGCATAAAAATTCCTCCTCACTTCCTTTTCTCATTAGCAACCCCCCACAGAGGGTAAACTGTGCTTTGAATCCTGGAGAATTGTGGCTTCCCTGGCAAACAGGACAGAATTAATAAGCTATTTTCAAAAGCCTTTGTTCAAATAAAGAGCTGATCAGGGCAATGGGGTTTCTGCACTGGACTGTGGAGGTAGACTCCTGTCTTTGTATTAGAGCTGCTTTCCAACATCAAGGTAAATGATGGGGGCTAGCAATTCTGCTGTTGGCAGAATTAGGGGTATCATGCCTTGAATCACTCTAGCTAGAACACACCCCCATCACTCTCTTATTGCACTTTATTTTTGTCTATGGTATTTTTCCTTACATGATATATAGTTATTAATGCCTCAATAATATGCCTCCCATCCAGACATGTACTTATCAACACCTCCTATTGTCTCACTCCCAACCAGAATTCTGGTTCCACAAGGGCAGGGACTTTGTTTACTAGAACAATTCCTAGCAGAGGATATCACTAAATAAGTATTTATTGAATGAATGAAGTTAAAATGGCAGGTGTGACCTTTCCACAAAGTTCCTGGGATCATGAGGAAAATGACCTTCCTTGTTCCCAGAAGTCCTGTAAGTATCTAGACCAAACCTTATTATATAATTGGAACAATACTTACTATATAAAAATGTTTATATTCATTCATTCAGCAGATATTGAACACTTTGTAATGATATAATTACCACTTACCAAGAACTATATGCCATGATCCTTTATGCTTAGAATGACCTTACAAGGTAGATATTATTTCCTGCCATTTTACAGCTGGGCAGGAGAGGTTCAGGCATATCAAGTGACTTTTCCCAGGGCATATATCCTATTCCTGGCATGGTTGGAATTCAAAAGCAGGCCCATACTTTCCTAAGTCATGCTATGAAACTATTTTAGCCTTAGCCTCAAGCCATTTCATTGCATTGTTCTGCAATTTCCTCCCATCCAGATCAGCAGCATTACTGTCAATCTGAGCACAGAAATTATTTGTGGTTCCTCTGTCACTTTCTCAACGAATTCTTCTGTGAGTCCCACAGGCAGAGCTGGCATCTATCTTCTCCAATCACAAGGCACTTTGATAAGGTTGCTGAACAATTATTGCTTGGTGTATTTGTCCACTGAAATCTCTCAAGGACAAGGCTATGTCTCATCCCTACAATAGTATTTGGCACATAGTAGGAATTTAAGTGATTGCAGAATGAGCAAATGAATCACATTAGGAAACCCTTTTCCAACCTAAGAAGCTGGTGATGGAACAGTTGACCAGTTGGCCCGTTTTTCTGGCTTTGCTGAGCCTTCTTATTTCCCTTGTTACTTGAAGGTTTGGGACATTTCTTGCTAACTGTTCCATGTGACAGTGGCTCATTCTCACTAATCGCCTCCTCTAGGTGGTAACTATTCTCAAAGAAAATGTACCTTTTGAATTCAGATCCTGGCTTTACTGTGCTTTGTGTGACTCCATTTCATAGCAGCCACAGGAGCCTATTGTTTCTTTCTGAAGAAATAGTCTGTGAGGCTCAAATTTGGCGCCTCCTAGAGTTAATCCAATTGACTCCTTCAGTACATTGTCATGGGCCTTTAAGAAAGTTCCAGTAATCAACCAAAGGCAAAATTTTTTTAAAAAATTAATGAGTTACTATATTTTGCCTATCAAATTGGAAAAATTAAAAGCATGATTTTAATCATGCTGTACAAAAAGACTGAAAACAAACTAATAATAGACTTAAAACTAAGTCTGCATCACTTGAAAGTTGAACCAACTGTTCTACTTCTAAGAATGTATTCTAAGCAAATTAATATTTAACTACTTGATGTTCATCACAATGTATTAAAATAGAGAAAAATTAAAATTTTTAATTATCAAAAAGAAATTAAATAAAGGTACATTCAAACAAGTATATATCATTCAATCATTAAAAGTTTTTATTGTAGTTCAGTGGTAAAGTCTGTGCTTAGCATGCATAAGGCCCTGCATTCAATTCCCAACACCCGCCCCCCCAAATTGTTTTGTTTTAGGTGAGTATATATTAACATGGAAAGATTGTTCATGATATATTGAAATAGCAGGTAATATATTAAAATAGCAGGTTACATATTAGCATTCATGGTATGAGCCTAGAGTAAATATTTATGTATATATTTCTTTTCCCCAGTAGCATTCTAATTTTTTGCCAGAGTATTTACTCATTCACTCAAGTGCAATTGGTGGCTGGATGACTCCTAAGATTCTTGCAAGGTCTACTCTCAGCTTCACAGAACACACTCAGCTCTCTGGGCCATCCCTCCCAGGATGTGGACCCAAGCCAGTGTGAGGCCATTGTGAGGCCTTCTTCTATAGTAGCAGCATCGATAAGCAATTCTGGCTATATATGGTTGCAGTGTGCTTGTTCTCTGCTTCTTTGCCTTCAGAAGCCCCCTTGGGTTCTATCTGCCCTCCACCTGTACCCCCACTACACCCTGTGTAGGCCCCATAAGCTTCCATTTCTCAATCCATTGCCTTCCAGACAATCCCCTTTGCTCCAGTTAGGCTGCCTTGTCTTTAATGGTCTGATAGGCTCCAGTGATAATTCTGAAGAAGTTATATAGGAATACATATGCTTGATTAAAAGTTTCAGAAGAGAAGAAGCAGAATGTTGATAAGTGGTTAAATTTTATGGAATTAAAGCATTTTTGCTTATTGGTTATTTTCCAATTGTTTTAGTAGTTATATATTACTATATAAGGACTATAGTAACTTTGAGAGTATTTTCCTTCTCATGTTGTTTTTCCAAGATCCTTTCCTCTAGAAGGTATTTTTTTTTTAATTTTTTTATTTTTTAAAATATTTTTTTAGTTGTAGTTGGACACAATATCTTTATTTTATTTTTATGTGGTGCTGAGGATCGAACCCAGGGCCCCACACATGCTAGGCGAGTGCTCTACCGCTGAGCCACAACCCCAGCCCCTTAGAGGGTCTTTTAAATGGTCATCTTGGCAAAGAGACACTTGCACTTGCAGTGCACACAAGAGAATTCATTAGGGTGTGGGAAGAAATTAGAATTTAATTTATTTATATATCATCTTACGTTAGAAATAGATCTCACATGGACCTTCAGAGATGCACATGTGGCAGGCATATGCCTTAAAAGAAGCATGGTAGAGGGGCTTAACTCATCTACACTCTTTCACCTTGCTTATTGAAGTATAATTACTAAATTTACAGGTGTCTAGTTAACTGGAGAACTTATGGGTATTATCTAGTTTTAATAAAACTAACCCTCATAAATGAGTAAGAGGCTTAAAAAGTTTCCTGGAAAGAAAGTTTGAATTGAAGATAATACTTATTCTGTAAGTGCAGTTAAGCTTCAAGAATATGGCAGAGTGGTCTGGGGGTATAGCTCAGAGGTAGAGTACATAACTTAGCATGCACAAGAACCTGGTTTGATCCCCAACACCCTTCCCCAAAACGGCAGAGCTAATTCTACTCCCAGTATGCACTTTTAGTAATGTAACAAAGGTAAAAACAGTGATGGTCTAATTAGATTTGAGAAGGAGTAACTAAAAAGTCTTGGAAATCATCAAGAAAACTAATTGGGAAATAGATTTACTTCTAGTATGAAGTTAACAGTAACCTTTATCTAAGTGAATACTAGACCTGGAGCTGATAACCAGGGTCGGAATAGCACCATCACAGCTAGCCAGGCATTTAAAAACGAAGCACTTGAAACATAAAAACAAACCCTGACATCATTTAAAGCTATTATTTAAAGTCATTTGATACTTAAAGAAGACAAATAAATTTTGAAGAGCAATAAATGGTTAGAAGCCTCTTTCAAGACTTCTTATTGAATAGCTGAAGACATAATAGGGAAACAGCAAGACATATTTAAATTTTAACCAGCCAGTCATATGTCCTGATTTTCATAATATGCTATTTTATCTAATCTCCTTCACCAAAGAACTAGGGCTGGCCCCAAAATTTCAACTTGTGATTTTTTTTTTTTAGCTAAAGAGAACTTTGCATCAGGCATCAGGCTCACACCTGTAACCCCAGTTACTTGAGAGGCAGAGGTAGCAGGATCACAAGTTCAAGCACAGCCTCTGCAATCTAGTAAGACTCTGTCTCAAAATAAAAAAATAAAAAGGGCTGGGGATGTAGCTCAGTACCCTTGGGTTCAATCTGAAGTAGAAAAAAACAAAATCAACCTCCTAAAACCTCCTAATTTCACATTCTATGAATAAACTTAACACCTTATAATTAATAGCACCATGACATAAAATCTTTTGGTATCTCTCCATCAGCATCCCAAGTAGGCTCACCACCCTCATCCCACAGATTTTCTGTTACCTACTTTCCCACACTCTCTGATTGTCCATATCCAATCAGCAGAGCTCCACCTCTGTCCCTCCCTCTTTTTCTCTCCTTCTCTCCCTAGCTGGTTTTCTATAAATAATAATTTGTGTCATAATTTATAACTTTTAGATAATTTTTACTTTTATGATTTTAGGCTTCATACCAGCCCTGGAAAGTAGGTGCTCTTTACACATTAAGGTGCAGAACCTTAGCAATATTAAATGTCAAACATGAAATCTGTAACAAACATGTTAATCTGTATGTGACAAAGCCCAACTCCAAATCCCACACTTTCACAATACTGCACCAGATAGTAGTGTGCCAAGGCTTCCCTGAGAACATCCACTAAAAATATATAAGTTTCTGGATCCTACTTCAAGAGATTCTATTTTAGAGGTCTGGAATGGGGCATGGGTGTCTGGATTTCTAATAAACCCCCCCCTCCCAGGTGCTTCTGAAGCAGATGACTGGAAACCACACTTTCAGAAATACTAAGAGACAGCCATCATGCCTTGCATAAGATGGGAGCATATGTGAGCATGAAGCTTTGTATTTAACATCAATCTTCAAGGAATTGCTTCTAAAAACATGGTACTTTCTTATATGAAAGCAGTTAGAAAAGGGATAAGAAGGAAGGAGAGAAAGATCCAAACATATTGCATTCCACAGGGAAAACTCTGCCCTTAACTACTGTTTACCCTTCCCACTAGCCTGCTATCTTGGACACTCTTTTGTGGACCTTTTAGGTATCAACCCAGGGGAAATTTTGCATCTGCAAAGGGAACTGAATGTTTGGGTTGTTTCTGGAGGCAAAACAAGGACTAGACTGGGCTCTTCGTTTTCCACACAGAGGTGCAACGAAGGTGAAACGTCTGGCCCAGGTGAGTCACAGGTAAATCAAGATCAGAGTGCAAGATCACCAGACTCCTAGGCCCTGAGTCATGTAGCTTCCCCAGCTCAGAAGTGTGGGAACAGAGCCGGCTTTCCGCAAAGCCATGGGGCTGCTGTATAAGGCTGACTCTATAGAAGCCAGAAGTGGCAACTTAAGCAAACTTCCTGCATAGGAGCCCCAGTGCTCTTCCTACCAGGAAAATGCCACATGGTTTAAATTGGATGCTGCGGGCAAGGTAGGTAAATTAAGAAGTAAAATACATATTGAAATGATCTGAGTATTTAAACAAACCGTTCAGTGGAAGTGTTGCTTAATGGTACAGCATCTGCCTCTCATATGCCAGGCCCAGGGTTCCATCCCCAGCACCACATTCCCTTTGCAAATATGGTATGTTCATTCTGCAACTGGGAGATAAAATGCAATTTCTAAGGGATGCCTGTATCACACTTTTTGGTGGTCTTTAAAAAACCAGACAAACCATAAACAACCTTGCATATTTATATGCATAAACACAAAAGTAGTGGTTGCATTAGTCAGCTTTCTGTCACTGTAACAAAATATCTGATAAAAAGAGGAAAACTTCATTCTGGCTCATGGTTTTTCAGTCTGTGGTCAGTTGGCCCTATTGCTTTTGAGCCAGTGGTGAGGTTGCACAACATGGTGGCAGAACATGACAGAGGAAGCTTCTCATCCTGTGGCAGCTGAGAAAAAAAGAAGGGGAAGGGGATAGATTCTATCTCCTTTGAGAGTACACCCTCAGTGACCTGAGACCTCCCACTAGGATCTACTTCCTCTAAAGGTTCAATCATCTTCCAATAGCACCACTCTGGGGCTTTAACACATGGGCCTTTGGGAAACATTCCAGATCCAAACTATAGCAGTGGTGAAGCCATCTTTAAATGGACAGTCCTGTGTGTCTAATTGTTATTATTATGAAAGAACACATAGATTGTGGAGTATCATTCATTTTCCTTTATCTTATTTTCTTCTTTACTTGTAAATCCCTGTGTTTTTTTCCATTGTGACTTCTTGTGCTCAGATAACTTTATTCTGCTGTTTTAACATTATACCTCTTGCACATCATAAAATTTCTCAATATTCTTATTCAGTAGTATGGCTTGGATATGGTTTCATTGTATATGTCCCCCCACACCCAAGGGTTCATGTATTGGCAGTTTGGTCCCCAGGGTGATGCTATAGGGAGGTGATGGAGCCCTTAGGAAGTGAGGCCTTGCAGGAGGTTCTGCTCTTCAAAGGTAGTTCTTGTGAAAGGGTTGTTAATACAAGGTGCAAGCCTGGACCCTCTTTCTCTCTCTGCTCTTGGTTTGAGATATACTGCTTTCTCCAGTATGTACTCTTGTCCCTGCTATCTGCATCATCACAGCAATGCATCCAAGTGCTGGCCCTTGCTGAACCTGTGCAATGTTATTTGGGACTTTGAACCTCTAAAACTGTGAGCTAAAATAAACCTCTTTCTTACACAGTTACTCTATCTCAGGTATTTTGTTATTGTAACAAAAAGTTGACTAATACATTCAGCATTCAGAACAACAGTCCCATGACACATATTTTGTATAGTTGAGATTTCTAAAGACCAAGGGAGAAATTGCTTCTACCTTACATTATCACTTTGCATCTAGTCTTCTATAGATTGAATTAATTCAACTCCTTGAGCTATTCTATAAATGGTAACAATGCTGGGTGAACAAATTTAAATTTCCACACAAATTATCATAATCTCAAGTGAGATTTGGAATTGGTAGTCATAAAGAATCAATTATTACAATGTTGAGATATGTTCCTAATATCCCCCAGTTTTCTAATATTTATTTTTTAGTTATAGGGGGACACAATATTTTTATTTTATATTTATGTGGTGCTTGGTGCTGAGGATCGAACCCAGTGGTTCACACTTGCCAGGTAAGCGATCTACCTCTGAGCCACAACCCCCAGCCCCTATCCCTAGTTTTTCTAGTGTTTTGAACATCAAGGGGTGCTGTATTTTGTCAAATGTTTACTCTGCATCTATTGAGATGAACATATAATTTTTATTTAAGTCTATTGATGTAATGAATTACACATATTGATTTCCATATGTTGAATCAACCTCGCATCCCTGGAATGAACCCCAATTGATCATGGTGTAGTATCATTTTCATATGTTTTTGTATTTGATTTGTCAGAATTTTATTGAGAATTTTTGCATCTATGTTCATTAGAGATATTGATCTGAAGTTTTCTTTCTTTGATGTTTCTTTGTCTGGTTTTGGAATCAGGGTGATAATGGCCTCATAGAATGTCTTTGAAAGTATTCCCTCTTTTTCTATTTCATGAAATAGTTTGAGGAATATTGGTATTAGTTCTTCTTTAAAGGTCTTGTAGAACTCAGCTGTGTATCCATCCGGTCCTGGGCTTTTCTTGGTGGGTAGGCTTCTAATGGCGTCCTCTATTTCCTTGCTTGAATTGATCTGTTTAAAATGTGTATATCACCCTGATTTATTTTGGCCATATCATATGCCTCTAGAAATTTGTCAATGTCTTTGATATCTTCTATTTTATCGGAGTAAAAATTTTCAAATTAATTTCTAATTATTTTCTGTATTTCTATAGTGTTCCATCATGATATTTCCTTTTTCATTACGGATGTTAGTAATTTGAGTTTTCTCTCTCCTTCTCTTCATTAGCATGGCTAATGGTTTCTCGATTTTATTTATTTTTTCAAATAATCAACTTTTTGTTT
Organism: Marmota flaviventris; assembly: GCF_047511675.1. Classification (NCBI taxonomy): domain Eukaryota; kingdom Metazoa; phylum Chordata; class Mammalia; order Rodentia; family Sciuridae; genus Marmota; species Marmota flaviventris. Next base: position 54,523,885 of record NC_092509.1, on the reverse strand, counting down.
TGTCAATTTTTTCAATTGTTTCTTTTGTTTCAACACTATAAAAGCTATCTATGCTAAACCCCGGGCCAACATCATTCTAAATAGAGAAAAATTGAAAGCATTCCCTCTAAAAACTGGAATAAGAGAGGGATGCTCTCTTTAGCCATTTCTATTAAACATAGTCATGGAAATTTTAGCCAAAGCAATTAGATGAAAGAAATTAAAGGGATACGAATAGGAAAAGAAGAACTCAAACTATCACAATTGGCAGACGATATGATTCTATACCTAGAAAGCCCCAAAAATTCCACCAGAAATCCTCTAGAACTAATAAGTGAATTCAGAAAAGTAGCAGGATATAAAATCAACACCTATAAATCAAAGGCATTTCTGTACATCAGTGACAAATCCTCTGAAAGAGAAACTAGGAAAACTACCCCATTAAGAATAGCCTCGGCAGCCCTTGGGCACCTTGGGGACACTGGGCTTGGCTACCTTCTTCAACTTCTTGCTCCCAACTGCTGCCTTCTTGGCCTTGCTGCTACTGCTGTTGCTGCCCTTGTCCTCAGTGGCAGCGGCCTTCGGGGCGCGTGCTTGTCGCCTGCGGTGCCCTTGGTGGGTCAGGGGTCCGCGTGGCGCTGTGCTGCCGGCTTCTTGGGTTTGTGCAGGACAGGCTAGGAAAAGGGGCGCACCATTAGCTGGCGCCAGCTTTTGGCGATGGAGCTTGAAGGAGCAGGTGGCGCCTGTGCCCTTGACCTGCAGTAGCAAGTCATTCTGCACCAGCGTGCACCAAGTACTTGAGAAGTGTGTCTCGAGCCCGACGCCAGTCCAGCCCAGACGGGAGGAGGAAGCCCGGTGCCAGCCCAGCCCAGCGGTAGGGGGAAACCTGGCGCCACACCCAGACCAGAGGAGGAAGCCCGGGCCCGGCCCCGGCCCTGCCTGCCTGCTAGTCCGGAGGAAGCCAATCAACCCTTAAAACCCATCAAAGGGGGTGTGGCTACTAGCACGGTTCTGCGGCTGATCCAGGTACCCGGTTTCCAACTCCCCCACCCTTAGCTTCCATAACTCAAAATATTTCCCACAAGCTTTTGGGGGTTGTTGCTATCAACGCAAAACAACAACTGTACAGGCACCTGGTTTCTACCTCAGAGACTAGAGTAGGGAAGATACAGGTGGAAGCTCATGTCCTTTCACACTGGCTATACCCACCACCCTGAAAACAGAGGCTCAAGCTAGGAATAGACAACGCCACCTACTGGAAGCAAGGAAAACAGTGTTCTGAGAGACTTTTTTTTTTTTCTTTCTCTCTTTTCTTCTCTCTTTTCCACAACTTCAACATATGTGAAACCAAGAACTGTGCATGAACAACCGAATCACCAAAGTAATATAATATAGACGAACTGCATATACTCCACTTCCCCCCCATTTTTTTTCTTTATTTCTATCTTACTTTCCTTTTCCTTCTCTCTTATTTCTCTTTTCTTCCTTGTTATTTTTTTCTTTTCTTCATTCGTATTCCCTCTATTCCACTTTCAATCTCCTAACTTTTGCTATCTATACATAGGGTAACTATCTAAATACAGATAGGAGGTTGAGTCTATACATTCTTCCATAAATTACCAGTCTATTGGTTAGAGTTCTCCAAAGGTGCTAAGTTAGTTTAAACTCATACCCTCACTCCTTGCCCTCTAAGTATAACATCCTTTGTCTGAAATTAAGTTTTCTATATGCCACCAGATATGGTATGCCTTTTATGAAACTAATGACTATATTCTTAAACAATAATTAAAACCAATATCTATAAACTTAGAATCTAACTATAAATGTATTAATAATGAAAACTTGTGCTTAGATGATGTACTGTTGATATTGGGAACTGTTAACATTGTCTTTCTCCACAAAAGAGGGATTTTGGAGCTATACAAGAACAATACAAATACATAAGGGGAAAACCATTAACACAACAGTTTCACAAAGCTAGAAAGAATCATGAGCAGTATGAAAAGACAAGGAAAGAAAGGACCACAAACAATAAAGGTCAATTCAACATTAGATGAGGTAATATCTGCAGCTGATGGAATGTCAGACAAAGAGTTCAGGATATACATGCTTCAGATGATCTGGAGTCTCAAGGAAGACATTATACAGCAAATTCAGACAATGAAAGATCACCTTGACAATGAATTACATAAACAAATCCAAGAAGCAAAAGATCAACTCTATAGGGAGATAGAGGATATAAAAAACAAACAGAAATCCTGGAAATGCAGGAAACAATAAACCAAATTAAAAACTCAAATGAGAGTATTACCAGCAGAGTAGAACACTTAGAAGATAGAACTTCAGACAACTAAGACAAAGTTTTCCAACTTGAAAAGAACATAGACAGCTCAGCAAGAATGTTAAGAAATCATGAGCAGAACATCCAAGAATTATGGGATAACATAAAGAAACCAAACTTAAGAGTTATTGGGATACAAGAGGTTATAGAGGTGCAAACCAAGGGAATGAGCAATCTATTCAATGAAATAATACTAGAAAACTTCCCAGACTTAAAGAATGAAAAAGAAATCCACATACTAGAAGCCTACAGGACATCGAATGTACAAAATCATAAGAGATCCACACCAAGACACATAATAATGAGGATGCCCAACATACAGAATAAGGAGAGAATCTTAAAAGCCACAAGAGAGAGGAAGCAGATTACATTTAGGGGTAAACCAATCAGGATAACAGCTGATCTTTCAACACAGACTCTGAAAGCTAGAAGATCCTGGAACAACATATTTCAAATGCTGAAAGAAAAAGGGTTCCAACCAAGAATCATGTATCCAGCAAAATTAAGCTTCAGGTTTGAAGATGAAATAAAAATCTTCCACGATAAACAAAAGTTAAAAGAATTTGCAGCTAGAAAACCAGCTCTTCAAAACATCCTTGGAAAAACATTACAGGAAGAGGAAATGAAAAATAACAATGAAAACCAATAGCGAGAGGTAGTACTATAAAGGAAAAACTAATCATAGAGGAAAAACAAATCATGTTAAGTAACATACATAATCAAATAAGGCTGGAAATACAAACCATATCTCAATAGTAACCCTAAATGTTAATGGCTTAAATGCACCAATCAAAAGACATAGGCTAGTAGAATGGATTAAAAAAAAAAAGATCCAACAATATCTGCCTACAGGAGACTCATCTGATAGGAAAAGACATACACAGACTGAAGGTGAAAGGTTGGGAAAAAATCATACCACTCATATGGACCCCAGAAGCAAGCAGGGGTGTCCATACTTGTATCAAATAAAATAGACTTCAAGCCAAAGTTAATCAAAAGGGATAAACAAGGACACTACATAGTGCTCAAGGGAACCATACAACAACAAGACTTGACGATCATTAATATATATGCCCCAAACAATGGTGCAGCTATGTTCATCAAACAAACTCTTCTCAAGTTCAAGAGTCAAATAGACCACAACACAATAATCATGGGAGATTTTAACACACCTCTCTCACCACTGGACAGATCTTCCAAACAAAAGTTGAATAAAGAAACCATAGAGCTCAATAATACAATTAATAACTTAGACTTCATTGATATATATAGAATATACCACCCAACATCAAGCGGATACACTTTCTTCTCAGCAGCACATGGATCCTTCTCAAAAATAGACCATATATTATGTCACAGGGCAAATCTTAGCAATTACAAAGGAGTAGAGATACTACCATGCATTTTATCTGATCATAATGGAATGAAATTGGAAATCAATAATAAAATGAGAAAGAAAAAATCCTACATCACAAGGAGATTAAACAATATGCTACTGAATGAACAAAGGGTTACAGAAGACATCAAAGAGGAAATTAAAAAATTCTTAGAGGTAATGAAAACTCAGACACAACATATCGAAATCTCTGGGACACTATGAAAGCAGTACTAAGAGGAAAATTCATTTCATGGAGTTCATTCCTTAAAAGAAGGAAAAGCCAACAAATAAATGACCTCACACTACACCTCGAAGCCTTAGAAAAAGAAGAACAAATCAGCAGCAAATACAGTAGAAGGCAAGAAATAATTAAAATCAGAGCTGAAATCAATGAAATCGAAACAAAAGAAACAATCAAAAAAATTGACAAAACTAAAAGTTGGTTCTTTGAAAAAATAAATAAGATTGATAGACCACTAGCCACGCTAACAAAGAGAAGTAGAGAGAGAACCCAAATTACTAGCTTACAGGATGAAAAAGGAAACATCACAACAGACAATTCAGAAATACAGAAGATAATTAGAAATTATTTTGAAACACTATACTCTAATAAAATAGATGATAGTGAAGGCATTGATAAATTCCTTAAGACACATGAGTTACCCAGATTGAGTCAGGATGATATAAACAACCTAAACAGACCAATATCAAGTGAGGAAATAGAAGAAGCCATCAAAAGACTACCAACCAAGAAAAGCCCAGGACCACATGGATATACAGCAGAGTTTTACAAGAACTTTAAAGAAGAACTAATACCAATACTCTACAACCTATTTCAGGACATAGAAAAAGAAGGAGAACTTCTAAATTCATTCTATGAGGCCAATATCACCCTGATTCCCAAACCAGATAAAGACACCTCAAAGAAAGAAAACTACAGATCAATATCACTAATGAATTTAGATGCAAAAATCCTCAATAAAATTCTGGCAAATCGGATACAAAAACATATCAAAAAGATCATGCACCATGATCAAGTAGGATTCATCCCTGGGATGCAAGGCTGGTTCAATATACGGAAATCAATAAACGTTATTCACCACATCAATAGACTTAAAGATAAGAACCATATGATCATCTTGATAGACACATAAAAAGCATTCGACAAAGTACAGCATCCCTTTATGTTCAAAACACTAGAAAAACTAGGGATAACAGGAACTTACCTCAACATTGTAAAAGCTATCTATGCTAAGCCTCAGGCTAGCATCATTCTAAATGGAGAAAAACTGAAGGCATTCCCTCTAAAATCTGGAACAAGACAGGGATGCCCTCTCTCACCACTTCTATTCAATATAGTTCTCGAAATACTGACCAGAGCAATTAGACAGACAAAAGAAATTAAAGGCATTAAGATAGGAAAAGAAGAACTTAAATTATCACTATTTGCGGATGATATGATCCTATACCTACAAGACCCAAAAGGGTCTACAAAGAAACTACTAGAGCTAATAAATGAATTCAGCAAAGTGGCAGGGTATAAAATCACACACATAAATCAAAGGCATTCCTGTATATCCGCTACAAATCTTCTGAAATGGAAATGAGGAAAACCACCCCATTCACAATATCCTCAAAAAAAAATAAAATAAAATACTTGGGAATCAACCTAACAAATGAGGTGATAGATTTATACAATGAAAACTACAGAACCCTAAAGAGAGAAATAGAAGAAGATCTTAGAAGATGGAAAAATATACCCTGTTCATGGATAGGCAGAACTAACATCATCAAAATGGCGATATTACCAAAAATTCTCTATAGGTTCAATGCAATGCCAATCAAAATCCCAACGGCATTTCTTGTAGAAATAGAGAAAGCAATCATGAAATTCATATGGAAAAATAAAAGACCCAGAATAGCAAAAGCAATTCTAAGCAGGAAGTGTGAATCAGGAGGTATAGTGATACCAGATTTCAAACTGTATTACAGAGCAATAGTAACAAAAACAGCATGGTACTGGTACCAAAACAGGCGGGTGGACCAATGGTACAGAATAGAGGACACAGAGACCAATCCACAAAATTAGAACTATCTTATATTCGATAAAGGGGCTAAAAGCATGCAATGGAGGAAGGATAGCATCTTCAACAAATGGTGCTGGGAAAACTGGAAACCCATATGCAACAAAATGAAACTGAATCCCTTTCTCTCGCCATGCACAAAAGTTAACTCAAAATGCATCAAAGAGCTTGATATCAAATCAGAGAATCTGCGTCTGACAGAAGAAAAAGTTGGCTCCGATCTACATATTGTGGGGTCAGGCTCCAAATTCCTTAATAGGACACCCACAGCACAAGAGTTAAAAACAAGAATCAACAAATGGGACTTACTCAAACTAAAAAGTTTTCTCGCAGCAAGAGAAACAATAAGAGAGGTAAATAGGGAGCCTACATCCTGGGAACAAATCTTTACTCCTCACACTTCAGATAGAGCCCTAATATCCAGAGTATACAAAGAACTCAAAAAATTAAACAATAAGAAAACAAATAACCCAATCAACAAATGGGCCAAGGACCTGAACAGATACTTCTCAGAGGAGGACATACAATCAATCAACAAGTACATGAAAAAATGCTCACCATCTCTAGCAGTCAGAGAAATGCAAATCAAAACCATCCTAAGATACCATCTCACTCCAGTAAGATTGGCAGCCATTATGAAGTCAAACAACAACAAGTGCTGGCAAGGAAGTGGAGAAAAGGGTACACTTGTACATTGCTGGTGGGACTGCAAATTGGTGCGGCCAATTTGGAAAGCAGTATGGAGATTCCTGGGAAAGCTGGGAATGGAACCACCATTTGACCCAGCTATTCCCCTTCTAGGACTATTCCCTGAAGACCTTAAAAGAGCGTACTATAGGGATACTGCTACATCGATGTTCATAGCAGCACAATTCACAATAGCTAGACTGTGGAACCAACCTAGATGCCCTTCAATAGATGAATGGATAAAAAAATGTGGCATTTATACACAATGGAGTATTACTCAGCACTAAAAAATGACAAAATCATGGCATTTGCAGGGAAATGGATGGCATTAGAGCAGATTATGCTAAGTGAAGCTAGCCAATCCCTAAAAAACAAATGCCAAATGTCTTTTTTGATATAAGGAGAGCAACTAAGAACAGAGCAGGGAGGAAGAGCATGAGAAAAAGATTAACATTAAACAGGGACGAGAGGTGGGAGGGAAAGGGAGAGAGAAGGGAAATTGCATGGAAATGGAAGGAGACCTTCATTGTTATACAAAATTACATATAAGAGGATGTGAGGGGAAAGGGAAAAAAATAAAAAAATCAAGGGAGAGAAATGAATTACAGTAGATGGGGTAGAGAGAGAAGATTGGAGGGGAGGGGAGGGGAGGGGGGATAGTAGAGGATAGGAAAGGTAGCAGAATACAACAGTCACTAGTAAAGCAATATGTAAAAACGTGGATGTGTAACCGATGTGACTCTGCAATCTGTATACGGGGTAAAAATGGGAGTTCATAACCCACTTGAATCAAATGTATGAAATATGATATGTCAAGAGTTTTGTAATGTTTTGAACAACCAATAAAAATATGGTTTATTAAAAAAAAAAAAACAAGAATAGCCTCAAAAAAAATTAAATACTTGGGAATCAATTTAATGAAAGAGGTGAAAGACCTCTACAATGAAAACTACAGAACACTAAAGTAAGAAATTAAAGAAGACCTTAGAAGATGGAAAGATCTTCCTTGTTCTTGGATAGGCAGAATTAATATTGTCAAAATAACCATATTACCAAAAGCACTATACAGATTCAATGCAACTTCAATCAAAATCCCAATGATATTCCTCATATAAACAGAAAAAGCAATCATGAAAATTATCTAGAAAAATAAGAGACCCAGAATAGATAAAACAATCCTTAGCAAGAAGAGTGAAGCAGGTGGCATCACTATACCAGACCTGAAACTATACTACAGAGCAACAGTAACAAAAACAGCATGGTATTGGCATCAAAATAGATTTGTTGACCAATGGTACCAGAATAGAGGACATAGAGACAAACTGACATAATTACAGTTATTCCATATTAGACGAAGGCACCAAAAACATATTGGAGAAAGGATAACCTCCTTCAACAAATGGTGCTGGGAAAACTGGAAACCCATACACAACAAAATGAAATTAAGCCCTTATCACTCATCATGCACAAAACTCAACTCAAAATGGATAAAGACCTAGGAATTAAACCAGAGACCCAACGCCTAATAGAAGAAAAAGTAAGCCCAAATCTTCATCATGTCAGATTAGGCCCCAACTTCCTTAATAAGATTCCTATAGCACAAGAAATAAAACCAAGAATCAATAAATGGGATGGATTCAAACTAAAAAGCTTCTTCTCAGCAAAAGAAACAATCAGTGAGGTGAGTAGAGAACCTACAGAATGGGAGCAAATCTTTATCACAAACACATCAGATAGAGCACTAATCTCTAGGATATATAAAGCACTCAAAAATCTTAACACCAAAAAAAACCCAAATAGCCCAATCAATAAATGGGCCAAGGAACTGAACAGACACTTCTCAGAAGAGGATACACAATCAATCAACAAATACATGAAAAATGTTCAACACCTCTAGCAATTAGAGAAATGCAAAAAAAAAAACTACTCTAAGATTTCATCTCACTCCAGTCAGAATGGCAGCTATTAAGAATACAAACAACAATAAGTGTTGGAAAGCATGTGGGGAGAAAAGCACATTCACACATTGTTGGTGGGACTGCAAATAGGTGTAGCCAATAGGAAAGCAATATGGAGAATCCTTGGAAAACTTGGAATGGAACCACCATTTGACCCAGCTATCCCACTCCTCAGTTTACACCCAAAGGACTTAAAAAAACAGCATAGGACAGGGACACACCCACATCATTATTTACAGCAGCACAATTCACAATAGCTAAACTGTGGAACCAACCCAGATGCCTTCAGTAGATAAATGAATAGGGAAACTTTGGTATATATAACAATGGAATGTTACTCAGCATTAAAAGCGAATAAAATCATGGCATTTTCAGATAATGGATGGAGTTAGAGAATAAAATGCTAAGTGAAGTAAGCCAATCCCAAAAAACCAAAGGCCAAATGTTTTCTTTGATATGAGGATGCTGACCCATAATGGTGATGGTGGAGGGAGCATGGGAGGAATGGAGGAACTTTAGATAGGACAAAGGGGAGGGAGGGGAAAAGAGGGGGAATGGGGGTAGGAAAGACGGTGGAATGAGTTAGACATCATTACCCTAAGTACATGTATGAAGACATGAATGGTGTGAAAATACTTTGTGTACAACCAGTGACTTGAAAAATTGTGCTCTATATATGTAATATGAAATGAATTACATTCTGCCATCATATAAAACAAATCAGAATAAATAATTTAATAAAAAAAGAATCAATTATTAATAGTGATTTCAATAAGTCACCTTTCACATTCAGATTACTGAAGTGTTTATTGTTCTTTAAAAAGAAGCCTTCATCACACTGATACTCATTTTCAATTTGTGGTCATTCTGCCCTCTCTCAAGATCTTTATATGCCAAACCTTGGCTCATTATAGTTATTATTAATTTTCTCAGTTTAGTTAATTAAAAGGTAACATGTTTATTATAGAAAATTAACAATAATCTATTTTAATGTTAAACTGTTTTAAGATTAGTTTTTAAGTAATTAGTAGTATGTCATTCCATAAGTCTGGACATGTTTAATTTAACATTATTATGATCATCCAGGTGAGCAGGGCACACCTATGATCCCAGCTACTCAGAAGTCTGAGGCAAGACAATTGCAAGTTTGAGGCCAGCCTGTTGGTGAGTCCCTGTCTCAAAATGAAAAATGTAAAAAGAGTTAGGGATGAAGCTCAGTGGATTCCATTCCCAGTACTAAAAAAGAATTTTTGTTATGATCATCTTTAGAAAACAAAATATGTTGAAATAATCATGTCACAGGCATTGATATCAGATAAAAGATTTACAAAATAAAATGCAAAATTAATTAGGACAAGCCATTTTCAAACTATATTTTCAATTAGAAATTAAGGTTTTAAAACATTTAATTTTCATCTATCACCATCATTGCTATATACTCCTTGTAATTAATTGAATTTGAATCTGGATCGATTGCAGCAGACAACATTTCTTCCATTTCTTCTTGGGAGAAAGGCTCACCTGAAAGAGACAAGAAGGGAAATTTATTCACAATTGTCTTATTTCTTTTTCTCTCTACTAGCCAGTTTAATTTTGCCATGGAGTAACCCCACCCCATGTCACAGTTATTTTCCCTGGAGCCACATCAGTACATCATGACAGTCCAGAGGTTCGAAAGCATGCTATTATCCACCCAAGTAAACCTCCCAAGTAAACCACACAATTGCACTGTGTCTGTATACATTGCTGTTCCTGATTTCCCTATTTCAGTCAGTAGTATTACCTTAACACCCATCACCCAGGTCAAAATCTTTTTATTTTTTACTTAGTTCCCATCTTGGTCCCCTGTCTTTTGTTATTCATCATGACCCATGGATCTTGCTGTAGATAGGCCTACTGCATTGCACCTATTCCTTCTTTCTATTCCCATTGTCAAGTCAGGCACTTATTTGGGGACCTTCAAAATAACAAAATAGTTCTCTAACTGATCTTCCTAGTCTAACCTCTTTCTCACTTATCTAACAAACCTACCAGCACCAGAATAACTTTCCCACAATGGCTCTTGCACTATATGACTCATCTCCTCAAAACCCCAGAACACTTCTGCAATTTCCCACAGGATAAATCCCAAACTTCTAAACCCAGACCTCTATGATTTAGTCCCAGCCAATCAATCTAAATTAATCTCCTATTGTTTTCCAACAAGACCCTTTGGGCCAGCTCAGCCTGTCCTTTCTCAGGCTTACAAATGCCACGTGCATTCTTGCCTCCCAGTTTTTGCTCCATATTTTGCTGATAATGTTTCCCTCTCATCAGCCTTCATCTATTTTTATTCAATTACTCATTCATTCATTAATTCATAGTTAATTTTTTATAATTAATTTGAGACCTACTATATGTGAGGGTACTATAATGCATAAGATTTTATCCCTGGCCTCAACAACTCATCCATGTAAATTCTACCTTCTCAAGGAACTTATTTTCTCTTTAAATCTTCTCAAGCCAAGTTTTCTAGACTGTTCTAGACTGTATTGATCTTCTGATATTTTCCTACTATCCTATATTGTGACTTAATAAGTTAGCTTTGTTTCCCCAATAAGATTGTAATATCCTTGAGAATCATACTAATATCCTTTTAGTATCATTACCCCTCACTGCACTTAATTATACTGAACATATAATAGACACAGGATATTATTTAAATTGAACTGTTTTGGCCATTCTGACTAAACTCATGTTGCCTAATATAATGTAGGATTTACTTCCTTTAATCCTTAGGATTAAGAGGCTAATGCTTTGAAAGTCACAACATTCTCATCAAAGTTAATCCCTAAGATGATTTTAGCAATGTCATAGGAGTTCTTGAATGGCAGCTGTGATTTTCATGTTATTCTTAACTCTTACTTCCTGTATTCTTACCTAATGGTGGATCAAGTCAAAATGGTCAAACCAGTTGTGCATGTAGACAGTGTCTTAGTCTTCCCTACTCAAAATTACTCCTACTTTTGATCTTGTCTCAAGTGATTAATGACTCTGAATCATTCAGGACTTATCTGTGAACCAGTGAACTGAACAAAGGAGACAAAACTCTTAGCTTTATGTGGGAGCAGGGGAGGCAAGCAATATGACAATCGTTTCCAGAGACTGTCTATCAGGCTGTTGACATTTATGGGAAACCAATTTACACACTGGCAGAGAGACATTCTAAACAAATTATTTTTTGTGTATATGTGTGTAGTCTATGTTCAAAGCCCATTATTACAATCCCTTTATTTTATTTTTAGGTGGTGATCGAACCTAGCACCCTGCTGTTGCTAGGTGAGCTATCTACTGCTGAGCCACAACCCCAGCCTCTAGAAAAGCTCTTGAAAAAATAATTTTTATATACTCCAATTCAAATCTTCTATCAGTAAAGGCACTGATTTATAGTGACAGACAGTTAAGTTTTCCAGGTGACATACCTTTTATTCTCAAAATACTGAGTGAAGTGATTACAATTTATAGAGGTTATACAAAATCCTCTGAGGCAACATCCATCTCACCTTACCTTACCTTTTTTCTCTTAACACCCAATAAAATAAAATAAAAACCATTCCAAAAATCAAAATAATGGGAATAGTAAACTCTTTCTAACCAGAATGACTGATTTTAAAGTATTCCCTATAACTTTTGCATAACTGTTAAAAATTATTAATCCCTTACACAAATCATGTTACAAGTAATAAAACAATCTTACCTTCTTCAGTCATATATTTGATGAGTTCTTCCTTAGTAAGAAACCCACGTTTAGCAGAATCTAAAACCTAGGGGAAATGGTAGATTTTATATGTATGAATAAGTTCTACATGACAAAATTTTCATATTTATATATGAATAATCTAGAGCTTACACACCTCAAAAGCTCGAAGAAGGACATCTTCTGGAATTGGTCTATATCTATAATTATGCCATAAAAATGAGTTAATGCCAGATTGTTTGTCTCATCTCTACATAATAAATTACCACATGAAACAAAATGAAAGTTGCTAACATACTGGGATAATAAAACTTCCCTCACTGAAACCTTCTTGGATTTCTGGGTATGAAAGTGTCCAGTACTTTACCCTGACAGGAAATACTTAGCTCAAAATCACTGACATGTCTGGTGTTATCTATCAGTTTGTTTGTTTGTTTAATCATTATGGAATTCAATTTCCCTAGAAACAAAACTTCTACAAATCAACCAACTTTGTAAGTTTTACATTATGTTAAATTTTGCTAAAAATAATCAGGATTAATTCTTATTTATGATCGATTATTCAAAACAGAAGATAATTAGAATATCAATTTATGATTTTTATAGCTTCTTTGCCCTTTGTTTATACTTTGCTTCAAATAATATTATGGTGGTTGATATTTCTAAGCACAAACAAACTGTTCATTCAGAATTATACTGAAAGGTTAGAAGGAAGCTACCCTGAGACACTTTGGTTGAGAAAAATATAAAACAGCCACGTATTCTGAAATTAATGTAATTCTAATCATTACCTTGCCTTAAAATTGTTTTTACTTTCTTACCTTCTTTCCAGAAGTACTTTGGTCATCACTGGAAGAAATTTTTCATATCGAATATATCCAGTGGGTTCTTCTTCTTCTACCTAGCATGCAGTAACAATATAGATATTTATTTCTTCTTCTACTAACATGCAGTAACAATATAAACATTTATTAATTCAACAAATGTATTGAGCAACTACTCTTGCCCAAGTGCTAGGGTTTTGGATATGATGAGACTTCACAATTTACTGTTTGAGCAAAAAATAAGAAATCTTATATATATAAGAGCTAGTATTCTACTAGGGGAGACATATATTAATCAAAACACCCACATGATGAGTGCCTAATTATAAATACATTAAAGCACAATGATGTAAAGCAACTCAGGTCTATAGGAACATATAAGAAAGGAAATTTTCTAGACCAGGGAATCAGGGAAGTCATTCATGAGAATTCAAAGACAGCAGGAAAGAAACGCCATGCCAAAAAAAAAAAAAAAAAACTGGAGGCTCTGGGACTCTTGTGACTCTTGTGGTGATGCATCAGAAGCCATAAGGCTGAGCACAGGGAGCAGCAAGGAGGATGTTTCAAGGTGAGGCTGGTAAGAGATACAGGGACCAGACCTTGCAGTGCCTTATCATTCAGGAATATCCTAGGAACAATGAAAAATCACTGAAGTCCTCATAGATGTGTTCTGAAAGATCACACTGGTTATAGGTGAGGTGGCTTCTTTAGTTGATTTAAGCAGATACAATGAAGGTTGAGATTAGAGTGGTGGCCATGCAGAGGGAAGTGGATGGTTACAAGAAATGCAAGAAATAAAAGTGATAGGCCTGGTGCTGCACCCATATGGCTAAGGATAAGAAAAAGAGAGGAGTCCAGAATGAATCCCTGGATTCTGGCCTGCACAAGTGGGATAAAGTGTTGCCTTTCCCTGAGACAAGGAATGGAATAAGGGACCAGATTAGGGGCCAATAATTACCTCAAGAACACAATCACATCTTAAATCATTATATTTACTAGATCCCTACATGATTAACAGAACTAAATTATGAGAATACTATTCTTGAGAAAGAATTTTTGGGTACCAAGCATGATTAGATGAGAAGGAAACAGATCCCTGCTCATGGATTCAACTCTGATGGAGTGGCTAAACAAAGCACTGAGTGACTTTAACTTTCATGTCAGGCTATTTATGAGGAGCTATAAATTTTCCACTCCCTTTCAAAAATCCTATTAAAAGGCTCATAGACCCCACAGCAGATGAGACTTTTCACAATTTACCGTTTGAGCAAAAAATAAGAAATCTATATGTTGATGCTAAGTAGAACACACTGTCATTCAAATGACAACTATTTTTTAAATTTTTATACTAGATTTGCACCTAGTGTGAGTAAAGCCCTCAGACTCCACTATCAGTAAAAATTTAACCCATCTAATGACAATGTTTCAGAATTTCTCAGTCCATCAATACATAAATAATTGTCTTCAGCTGCCTATAGGACCAAGGTGAGCATTGTGTAAATTAGTGTTCATATGGCTCTGATGTGCTTGAGTAGCACTCTGCAACTCCCAGCCACAGGAGCTTCTTAAAGACAAAATGTCAATCTCATGGGATTACCTACAGAACAATAATCTTAAAATTATAATGTTGAGCTTCTAACCAGAATTTTGCTCCAAAAGCTAGAGCAATGACGTCCCTCCTTTCCCCCCAACCCCTAAGAAACCACTGTGTAGCAGGGAATCTCAACCTTCACAAAACTAAAACTCTTATTTATCTTTGTCATTTTACAAAATATTTTTACTTTTTCTATAACTCTGTCTCAATCATGTGAGAACTCACAAAAGACACATAATATATCTTTATATTGCTTCCCTGGGTTCTCTCACAACAAGCCCTCAGTGATTTGAACACAAAAGTGAAACTTCTGCATGTCATTCTTGCCTAATAGATATTTTTGGGGCCAAAATTAATTAAAAATATTAACTTAAAAGAAGATCTGCAATTAATCTGAGTAGCACAGAAGCATACATTTCATTTAGCTTTTATAAAAAGAGGGACAATGAAGCTGGGTAGGATGGTGCACACTTGTAATTCCAGCAACTTGGGAGGCTGAGGCAGGAAGATCGCAAGTTCAAGGCTAACCTGGGCAATTTAGCAAGACCACGTCTCAAAATAAAAACTAAAAAGGACTGGGGATATAGTTCATTGGTAAATCATTCCTGGGTTCAATCCCTAGTACCATACAAAGAAAAGAAAAAAATAAAAGAGGGACAATGAATATAAACAGAGGGCTTCTGGTTAAAGAGTAGGAAGAAAATGCTAAGTCCCTGGGCAGATATTAAAAAATCTTTCTATGACCCAACACTGTCCTCTAGAGGCCATATCTAATCTGTTCTTTTATACAAAAATGTATAAGCAATGACATTTAAAAACAATATATTTTATATGACTATTCTAAACACAACATTCATGAAATGTTTAATATGTACCAGACACTGTTTTATATTATAAATTTCCTACTTAAATAACCTTTTTATTATTAGAAGAGTTTTAGTTTTAGGTTTACAGAAAAGCTACAAAGATAATACAAAGAATTCTCATATATACCTCACTCAGTTTTCTCTGTTGTTTTTCTTTTTTTTTTTTTTTAATTTTTTAGTTGTAGTTGGACACAATACCTTTATTTTATTTATTTATTTTTATGTGGTGCTGAGGATTTAACACAGCACATTGCATGTGCTAGGCGAGTGCTCTACCACTGAGCCACAACCTGAGCCTTTTTTATTTTTCCAAGCTTTACTGAAGTAAGATTGACATATTAAAATTGTATATATTTATACAATTTTAATATTTTAACAGTGTGATGCTTTGATAGACTGTGAAATTATCACCACAATTAAGTTAACATATCTATCACTTAATTATCTTTTTGTATGAAATGAAAAAAGATATATTCTTAGTAGATTTTAAGTATATACTATTATTAACTATAGACATCATGCTGTGCATTAGATCTCCAGAAATTACTCATAACTGAAAGTTTGTACATTTTGACCAATCCCTGCCCCTGATAATCTCCCTTCTACTCAGTTTCTGAGTTCACTTTTTTTTAGATTCCACATATAAAGGACACACCAATATTTACTTTTCTGTGTCTAGATTATTTCACTTAGCAAAATTTCCTCTAGGTTCACCCATATTGTCCAAAAGGACAGGATTTTCTTTTTTTAAAGGCTGAATAATATTTCATTACATACACACACATCCCACATTTTCTATGTACTTTCATCCACTGACATAAGTTGTTTCCATATATTGGCTATTGTGAATAATGGTGCATTGAGCATGGTGATGCAGATAACTTTTTTAAATTCTAATTTCATTTTCTCCAGAATATACATAACCATTACACACACACAGACACACACACACACACAGAGACACACACACACACACACACACAGAAGTGGGTATCATGGCAATTCTATTTTTAATTTTTTGAGGAAAATTAAATAAGTGTTTCATAACAGCTAGATCAATTCACATCAATAATTTAGAAGGGTTCCTTTTTCTCTGCATCCTCACCAATTCTTAGTATCATTTGACTCACTCTAACAAGTTTGAAATGATATCTCATTATGGTTTGGATTTGCATTTCCCTGATGATAGTGATGTTGAAAACTTTTTCATATACCTGTTGGCCATATGTATATCTTCTCTAGAAAAATGTCCATTTGGGTCTTTTGCCTATTTTTTAATTGGGTTATTTGATTTTGTTTCTTACTGAGTTGCATGAGTTCCTTATCTATCTTAGATGAGATACATGTGCATATGTGTGTGTGTGTGTGTGTGTGTGTGTGTGTATGTAATGAAATATTATTCAGCCTTAAAAAGAAGAAAATCCTGTCCTTTTGGACAATATGGGTGAACCTGGAGGAAATTTTGCTAAGTGAAATAATCCAAACACAGAAAAGTAAATACTGCATGTTCTCCTTTACATGTGGAATCTAAAAAGGTGAACTCAGAAACTGAGTAGATACATGATTTGCCAGTATTTTCCCTCACCCTGTTGATTGTCTTTTCATTTGGTGATTGTTTCCTTTTCATGTATCTTGATTTTTTCTAACACCATTTATTGAAGGTCTGACCTATCCCAATTGTGTATTCTTGGAGCTCTTGTGAAAATTAGTTGACCATACATGAACAGATTTATTTCTGGGATATCTATTCTGTCCTAATGGTCTATATTTCTGTTTTTCGACCACACTTCTTTTATTACTATTGCTTTTTAATATAACTTGTAATGATTCCTCTATTGTTAACTCTTATGTCATTATGGTATGATCACTATGAACCAATATTCAATATACATTATTATTCACTAAATTTCAAACTTCTTTTGGATTTCATTGTTTTTTTCTGAAATGCATTTTAAAATATGTCATATTCCTCTATTATAAAAGAGAAGCAAAATGAATAGGATGGAATACTATTTCTAGGAATCTGGAAACAGGTAGAGAGTGGAGAGGATAGGAGGTGGTTCTATTATCTCTAGGGTGGGACAAACCAGTTAACTTTGTGAAGCCTTTGGTAGGATAAGACAGGAATACTACTTTCTAGAAATGTGATGCAATGATGGCTTCATGAATATTTAAATCCATGGATTAAAATGCCTGTGAGAGTAATAAAGATGTATCAATTACTGAACTCTCTTCTAATGTGTGTGTGTGTGTGTGTGTGTGTATGTGTAGAAAAGGGGGAGAAAGAGAAAAGGATGAGGAGGAGGAGGAAGAGGAGGAGGAGGAGGAGGAGGAGGGATGAGAGGGAAAAGACAGAGATGGGTTGTGTACCCCTATTCCAAATTCTTATGTTGAAATCATAATCCCTCACCATAGAATGTGAACTTATTGGGAGTCAGGGTATTTACAGCTTAGGTCAAGTTAGAATGAAGTATTCAGGGTGGGTCCTAAATCAACACAATGTGTTTCCTTATACAAAGGGGAAATGTGGGGATACATATATACGCAGAGAGAATGCTAAATGAACATGAAGATGACCATCTATAAGCCAATGAGAGAACTGGAGATGTCGCTCAATGGTAGAGTGCTTGCCTAGCATGTGCAAGGTCCTGGGTTCAATTCTCAGCACCCTCAACCTACCCATACCCTACCCCCCAAAAAAGGAGAGAAGCCTGAAACAGATCCTTCCCTCATGGTCCTCAGAAGGAACCAACCCTGCTGATATCTTTTTCTTTTTTTTTTTTTTGTCTGATTTAAATTATTTTTCTTTAGTTGTAGATGGACACAATATGTTTATTTTATTTATTTTTGTGGTACTGAGGATTGAACCCAGTGTTCCATGCATGCGAGGCAAGTACTTTACACTGAGCCACAACCCTAGCCCCCTTCTGATATTTTGATGATCTGAGATCTTCAAGCCTTCAGAACTATGAGAATAAATTGCTAAAATTGAAGCTACTCAGTTTGGGTTACAATGTCACTAAGGCTCTAGCAAACACATAAGCATCCTTTGTATATATTAAATATGTATGACATGTATTTATCCAAAAACCTTGAATCCCTGTCATCAGATATAAATACCTACATCTACAAAGACAAATTTAGCCTAACAGACATTAAAAATTCAGAACTGTTGTAGAATTGTTATAGGAAAAAAATAGTATAGTTCAGACCTACTTTCTCCAGGAAAAAAGTCAATTAATCAACTTAAAATGAAATAAATTCAAGAAAGATTCCCTAAATTATAGAAGATATGTTGAAAAAGACTACGGAGTGATTGCTACTTCTTCATGAAACCATAGTGGGAAAATCAATTTGGCTTCTTTCTGTATTAATTAGGGTCTTTAAAAAATAAAAACACAACACAAAACATGTGTTGTCCATATAGGTCCTCCAGGTGCCCGAGGAGTACCACCAGTATTAGCACCCACAAGGACTCCTGGCCACCCACCCACGCAGGAACTCTGGCCACCAGTTCCATGTAAACCCCCATCTACCAATGTAGGGCTCCTCAGGTCACTTCCATTTTGGGGCACTGCAACTACTGCCACAGTCCCTTACACACACATGGTAGCCTACACACCATCTTTAGTTGGGGTAACTCCTAGGTTGAAACACTGGCTGGGGTTTAGAAGCAATATCAAGGTCCCTAAAGTCCCACCTCCCTCCTTTCCCCAGCAGCCGCTAACCTAGCACAGTGCCTGTAGCTATGCGGCCCAACCGCAGCTAGAAAAGTCAGGTCACTAAACCAGGTCCTGAATTGCTCAATATAAAACAGCTCTCTACGACAGGTGCACAGCCCCTAGAGCACAGCCCACAAGACTTCTGGAGAGAAGGCTCCTGATTGGGAAGGAGAAAAGGAGGGGGTAAGCGAGATACATTTTAGAGTCTAAATTAGAGACCAGGAATTATGAGGTCTACAGGCGATATAAGGAGATAAGACCAGGCACCCCCATCACATGAGTGGGCCCCAATGGAGCCATCCTGAGTGGAGATACCAGCCAACAATAGACAACTCCACCAATTGGATGAGAATGGAAGCAGGAAAGACACTGATCTCCAACAAAAACAAGCAGTGTTTCTTCCTTCAAGATTTTTTTTTTTCTCTCTCTCCCCCCCCCCCCCACTCCCACCCTCACATCCCCAACATTTGTGAAACCAAGTACTTTTCATGAATTAGGCTACTGAGGACTGGGATGTCTGAACAGTATTTACAGTGGTGTTGTATACTCTTTCACCTCCTATTTTTACACTTTTTATTTTTCTTAATTTTTATGTTTGTTTTCTGTAGTCTACTGTCTTCCCACTTGTCTCCCCCAAATCACTTTCACTCTTTTCTCCGGCTACTAACCAACTTCTTTAGATTCCTCTTTCAACCTCCTTCCTAAGATCTACTAACTCTATATCCTTACCTCCTATCCCCTCAACATCTCATCCGACACCTCACCTGGGTTTTTGGTCCATCATCAGAAACTGTAGACCCTATTGCAAACCTACGTTTATACTGTAGATAATAACTGAACTTACCATTTCTGTATCTTGTGACAAAAACCGTAAACGTCTTAATAGTAGCTATTTGGTTTAAGGCTGTATATTTTTTGTATTTGGATCTGTTAATATTGTTCTTCCCCTTAAAGGAGAGGTATTGGAACCCTGCAGGAACACTATAAGCCTATAGGGTAAAAACTGTAATGCCTTGGATCCACAGTGTTAGAAAGGAAGACACATGAACAACATGAAAAAACAAGGGAAGAAAGTACCCCTAAACGAATGAAGATATTATACAACAGAAGAAATGACAGCGAAGGAGTTCAGGATGTACATAAATAAAATGTTCTGTGAATTAAAGGATGATATAAGAAAACAAACACAGGCAGCAAAAGATCATTTTGATAAAGAGCTACATAAACAAAAACAGAAAGCAAAAGATTACTTCAATAAGGAGAGAGAGGTTCTGAAAACAAACAAACAAACAAACAGAAATCCTTGAAATGAAAGAAACAATAAACCAACTTAAAGGCTCAATAGAAAGCATCACCAACAGATTAGATCACTTGGAAGACAGGACCTCAGACAATGAAGACAAAATACATAATCTTTTTTTAAATTAAATATATAATCTTGAAAAAGAATGTTGACTACACAGTGAAGATGGTAAGAAACCAAGAGCAGAACATTCAAGAATTATGGGATAACATAAAAAGACCAAACTTAAGAGTTATTGGGATAGAGTAAGGCATAGAGTTCCAAACCAAAGGAATAAAAAATCTATATTCAATGAAATAATAGCAGAAAATTTTCCTAATATGAAGAATGAATTGGAAAATCAAATACAAGAGGCTTACAGGACACCAAATGCAGAAAATCACAACAGATCCACACCAAGGCACATTATAATGAAAATGCCTAACATACAGAACAATGAGAGACTGTTAAAAGTCTCAAGAGAAAGAAATCAGATTACAGATAGGGGGAAACCAATAAGGATCTCTGCAGATTTTTCAACCCAGACCCTGAAAGCTAGAAGATCGTGGGACAGTACATACCAAGCTCTGAAAGAAAATGGATGCCAAACAAGAATCTTATGTCCAGCAAAATTAAGCTTTAGCTTTGATGATGAAATAAAAAACCTTCAAAGAATTTACAGCTAGAAAGTCTGCACTACAGAACATCCTCAGCAAAATATTCCATGAGGAGAAAATGAAAAACACAATGAAAATCAGCAAAGGGAGGTATTACACTAAAGGAAATACTAATCAATGGAGAAATCAAGTCAAGTTAAATGCCAAAAATAAACAAATATGAATAGTAATACAAATTAGATCTCAATAATAACCCTGAATGTTAATGACCTATACTTACCATTTAAAAGACATAGACTGGCAGATTGGATTTTTTAAAAAGACCCAACAATATGCTGCATTTAAGAGACTCATCTCATAGGAAAAGATATCTACAGACTGAAGATGAAAGGTTGGGAAAAAAACATACCATTCACATGGATTATGGAAACAAACAGGGGTTTCCATCCTCATATCAAATAAAGTAGACTTCAAACTAAAGTTAATCAAAAGGGATAAAGAAGGACATTTCATACTGCTTAAGGGAACCATATATCAATAAGACTTAACAATTATAAATATATATGCCCCAAATAATGGAGTATCTATGTTCATCAAACAAAGTCTTCTCACGTTCAAGAGAACCACAACACAATAATTCTGGGTGACTTTAACACACCTCTTTCACCACTGGATAGATCATCCAAACAAAAGCTAAACAAAGAAAGTATAGAACTCAATAATACAATCAATAACTTAGACTTAACAGACATATAAAGAATATTTCATCCATCAACAAGTGAATACACTTTCTTTTCAGCTGCTCATGGATCCTTCTTTAAAATAGGCCATATATTAAGCCACAAAGCAACTCTTAGCAAATACAAAAAAAAAAAAAAAAAAACAACAGATACTATCCTGCATCATAAAGGAATGAAATCAGAAATCAATGATAAAATAAAAAAACAGAAGCTACTTCAACACCTGGAGACTAAATAATATGCAACTGAATGAACAATGGGTTGCAAAAGACATCAAAGAGAAGATTAAAAAATTCTTAGAGGTAAATGAGAACACTGATACAACATATCAAAATCTCTAGGACACTATGAAGGTAGTACTAAGAGGAAAGTTCATTGAATAGAGTTCATTTCTTAAAAGAAGGAAAAAGTCAACAAATAAATGACCTAATATTACATCTCAAAGTCCTAGAAACAGAAAAACAAATCAACACCAAAAGTGGTAGAAGACCGAAAATAATTAAAATCAGAGCTAAAATCAATGAAATTAAAACAAAATGAAAAAATTGTCAAAACAGAAAGTTGGTTTTTGAAAAAATAAACAAAATTTATAAACCCTTAGTCATGCTAATGAAGAGAAGGAGAGAGAAAACTCAAACTACTAACATCCGTGATAAAAAAGGAAACATCATGATGGATAGAAATTATTTTGAAAATTTGTACTCCAATAAAATAGAAAATATTGAAGGCATAGACAAATTTCTAGAGGCATATGATTTGCCCAAACTGAAAGATAATATACACAAGTTAAACAGATCAATTTCAAGCAATGAAATAGAAGATGCCATCAGAAGCTTACCAACCAAGAAAAGCCCAGGACAAGATGGATACACAGCTGAGATCTACAAGACCTTTAAAGAAGAACTAATACAAACTCCTAAATTTTTTCATGAAATAGAAAAAGAGGAAACACTTTCAAACACATTCTATGAGGCCAATATCATCCTGATTCCAAAACCAGACAAAGACACACAAAAAAAGAAAACTTCAGACCAATATCTCTAATGAAAAAATTCTCAATAAAATTCTGGCAAATAAAATATAATAACATATCAAAAAGATAATATACTATGATCAAGTGGAGTTCATTCCATGGATGCAAGGTGGGTTTAACATATGGAAATCAATAAATGTAATTCATCACATCAACAGACTTAAAAATAAGAATCATATGATCATCTCAATAAATGCAGAAAAAGCATTCAACAAAACACAGTACCCCTTCATGCTAAAACACTAGAAAAACTAAGGATAACAGGAACATATCTCAACACTGTAAAAGCTATCTATGCTAAGCCCAGGCCAACATCATTTTAAATGGAGAAAAATTGAAAACATTCCCTCTAAAAACTGGAACAAGACAGGAATACCCTCTTTCACCACTTCCATTTAACATAGTCATGGAAATTTTAGCCAGAGCAATTAGATAGATGAAAAAAAATTAAAGGGACATGGATAGGAAAAGAAGAACTCAAATTATCATGATTGGCAGACAATATGATTCTATACCTAGAAGGTCCAAAAAATTCCACCAAAATCTTCTATAACTAACAAGTAAATTCAGAAAAGTAGCAGGATATAAAATCAACACCCATAAATCAAAGGCATTTCTGTACATCAGTGACAAATCCTCTGAAAGAGAAACTAGGAAAACTACCCCATTGAGAATAGCCTCAAAAAAAAAAAAAAAATTAAATGCTTGGGAATCAATTTAATGAAAGAGGTGAAAGACCTCTACAATGAAAACTACAGAACACTAAAGTAAGAAATTAAAGAAGACCTTAGAAGATGGAAAGATCTTCCTTGTTCTTGGATAGGCAGAATTAATATTGTCAAAATAACCATATTACCAAAAGCACTATACAGATTCAATGCAACTTCAATCAAAATCCCAATGACAGTCCTCATAAAAATAGAAAAAGCAATCATGAAAATTACTTAGAAAAATAAGAGACCCAGAATACATAAAGCAATCCTTAGCAAGAAGAGTGAAGCAGGTGGCATCACTATACCAGACCTGAAACTATACTACAGAGCAATAGTAACAAAAACAGCATGGTATTGGCACCAAAACAGACTTGTTGACCAATGGTACCAGAACAGAGGATATAGAGACAAACCCACATAATTACAGTTATCTCATATTAGACAAAAGCACCAAAAACATATATTGGAGAAAGGATAACCTCCTTCAACAAATGGTGCTGGGAAAACTGGAAACCCATACACAACAAAATGAAATTAAGCCCTTATCACTCATCATGCACAAAACTCAACTCAAAATGGATAAAGACCTAGGAATTAAACCAGAGACCCAACGCCTAATAGAAGAAAAAGTAAGCCCAAATCTTCATCATGTCAGATTAGGCCCCAACTTCCTTAATAAGATTCCTATAGCACAAGAAATAAAACCAAGAATCAATAAATGGGATGGATTCAAACTAAAAAGCTTCTTCTCAGCAAAAGAAACAATCAGTGAGGTGAGTAGAGAACCTACAGAATGGGAGCAAATCTTTACCACAAGCACATCAGATAGAGCACTAATCTCTCGGATGCATAAAGCACTCAAAAATCTTAACTACAAAAAAAAACCCAAATAGCCCAATCAATAAATGGGCCAAGGAACTGAACAGACACTTCTCAGAAGAAGATACACAATCAATCAACAAATACATGAAAAAATGTTCAACACCTCTAGCAATTAGAGAAATGCAAAAAAAAACTACTTTAAGATTTCATCTCATTCCAGTCAGAATGGCAGCTATTAAGAATACAAACAACAATAAGTGTTGGCGAGGATGTGAGGAGAAAAGCACACTCATACATTGCTGGTGGGACTGCAAATAGGTGTAGCCAATAGGAAAGCAATATGGAGAATCCTTTTGGAAAAATTGGAATGAACCACCATTTGATCCAGCTATCCCACTCCTGGGTTTATACCCAAAGGACTTAAAAACAGCATACGACAGGGACACACCCACATCAATGTTTACAGCAGCACAATTCACAATAGCTAAACTGTGGAACCAACCTAGAGATAAAGAAAATATGGTATATATAACAATGGAATATTATTCAGCATTAAAAGAGAATAAAATCATGGCATTTGCAGTTAAATGGATGAAGTTGAAGAATATTATGCTAAATGAAAAATTGTGCTCTATGTTTGTACTATGAATTGAAATGCACTCTGCTGTCATATATAACAAATTGAATAAATAAATAAATATTTAAAATATAGACATTGTGTTTCTCAGTTTTAAAAATGTTATAATAGGGTCTGGGAGTATAGCTCAGTGGTACTACCTAGCTTGTGTAATGCTCTAGGTTCCATCCTCAATACTAAAAAATATAATAATAATCACAATATAGTCACCATATTAGACTAAGGAAAAGAATAGTTTAAAATATTCTTACTCATATCCAATCTCTAGCTTCAACATCCTCATTTCTGACACAAGATCAGTTATGTCTACCTATTAAGGTGGTCTTAAAAGTTACATGAGATATGACATGATGGTGCTTTGTGAACTATGAGTCTATGATGATGATTATGACTTTCAACAGTAGTGTAAATCTTTCTGGTTCTATGACATGCAGTGACACTTATTCCTAAAAGAATCCATCTCTGATGCTGAAATTTCAGGCACTCCCTCACTGACCCACCACCCTATGGACATGTTTCTTCAGAAGTTAGGCCCTTCCTCCTATCTGTAAAATGCCATGTGAAATGTGGCAACTAAATGAGATAATGCATTAAATTGCTAGGCATATTTAATAACTTGTCCCTTGCCCTGGAAGATAGGATATGTGGTTAGCAGTGCTGCGTCCACCTCTACTGTTTACTTACAAACCTCTTTAAAAGGAGAAGACTAACAGACATCCACCAAACTTCACATCCCTCCTTTTCAAAAGACAAAAACAAATAAATACATCCTGTTACTACAAATGTGAACGAAGCAAAGTAAGTTATAATCTATTTTCTTCATCTAAGAGGTGGGCCATTGTGCTGAAAAGTAACCCAGGCAGCATTTTTTTCATGTAAAGGTAATAAAATTTCCCTACAGGATGGTCCCCAGCTGTAGCCTTCTAAAAATGGACCATTTCTAGTAAATTTTATTTAATAGTGTGCTGGCAGCTGTTTTCCCAGAAGGCCCTGATCAAGGTCCTGATCTGCCTGGCTTCTTGTCCTCCAAACAGTTATGATGGACAAGGTGACCTTAAAAAAATAAACAATTTCCAAAGCTGCATGAAAAGGCCCCACCTTCCAAGGTACCACGGGACCTTCAGGCTCTTCTGGTCTCTGAATCTTTTTCCTACCATAGAGACATCTCAGTAAATATATAAACACTTTGGGATTTTCAAAAATATCAATATTCAAAGTCACAAAACATGCAGCCAGTACCATTTTTCATCCCACTTTGTTGTAAGTCAGTTTTCTTAGACAAGTTTCCATTTGAGGAAACACAGGCACTGACAGGTTAAGTACCTGTCTGAGAGCCACAAAGTCAGTCAGGTGTTTTGACAGGATCACAGCCTAGAATTCTTTACTTTCATCTCCATAGTGAAATCATCAGGCCATCTCTTTTCTCATTATGGCATTATTTATTTTAGTGCCAAACTCAATGAATAGGCACAATAAAACACACAGTAAAAATTCATTTCTCCCCAGTGACCTAACAGGGAGTCAATAAATTGAACTTATTTCATGCTTCACAAAAAAACAAGATAATATGAGTAGTTAAGACAATTTATAAAGCACCTATATTTCAACTAGTTTCAGGTCACCAAACAAGATACACATATGAATTTTTAAAAACTACTTATAGTAAAAATATTTTTTAAAACTAGGAGCTATTTTAAGTTAGACTCTTAGGGTTTTTTGTCTGTTTATTTTGTGGTACTAGGGATTGAACCCAGGGGTGCTCTAACCCTGACTGACATCCCCACCCTTTTATACCTTTTTTATTTATTTTTTAATTGTAGATGGACACAATATCTTTATTATTTATTTGTTGGTTTATTTATTTATTTATTTTGGTGCTGAGGATCAAACCTAGTGTCTCACACATGCAAGGCAAGTGCTCAACCACTAAGCTACAAACCCCAGCCCCTGTTTTTATTTTTTTTGAGACAGGGTCTTGCTAAGTTGACCAGGCTAGCCTTGAACATGCAATCCTCTACTTCAGCCTCTGAAGTCACTGGGATTACAGGTGCATGACACCATGCATGCCCAGTTCAAGTTAAGACTCTTAGCAGTATATGTATAAATTTAGATATAAGTTATGTTTCAAAACCAAAACATAAATAAAATTTAGAATATATTTTTTTCTATCTTGAATAGACCAACACAATAAAAACTGATTGGCATTAACCAAAAGTATTATCTTTATACCAAGTGAAAAATATTATTCTCTCTCTTTATGTATGTGGTGGTGGTGTTGTCCCTTATGCACAGTAGACAAGTGTTCTAATACTGAGTTACATACCCAGCCTAGAAATGAAAGCGTTCAGAAAAATTATTTACTCTAAAGATTCTAGAGGCCATTGAACAAAAATGAGGGTATGAGATTCTTCCCCTCCCTCCTCCCCCTCCCCCTCCCTCTCCCCCCCTCCTCCTCCCAGATATTGAACCCAGGGGCCTTTAACCCCTGAACCACATCCCCAATCCTTTTTATTTTTTATTTTGAGACAAGGTCTTGCTAAGTTGCTTAGAGCCTCACTAAGTTGCTGAGACTGGCTTGAGCTTGCCATACTCCTGCCTCAGCCTCCCAAGCTACTGGGATTACAGACATGCACCATTGTACCCAGCAGGATATGTGATTCTTTTGGGTTATAAATTATTTTTCTATTACTGAAAGTATTAAAATACATTGAATGATCTCTTTGTTGAACCATGGGAGATTCCCTGAATCAGCTGGTGGCTAGACCAGGTAAATGGTAAGAACCATTTCAACTGTGAATGCCTACAACTTGGAAGTGATGGAAAAGGTTGATCAGAGATTGCTGGGCCATTAATTTCCCTGTTTATCACCTGAGGATGGGGCTCAAGGGCCCCCACTATATTGTTTTATTCCCATCCCCTTCCCCTTCTCTCCACCTAGGGGTCAGTGATCCTTCCAACCCCACTAGAGTTGCCTTCTATTTGACAGAGTCCACAGGTACTCAACAATTGTCCTGCTATGATACTCTTCAAAACCATTTATACAGCAAGTAGTTATTTAAAACTGTGATAGCACTTGTGTGTATTATTGTTTAACTTATGGACAAAGACTTGTAGACAAGTGCAACCCAGAACTCATTGTTCAGTATGAGTTTTGATACTTATAAGCAGGAATACTATATCTAAGATAGCTTAAAGTGATGGGATATTGATAAATGAAAAGGTTGGTTCTAAGATTAAGAAGTTAATAAAAGCACAGGTCATAAGGGAAAAAAAAACTGTGTTACAATAAAATTAAAGAAAAAACTTTATACTGGGTTGAGATTCAGATTAAGCAAAAGAAAAGTAATAAGTACCTGATAATAGTGTTTGCTATGGTTTTGAGTGTGTCCCCCAAGGGTGCATTCATGTGTTGGGATTGTGGTCCCCAATGTGGTGGTGTTGAGGGGTGGGCATCATCCCTTACTCTGGCTTCCTTTCACATTATGTGATCTCTCCTTCTTTACATGCTCCTGTCATTGTGGTGCATTCACTTTCAAATGATGCTACCAAGAGAAACTGACCAGGACTATGTTCTCTGAATTTTCAGCCTCTAAAACTTTGAACTAAATAAACCTCTTTCATTTATAAATACCTTACCCACAAGTATTTTGTTATAGTAATGAAAAGCAAGCTAACACAGTGTTGAATAAAAAGTGATCTCCCATGTCATAGTATACAACAATATTTCCTTCTTAAAATATTAGTTTTAAAAACTAAATCACAGCATAGAAGAATCACCTTGATGTAATACTGAGTGGAAAAGATAAAATATTCTGGTTGTATTTTAAGTGATGGATTCAAGAAAGAATATTCCCCTACTTTTTTCTTGTTCAATTTAATAAGCATGTATTTTAATAATGAAAACTTTATAACAGTATGAAGAATGGGTTATGATATAATTAGGCAAAAAAAGCAAGATATAGAATTTTATGCACTGAATTGTATTAGAAGATTACAGTCATGTTAAAAACAGGTACAGAAAAATTATAAGGAAGGAAGTGCACCAAAATACTAACAATGATTATATTAAAGTCATGAAATTGTTGGAACGGATATTTTTCTACTTATTTAAATTTCTGTATATAAATATTATGACAAAAATTTTTAAACAAAAAACTGTATCAGTCTATTATCATGATTTTTGTTACATATGAAATACATTTCCTTCATTTAAAAGAGGAAAAATCGGTTTTTATATATTTCTCAGGGCCCTGTTTATCTGCTGCTGATGATTAATGCGTTAGCATCATTTAATGTTTTTCTTCTAACTACAAATAAGCAATACTTGCAGTATATTCTTTTATAACATGTCCCTCTCATTCCCCTAAATTTGCCTATTTCCACTCAGAAGGAATGGCTAGGAACCTTTACTAGATGTCTCCAAAGTCCCTGCAATCTATAATTCTTTAATTATATTATCTAACATTAACAAAAATTAGAGCAGATCTAGTCCATTCTCCCACCTTTCCCAATGTAAAGATGTATAGGAACAATAGCAAAATATTTCATACCACCAACTAGTAAGATACCCCTTCCTTTCCTATTCCCTGAGAAGGTTGGTACAATCTAACACTGAATGACATGAAACCATAGGGCTCATTGAGAACAAGAATGATATAATTTAGAGTCAGGCTGATGGAAATTCTTACTTCACAGGGATGTGGATTACATTGATCTCATTTTACTAACCAAAAGTTCAGTTCTGAAGTGCCAAACCAAACAAAAAACAAAAAATCTCGGATACTTAACCAATTAAAAATGAAGATAAACTGTGATTTTTAACTTCTTGGATTTTGAGGTACATCTTGTATGATAAATTATTTTTCATTCAAGATGGAAAAGTATAGGAGGTGATTCAGTAAAGTCATTACACTTTTTAACTAGTTAGTAAGGAGTATCTATCACATTTTGACATCATAAGATTCTCAACATTATAAATTTTACATTAAATCACTATACTTCTGAACATTTTTGTGGGTTTTCTCATTTAACTAAATGAGTAAGGACTGAATACAACCTCAAATATTTAAATGTACATGTATTTAAATTTTTAATTGTCACTTTTGTTACAATGTTTAAAATTATCTTGAGCCAAATTAAGATGGGATTTTTTTTTCAGTTTTCTTGCTTCAGTATCCCTAATGTCTTCTACATGGTAAATGCTCAATAATTATTTGCTGAATTAATGAAGACTACCTCACAATTTTAAATTAATCTCACTCATGCAAATTTGCAATTTTTGAGTCTGTTAATCAGACCTATTATAAAAATTTTTCATCAAATGTCTCTGTAGTCCTTTGCAAGCCTGAATTTCCACATTTGCTGCTAGGTATAATACCAAGTCTTACAAGCAGGCACTAATACTTGTGTTAAACGTGTAAAGAAAACATGCAAGAAATAGAATTGCAACCAGAATATGATAAGGCATATAAGAAGCAGTATAGCAGGTTCATGAACCAGAATGTTAGGTTTTGTTCTAGATGCTAAGGATTTAATGGTATGCAAAACAGATAACATTTTTGCCTTCTGGGAGTTTGTATTTCAGAGGCCAGGGATGGACAAACAGATAAAAAAGATAATTTCTGATTGTGTTGAATACCAAAAAAAAAAAACTAACACAAAGGATTGGACTGCCAATCCAGACTTACCAGAATCTAGGCTACTACTCAGTATCAAAAGTTATTTATAATTTCAAGGATATATATGCACACAAGTACAGATGAAACATGGAGAAGTTCAGGATGCCAACACTGTTTCTAAGATTCTTTCTTGCCACATTAGGATGTGTTTTGACCCAAATTTAATTTATAAAGTCTCCAATTACATGAGTACTTAGAGGAAGAACACCCAAATTATTGGTAAGAACAAGAACAAAGGGTATAAATAGGAATATGTTCATATATTCTAGAAACAGCAAGGAAGCCAATGGTAGTAATGACAGGCCTGATCAATTAGGATCTGGGAAGCCATAGAAAGTAAAAGTACTTTGTATTTTTTTTTTCTAAGTGAATTAGGAGCCTTAGAAGTAGAGTTCTAAGCAGTGGAGTGACATGTCTCACTTTACCTTTTTTAAAGGATGCCTCCTTGACTGCAATGTGAAGAGTGAACTGCAGGGGCCAGAGTGGGAGCACAGGACGCACTTTAAAGTCTACTTTAGTAGTTCATGAAGAAATGACAATGGCTTGAACTCAGATGATGGATATAGAAGTGGTGATATGAGGTCAGATTTATAATTTGAAGGTAGTAGATGTCGGAAATTGCTGATATATCATACACTGGATTTTTTTTTTTAAAATCTAACTTTCTAATTTCTCTTTTAACTATCAAGTTTAGTCTAGTTGCATTTATTTTCTGCTATCTTTGGATTGACCAAAGGTTCTCTAACTCTTTTATTCTCTATATCAACTTGCAAGGTATACATATAATTTGTACTCTATTGTAGTTAACCTTGATATTTAAAACATGTATCTTACATACTATAGTTGCCCAGTGAGTTACTTCTAATATTTAGTAATGCTCCCTTTTAAAAAGATTAAAAGATTAAAAATTGGGAATGTAGCTGACAGGTGCACACACAACACATATAAGGCCCTGGATTCAAACCCCAGCACTGCAAAACAAACAAAACACACACACACACACACACACACACACACACACACACAGATTATTTACTGATATCTCACATAGATTTATGTTATTTTTCTCCAGAGTATTAATATTGCTATTTTCTGATTCATTAATCAAATATCAATAGAATTTCAGAGTTAAAGAGGCAAGTTGCACATATACATCTACTTCACTTTCTTTCAAACCTCACTAAAATTTCAGTAAATGAATTTATGTATTTATTTATTTACTTTCTCTTTGCAGAGTTGGGGATCAAAACTAGCATGCTAGGCATGCACTCTATCATTGAGCTGTATTCCCAGTCCAGTAAATAAATATTTTCTTAAACTTACTAAGGGAGAATAGAAAATGATGCAATGAAAATAAGATTTTGGAAGCTGGAAAGCAGATGGATGAGTGGCAGTGATCTACTAGAATCAGAAAAAGGAAACCTCAAGCCAGCAGTGGGTAAAGAATTCTCACAAAGCATGGGTTGCTTCAAGAACCGGAGGTGACTAAGTAGGTTCTAAAATTAGGAGCACTAGCATAAAATCTGTTTGAAAAATGAACCCATAAATCCCCTCTCAGTTTCTCCCTAGGTAACTACCTCTCTCTCTGACCCAGCAGGAGTCTAGAGACAAATCCTCTGCAGAGTATAAAACAGAAGGTGCCTTAACTGGCAGCTAGGTACTTTTGCTTCCCAGGCAGAAGACTAGAAGATTCTATTCTGAGAAATCAAGACTGCAAAAGAGAAAATTCACAGATTCTGATGTTGGTGAGTCCCAAAATACCCAATGATGAAATTTAAACTTGACCAGCTTCATGCTCAATTTGTTAATTGAGCTGAAAGCTCTGACACATGAAAAAACCTACTAATAGAAATAAAGATGAAAATAAATATGAATATGGCTGGGGATGTGGCTCAAGCCGTAGCGTGCTTGCCTGGCATGCGTGCGGCCCGGGTTCGATCCCCCGGCACCACATATAAACAAAGATGTTGTGTCTGCTGAAAACTAAAAAATAAATAAATATTAAAAATAAATAAAAAAAATAAATATGAATATCAATTTGAAGAGATTATACAAAGAGAAGAAAATTTTAAATAAGCTATCACTAATATTTCAGAGATGAAACCTCTGAAAAAGAAGCTATTGAAAAAAAGGGACTCTTAAGAACAAAAACAAGCTACTGAAAATTAAAAACAGCAGAAATGAGAAACTCAATAAAAATATTGTAAGAGAAAGTTCAAGAAATCTACCAGAGACAGAAAGTTCAAGAAATCTAACAAAAAAATACAGAAACAAAAGTAAAAAATAAGAATGTAGCATGGTAAACAAATAAAAATAAAAAAATAAGAAATCTAGAAGAGTAGCCCAGAAGCACACAAATGAATAGTAGGAGTCCCAAAAGAGATAACAAAGAAAATGAATGGGTAGTTAAAAATCATTTTTAAAAAATCACAATAAAATTTCCTGGAGCTAAATTATGTAAGTCCCCAAAAGTTTGAAACTATCCACCAAGTATCTAACACAGATGGAAATGGATCAACCCAAGGTAAATCATTGTGAAATTTCAAACACTGGAGAAAAACAGATTGTCCAGCTGGAGGAATAGTTTCAAAACTCTTAATAAAGACCTTGAATGTGTAATTCTATCCCCACTAGCTGAGTCATTTTCAAACATACAAAGTCTGAAAATTTTACTTTCAATGCACTCTTTTCCAAGAAGCTATCAAAGCATGTGCACAAAAGATACAGGAACTGGAAAGAGAAATCTGGGATATAAAGAAATCCAACTCTGAAGAGGGAAAATGAAAATTCCCAGGAATATCATAGGACTCCCAGAATGACAAGTGCACAGGTATAGGGGTTAACCATTCCCTATTAAAGTTGTTTGAGCAAAGAGATAGCTAAATTAAGGACTATCAGTACTAAAATCTCCTTGTTATGGCATCCTATTTTTACCCAACAGAATTCCAGGAAAACCTGGCCCAGTTCTTTTGGATCACTGACCTATTGTTATTATGTGCTGGTTGGTAGTTCTTGCTCAGTTTCTATGCCTCACTCCTTGGCCCTGATGAGAACTTCCAATTCAGTCCTAAGTAACTT
Organism: Marmota flaviventris; assembly: GCF_047511675.1. Lineage (NCBI taxonomy): Eukaryota > Metazoa > Chordata > Mammalia > Rodentia > Sciuridae > Marmota > Marmota flaviventris. The sequence continues at coordinate 54,490,116 of NC_092509.1, read as the reverse complement.
TTTGCTTTAACCTAATTCTAAAAACTAGCAGATCATGGTGAACTTAAAAATAAAAAACACAGGGCAGCTAATTCCTTTGGGTTATTTTCTATGGAACATTCAACACCTGGTTCACATTACAGCTCTTTCTGATGACAGCTATGGCAGCCATGAAAATGCACCTCTTTAATCTCCACTTGAAGGAAATATAATCGAATGATGCCCCAGACATCATATTGAGCCAAAGCCACACTTCCCATGGGCTGTTCCCAGACAATAATAGTGTGGCAGGGACACTAAAAAAGTCCCATGCCTGCAAAGGGAGACTCCTCTACAGGGCAAGTCAGACTGAGGACTACCTGTTAAGCCTTGTTTTCTAGAACTGCTGCCAGATGTCTAGCTCTCTTCCTAATTAACCTTCCTTCCTTCCTTCATCTCTCCATCACAGGGATCAGACCACCCTGCATTCTGACACTTACCCAGCTTCTACTGGCTCTGACATCCCCTTCATGGGTATTCTCTCCAATAAATTTCTTACACATGTCATGTTTATTGTTTGCTTCTTACAGTACCCAAAGCATCGCAAGTGGTGCCAGAAGTAGTATAAGAACACAAGCAGTGAGAAGGAGATCCAAGCCAGGATTTTTCTCTGCTGTGTAGCTAAAAAGGATGATGTCCTAAGTGGCAATTAGACCACTGACAGCCTCTGGCAATTGATTGCTAAAGATTTCAGCAAAGGTGACCTCTGAAAATGCCATGAAGAGGAATGTCCTTGTAGGTGCCACAATTCAAGCATTTGAACTATAAGGGAGGAACAGTGCCTACAAAGCAACAGAGTTGGCTGTAGTTTACACTGATGCCCTGTTGAGGAATAATGAGAAACGGAGGGCCACTGTCAACAGACAAAGGATAGATTGAAAGCCATAAGGGCTCTTCGGTAGTTTACAAAGAAACTCTTATCTCCTGCAGTGAAAGAACAGACTCAGTTATGCAACATATAAAACAGAAGGGATAAATTTCTATGAAGGATAAGATAATTATTTTAGGCTTTGTAGGCAATATAATATCTTTGTTGCATATTTTTCTTGTTTGTTTTTAGAATACTTTAATAAATGTTAAAACTGGGCTGGGGTTGGTTATAGCTCAGTGGTAGAGTGCTTGCCTCGAAAGCATGAGGCACTGGGTTCGATCCTCAGCACCACATAAAAATAAATAAATAAAAATGTTAAAACCATCCTTAGCTCAGCCTATACAAAACAGGCTGTGGGAAGGATTTGGCCTGTGGGTTTTGATTTGACATCCCTGAAATAGAAAACATAACAACTCAGTATATCCAAAGGTGTTTAAATGCTTAGCCAACAAAGGTATTTAAGGTCAAGGTCCTGATTGCAAAACCCTGGCATGCTGACATGTGGGATGCAGCAATCCAGATGGAGGGCCCTGAGGATGGTGGTTGGGTAGATCTCTTGGACACTCTGGACATGCATCTTTACCCAAGCACGTGGTGGCAATTCTGCTGTGCTGCAGAAGACTCACCAGGACCCTTGTCTGGAGCTGCCCCACCTCCTCTCCTAGCAGACAGATTGATAAAACGTGAGTTAAATCCCAGCATAACCTGGCCTGATACTGGAAGAATGAGGCTATACACTGAAATAGCAAAAGAAATTAGCATGAAGTGGAAGAAGCTAGCTAAGTATCTCTGAGATAGGATGAAAGTGAATTACCCACAGCTGACCAAGAAGGCTGGAATACAACACAAGATAAGTAAGAATGCTTTAGGTCCTTTCTCAGGACATAGGACCTAACACATTGGCAAGGAACCAAGAGATAGGGCAAATTTGCTGCCAGGATGGCCCTTACGGACCTAAATCAAGTGATGGCCAAACAGTGAGTAAAATAGAAAGGTCAGCTAATAGGTGGGCAGTCTGGAATGGATATATCATGTATGAGTCAGAAAACCCACCTGAAGATTATATTCCATGGGAAGAGAGTAGAATGGACAATGTACTGCTCATTAAGAACCCCATGAAGAGTTGGTCTCCCGGTAGGGGGGGTGAGGCACAGACACCCGAGTCTCCTCAATTTGTCGTCGAGCCAGAGGGGAGGAGCCGGGCCGCCGCCAGCGCCCGGAGCAGGCCCAGCGGCTCTCCAGCGTGGTGACCGTGTGACCTCAATTGGAGAGGGGGCGGAGCGGAGCCGCCACCCGCAACCGCAAGGTGGGCAGACCCGCGACCCAGTGGTACATGGGCGTGATAGGAGGGGCAGGGCAGAGCCGCCGCCCGCGCTTGCAAGGTAAACAGACCTGTGACAGACTGGCGGGTCAGGCCCAGTGGCCTACCAGTGTGGTACACACGTCACCCCAATTGGAGTAGGGGCAGAGCAGATCCTTCTCCCACGCCTGGATCAGGCCCTGCCGGTGTGGTGGCCACGTGACCCCAATTGGAGTGGGGGCGGAGCGGAACCGCCACCCGTGCCCGCAGGGTGAGCAGACCTGTGACCAACCTGCAGATCAGGCCCAGGGGTCCGCAGGCGTGGTAGGAGGGGCAGGGCAGATCCGCCGCCCGCGCCTCCAAGGTAGGCAGACCTGCGACAGACCGGCGGATCAGGCCCAGGAGCCTGCCGGTGTGGTACACACACCACCCTAATTGGAGTAGGGGCAGAGCAGAGTCGCCGCCCGTGCCAGGAACAGGCCCAGCGACCTGCAGGCGGGGTAGTCACGACACCCCAATTGGAGTAGGGGCAGAGCAGAGCCGCCACCCATTCCCGAAAGGTGGGCAGATCTACGACCGACCAGCGGGACAGGCCCAGTGGCCTGCCGGTACGACAGACACGTCACCCCATTTGGAGTAGGGGCAGAGTAGAGCCGCCGCCCGCGCCTGCAGGGTAGGCAAACCTGCAACCGACCGGTGGATCAGGCCCGGTGGCCTGCCGGCGTGGTACACTCGTCACCACAATTGGAGTAGGGGCAGAACAGAGCCGCCGCCAGTGCCCAGAACAGGCCCAGTGACCTGCCGGCGTGGTAGCCACGACACCCCAATTGGAATAAGGAGAGAGCAGAGCCACCACCCGCGCCTGCAGGAAAGATACGCAAGCAGTATGAAAAGACAAGGAAAGAAAGGACCACAAGCAATGCAGGTCAACGCAACTTTAGAAGAGGTAACAGCTGCAGCAGATGGAATGTCAGATAAAGAATTCAGGATATACATGCTTCAGATGATCTGGAGTATCAAGGAAGACATTAAACAGCAAAATCAGACAATAAAAGATCACTTCGACAATGAATTACGCAAACAAATCCAGGAAGCAAAGGATCAACTATACAGGGAGATAGAGGTTATAAAAAACAAACAAACAGAAATCCTAGAAATGCAGGAAGCAATAAACCAACTTAAAAACTCAATGGAGAATACTACCAGCAGAGTAGAACACTTAGAAGATAGAACATCAGACAATGAAGACAAAGTATTTCAACTGGAAAAGAACATAGACAGCTCAGCAAGACTGTTAAGAAACCATGAGCAGAACATCCAAGAAATATGGGATAACATTAAGAGACCAAACTTAAGAGTCATTGGGATACAGGAAGGTACAGAGCTCCAAACCAAAGGAATGAGCAGTCTATTCAATGAAATAATACGAGAAAACTTCCCAGACTTGAAGAATGAGACAGAATCCCAAATCCTAGAAGCCTACAGGACGCCGAATGTGCAAAATCATAAGAGATCCACACCTAGACACATTATAATGAAGATGCCCAACATACAGAATAAGGAGAGAATTTTAAAAGCTACAAGAGAAAGGAAGCAGATTACATTTAGGGGTAAGCCAATCAGGATAACAGCTGATCTTTCAACACAGACTCTGAAAGCTAGAAGATCCTGGAATAACATATTTCAAACACTGAAAGAAAATGGGTTCCAACCAAGAATTGTGTATCCAGCGAAATTAAGCTTCAGGATGGAAGATGAAATTAAAACCTTCCACGAGAAACAAAAGTTTAAAGAATTCGCAGCTAGAAAACCATCTCTTCAAAACATCCTCGCCAAAACATTACAGGAAGAGGAAATGGAAAATAACAATGAAAACCAACAGTGGGAGGTAGGACAGTAAAGGGGGGGAAAATAATCAAAGAGGAAAACAAACCATGTTTAGTAAAAGAAATAAACAAATATGGCTGGAAGAACAACCCATATCTCAATAATAACCCTAAATGTTAATGGCTTAAACTCACCAATTAAGAGACACAGGCTAGTAGAATGGATCACAAAACAAGACCCAACAATATGCTGCCTACAGGAGACGCATTTGATAGGAAAAGACATACATAGGCTGAAGGTGAAAGGTTGGGAAAAATCATATCACTCATATGGACTTCGGAAACAAGCAGGAGTGTCCATACTCATATCAAATAAAATAGATTTCAAGCCAAAGTTAATCAAAAGGGATAAAGAGGGACACTACATACTGCTTAAGGGAACCATACACCAACAAGACATAACAATCATAAATATTTATGCCCCAAACAATGGTGCAGCTATGTTCGTCAAACAAACTCTTCTCAAGTTCAAGAGTCTAATAGACCACCATACCATAATCATGGGAGACTTCAACACACCTCTCTCGCCACTGGACAGATCTTCCAAACAAAAGTTGAATAAGGAAACTATAGAACTCAATAACACAATTAATAACCTAGACTTAATTGACATATATAGAGTATACCACCCAACATCAAGCAATTATACTTTTTTCTCAGCAGCACATGGATCCTTCTAAAAAATAGATCATATATTATGTCACAGGGCAACTCTTAGACAATATAAAGGAGTAGAGATAATACCATGCATCTTATCTGATCATAATGGAATGAAACTGAAAATCAACGATAAAAGAAGGAAGGAAAAAGCATACATCACTTGGAGAATGAACAATAGGTTACTGAATGATCAATGGGTTATAGAAGACATCAAGGAGGAAATTAAAAAATTCTTAGAGATAAATGAAAACACAGACACAACATATCGGAATCTATGGGACACATTGAAAGCAGTTCTAAGAGGAAAATTCATTGCTTGGAGTTCATTCCTTAAAAAAAGAAAAAACCAACAAATAAATGATATCATACTTCATCTCAAAATCCTTGAAAAAGAAGAGCAAAACAACAGCAAAAGAAGTAGAAGGCAAGAAATAATTAAAATCAGAGCTGAAATTAATGAAATCGAAACAAAAGAAACAATTGAAAAAATTGACAAAACTAAAAGTTGGTTCTTTGAAAAAATAAACAAAATCAACAGACCCTTAGCGATGCTAGCGAAGAGAAGAAGAGAGAGAACTCAAATTACTAGCATATGGGATGAAAAAAGGCAATATCACAACAGACACTTCAGAAATACAGAAGATAATCAAAAACTATTTTGAATCCTTATACTCCAATAAATTAGAAGATAGTGAAGGCATAGATAAATTTCTTAAGTCATATGATCTGCCCAGATTGAGTCAGGAGGATATAGACAACCTAAACAGACCAATATCAATTGAGGAAATAGAAGAAACCATAAAAAGACTACCAACTAAGAAAAGCCCAGGACCGGATGGGTATACAGCAGAATTTTACAAAACCTTTAAAAAAGAACTAATACCAATACTTTTCAAGCTACTTCAGGAAATAGAAAAAGAGGGAGAACTTCCAAATTCATTCTATGAGGCCAACATCACCCTGATACCTAAACCAGACAAAGACACTTCAAAGAAAGAAAACTACAGACCAATATCACTAATGAACCTAGATGCAAAAATCCTCAATAAAATTCTGGCAAATCGGATACAAAAACATATCAAAAAATTGTGCACCATGATCAAGTAGCATTCATCCCTGGGATGCAAGGCTGGTTCAATATACGGAAATCAATAAATGTTATTCACCACATCAATAGACTTAAAAATAAGAACCATATGATCATCTCGATAGATGCGGAAAAAGCATTCGACAAAGTACAGCATCCCTTTATGTTCAAAACTCTAGAAAAACTAGGGATAACAGGAACATACCTCAATATTGTAAAAGCAATCTATGCTAAGCCTCAGGCTAGCATCATTCTGAATGGAGAAAAATTGAAGGCATTCCCTCTAAAATCTGGAACAAGACAGGGATGCCCTCTTTCACCACTTCTGTTCAACATAGTTCTCGAAACGCTGGCCAGAGCAATTAGACAGACGAAAGAAATTAAAGGCATAAAAATAGGAAAAGAAGAACTTAAATTATCACTATTTGCAGATGATATGATTCTATACCTAGCAGACCCAAAAGGGTCTACAAAGAAACTATTAGAGCTAATAAATGAATTCAGCAAAGTGGCAGGATATAAAATCAACACGCATAAATCAAAGGCATTCCTGTATATCAGCGACAAATCCTCTGAAATGGAAATGAGGACAACTACTCCATTCACAATATCTTCAAAAAAAATAAAATACTTGGGAATCAACCTAACAAAAGAGGTGAAAGACTTATACAATGAAAACTACAGAACCCTAAAGAGAGAAATAGAAGAAGATCTTAGAAGATGGAAAAATATACCCTGTTCATGGATAGGCAGAACTAACATCATCAAAATGGCGATATTACCAAAAGTTCTCTATAGGTTTAATGCAATGCCAATCAAAATCCCAACGGCATTTCTTGTAGAAATAGAGAAAGCAATCATGAAATTCATATGGAAAAATAAAAGACCCAGAATAGCAAAAACAATGCTAAGCAGGAAGTGTGAATCAGGCGGTATAGCGATACCAGACTTCAAACTATACTACAGAGCAATAGTAACAAAAACAGCATGGTACTGGTACCAAAACAGGCGGGTGGAACAATGGTACAGAATAGAGGACACAGAAACCAATCCACAAAACTACAACTATCTTATATTTGATAAAGGGGCTAAAAGCATGCAATAGAGGAAGGATAGCATCTTCAACAAATGGTGCTGGGAAAACTGGAAATCCATATGCAACAAAATGAAACTGAATCCCTTTCTCTCGCCATGCACAAAAGTTAATTCAAAATGGATCAAGGAGCTTGATATCAAATCAGAGACACGCCGTCTGATAGAAGAAAAAGTTGGCTACGATCTACATACTGTGGGGTCGGGCTCCAAATTCCTCAATAGGACACCCATAGCACAAAAGTTAATAACTAGAATCAACAAATGGGACTTACTCAAACTAAAAATTTTTTTTCTCAGCAAAAGAAACAATAAGAGAGGTAAATAGAGAGCCTACATCCTGGGAACAAATCTTTACTCCTCACACTTCAGATAGAGCCCTAATATCCAGAGTATACAAAGAACTCCAAAAATTAGACAATAAGATAACAAACAACCCAATCAACAAATGTGCCAAGGACCTGAACAGACACTTCTCAGAGGAGGACATACAATCAATCAACAAGTACATGAAAAAATGCTCACCATCTCTAGCAGTCAGAGAAATGCAAATCAAAACCATCCTAAGATACCATCTCACTCCAGTAAGATTGGCAGCCATTATGAAGTCAAACAACAACAAGTGCTGGCGAGGATGTGGGGAAAAGGGTACACTTGTACATTGCTGGTGGGACTGCAAATTGGTGCGGCCAATTTGGAAAACAGTATGGAGATTTCTTGGATAGCTGGGAATGGAGCCACCATTTGACCCAGCTATTCCCCTTCTTGGTCTATTCCCTATAGACCTAAAAAGAGCATGCTACAGGGACACTGCTACATCGATGTTCATAGCAGCTCAATTCACAATAGCAAGACTGTGGAACCAACCCAGATGCCCTTCAATAGACGAATGGATTCAAAAAATGTGGCATTTATACACAATGGAGTATTACTCTGCATTAAAAAATGACAAAATCATAGAATTTGCAGGGAAATGGATGGCACTATAGCAGATTATGCTAAGTGAAGCTAGCCAATCCCTAAAAAACAAATGCCAAATGTCTTCTTTGATATAAGGAGAGTAACTATGATCAGAGTAGGGACGAAGAGCAGGAGAAGAAGATTAACATTTAACAGGGATGAGAGGTGGGAGGGAAAGGGAGAGAGAAGGGAAATTGCATGCAAATGGAAGGAGACCCTCAGGGTTATACAGTGGAGGGGGTAGAGAGAGAGGAGGGGAGGGGAGGGGAGAGGTGGGGAGGGGGGAGGGTGGAGGATGGGAAAGGCAGCGGAGCACAACAGACACTAGTATGGCAATATGTAAATCAATGGATGTGTAACTGATGTGATTCTGCAATCTGTGTATGGGGTGAAGGTGGGAGTTCATAACCCACTTGAATCAAAGTGTGGAATATGATATGTCAAGAAATTTGTAATGTTTTGAACAACCAACAATAAAAAATTAAAAAAAAAAAAAAGAACCCCATGAACATTCTGGTGAAAAGGCAATAGCATTACTAAGTTCTGCCGTGGTCTCCTCCGCAGGCCTGAGTTGACAAGATTAGGCAGTCATAAATCTGGATTTGTTAATACCTATGGAATGATTTGCCAGCCAACTCCCTGAAACCCTGGTAACAGAAACCAGATAAGAATTGCTAAACCAGAGAAGCTAAGAGGTCTCATATCATGACCAGTAAGGTGGAAGAGGGAGCTAAGGGAAATTGCAGAGATGCTTAATAGAACAGTGAGTGAGAAGTAAAATAGATGGATAGCCAACAAGGATGCTTCTTAACATCTAAAACCAAGAAAGGTCAAGAATGGAAGAGCACAGGAGGCTGAGGATGGTCACCCTGATAAAAGGCACAATGCTTACTTAGTTCCTAAGCCTCAGTTAATAACTTTACCTACACAGGTCTTATTTGTCAAAATCTTTTAGTTCTCCTTTAAAATTAATTTAAATCCTCCATAATTCCACTTAGATTTGAACTTCAAAGGATATAAACCTCTAAATATTCTTTCTACTTGTATTAAAATGCTATTATGTCCTTCTGGTTACCACATGCTGTAAATCCGAGAAACTTAATATCAAAGGAAGGACTGTTAGGTAAACTATATGTCAACAAGATTTCTACTGACCCCTCTCATAGCTGCCAGTTTTTAGAATATCACAAACAGGAAGAAAAGCAAGTAACTAAATATAGAATATGGCATGGATGATGATAGTGATTTTTTAAATGGTCTATAATAAGTGATTTTTTTTCAATGATCTATTTAAAGAGAAACATAAGATTTCAAGTTGATCTTTGGGAAGCAAAGAGTTGAAACTGTAGAAATTAAAGAGAGAAGTGGCCCACTTGAATCAAAGTGTGAAATATGATATATCAAGAACTATGTAATGTTTTGAACAACCAACAATAAAAATTAAAAAATAAATAAATAAAAAGAAAAAAAAGAGAGAGAAGTGGGTTTCTACACAACATTCAAGTGGACGACAACTATGGAAGTGAACACAGATTTCAACTTTTTATAGAGTAATTTTAAAGCATATACACAAATAGATTAAAATAGAACATTTAGCAATATGACATGTTCCCTTAGATGTTTATTAAAAGCTTCAATTTCCTATAGACATTTGATAAATATGTGTGTTTTCCCCTTGTTTATTTGGGAAAGTTCAAAAAGGATAGTGAAAGCTATTTTAAGTACATTACTAAAATTTAGCTAGAATAAACTGTAGTGTTATACAAATACAGAAAAACACAGATAGGTTACTGATCCCCATTGATCCATAACTTTTTTAAACATTTTGTAATTTTCAAAGGCCATATTGATGTGCCTATGAAAAAGGTAAAGGCAAAATAAAACTTTGGACTAGAGCAGTGGCATATTCTTGTAAACCCAGCAACTCAAGAGGCTGAGGAGATTTACAAGTTTAAGGCCAGTCTCAGCAACTTAGTGAGACACTTTCTCAAAATAAAAAATAAAAAGGGTTGGGGATGTAGTTTGGTGGGAAAGCACCCATGGTTTCAATCCCCAATACCAAAAAATAAATAAATAAATTCAAATGAAAACAAGAACTTGAGACCTAAGTCCACTGTGGCTAAGTGCCCAAATCAGTGAGACAGTTTATGGTAGAGAGTCACCTGCAGAGCAAGCAAACCCAAATAAGCACCAAATGTCCACCAAGTAACAGGTGACTTCTTACAGCTATTAAATTTAATCCTCAGAAAAACATTTATTATTATTATACTTCTTTGGCAAAAGTGGAACTAGGTTTTGAAAAGCCAAGCAGCTCTCTGCACATAGTTATAGGCAGAGACTATAGATTTAATCCAGATCTTCTGACACTAGCTGTAGTATTTGTTCTACTTTGGCAAACCTTTCTTGTAAAAAGCCAGATAATAAATATTTCAGGTTTTGCAAGCTGCAGAGTCTCTGTCCACACTACAACCTTGTGATAAGAAAACAGTTATAGATAACATGTTAATAAATGGATCTAACCAATGTTCCATAAAAATTCATTTACAAATATAAGTGGTGGGAAGAAATCAATTTGGCCAGTGTTATGGCTTGCCAATCCTAATATACATTAAAACATTAATATACATTAAAAATTACTAAGGGTCTACACTCTAAAGATTCTCCTTTTCTGACCTTCAGAGTTATTTTTCATTTCTGCTCTATTTATTCTACTGAACACTCAACAGTTATTATGACATCATATATTCATCTTCCGATTTCTAACTCTGCCCTAGTATGCTGGGCTGCCTCTCTCTAACACCAATTCCTTTTATTTTTATTTTTTATTTTTTGGATAAACACTTTAAGGTATCTTTCTTTTCTTTTCTTCCTTTTAATGTGAATACCAATACAGGAAAAATGTTTTTTTTTTTTCCTCCTACTCTCAGTAAAAATACCTTTTTGGAATCTCAGAATGGAAAAAGAATGCATTCTTAAAATTTTCAATATCCTCACTGAATATTTTTAAATGTTAATGAAAACTTGATACTGCTTTCTATTTTCCAAGGTGCTAATATCTGTGCAACAGTGTCATCTTTGTAATCTTCCATGACTTAATTATATATATATTTCTCCAGGATTCAAAACATGTCTTGTTAGATATCATTCTTTTTTTATATATATGCATTTATTTTTTTTAGGTGTAGATGGACACAACACAATGCCTTTATTTTTATGTGGTGTTGAGGATTGAACTCGGGTCCTGCCCGTGCTAGGCAAGCGCTCTACCGCTGAGCCCAATCCCAGCCCCAGATATCATTCGTTTTTTGGGGGATGGGGTGGGACTGAGGATTAAAACCAGCGGTGCTCTACCACTGAACTACATCCCCACCCTTTTTATTTTTTTATTTGGGACAGTCTTGCTAAATCACTGAGGCTGGCCTCAAACTTGTGAATCTCCTGCCTCAGGCTCCCTTGATGCTGGGATTACAGGACATATGCCACTCACCATTTAACTTACTCCATTTACTTTGAAGCAAATTTTGAAGTATTATTATAGAGAAAACTGTCTTGTCCAGATCACAATTCCTTCTCTTCAACAAAACAATGAATAAGCAAGGAATGTGCTAGGTATGCAGAAAAAGAAGGTAAATAAAATTTCACTTCTTTGCCTTTCTCTCTTATCCTCTTTATTAATCCCTGGCCTCTGCCAAAACTCACAATCTTAGATAAGCAATTCTGAAAAGCTTCTTCTCCTGCTGTGGCTCAGGTAGCTTTATCCCCCTAAGGTCTGTGCTTTGTTGAACTGAAAGGTGCACTTAAAATTAGATTAGGGCTGAAGGTTTGGCCCTAATAAAATAAATAAAGCGCATGCCTATCATGCACAGGGCCCCTGGTTTCAAAGGAAGAAAAAGGGTAGGAGGGAGGAAGGGAAAAGGAAAAGAAAAGAAGAAAGAAGAAGAGGGAAGGATGGAGGGAGGGAGGGGAAGATAGTAGACAAAAAAAGCCAAACAGAAACAAAACAGGAAAGCCAAACAGGACATGAAAGGTCTCTGGTCTTGGGTTGCTCATCTGTTGCTTTAACTCTCCAGAGACTTAGCTATAGGAGGCTATGGTTTTGGATTAAGCTCCTCTATTGGGCTCCAAAAGACCAGGCTAAAAATCAAAATGGAGTCATACTAAAGTTCAAGATCATCAAACCAAAATTAAATTGTTATCTTCTTTTGCCAGCAATCAAGAGACACAGAATAACCAAATATTTCAAATAGACCATTTTGGATTGGCATAATAATGAAGTTCTAAATGTTTTAACCCCCCCCACCCCCACAACACACACACACACACACACACACACACACACACACACACACACAACCTGGTGATAATCAACCAGTTATTTTACTGTTGTTCTGTCTTCCTATGCCTGCCTTATAAGAAAGTAAAATAACTAATAGTCTTTGTTCTTTGCTTCTGCTTTCTTTGGCTTTTCTCTATAAAATCAACTCCTCTGCTCAGTTCATATGCTTAGTCTACTTTATGGAATGAAGTGTTTTTCAGTTTAGGATCACAAAATAAAACCAATCAAGATCTTTAAATTTGTTGTGATTTTTTTTTTTACATCAGTATTTCAAATAATGGTCAATATAAAGTCAGGATATATAAATATAAATATATATTTTTATTTATATATAAATAAAGTCAATATAAAAAATAAACTTATTATTCTGTTACTAATTGTTGTTCTGAAAGTTTTTTTAATTTCCTCTAATAATTATAAATTCCTTAAACTCAGCTTCTTTTTCTGCTTCTATTTATTTATTTACTATATGCCTTTCATTTGTCATTGGTCTTTCTGCATATGGTCAGTACATTGTATCTATTGGCCTTTCCTCACCTAATTTTAAAAAGAGGATAATATTAAAGTGGATTTTATTAGATTAATTATGTTACTTGATAATAGTCATTTCTTCAATATATGATTTAAGTTTTTTAGGTCAGCTGGTTGATATACACAGCTGCCCTATTATTTTCAAAGAACACATTCAGTAGTTTAAATAATTTTTAATTCAAGTAAGGATTACAAAAAAAAGTTAGGAGTCAGAGCCTAGGAGGTTGGGCAAGATTTTCTCAGTCCCACCTACCTCTGCAAGCAGATCATGCAGCTCTCCTTCACTAGGGCAGCATCCTAATGACCTGATAATTGTCCCAATTTCTCTGGGGGGGAAAAAAACAGTCAATAGTTTGAGAATAAACTCTTAAAAGGAAAGTATTGTATAAATTACCCAGTTAAATAATTATCTCAATGATTCCAGATCATAGGTAGCATAGAAAACCAAATCACTCTCAAATGGGGCCTCCATTTATTGCCATCCATCCAAGCTGACAACCTATGCTGGGTTCATAAAATCTGACTACTTCAATAACTTAAGAAAAAAAAGCACACAGAGTTACCTTTTCAAAATCCAGGGATGGCTCTGTGACCTTAGGGGTTCATAGAAAGAGAAAGAGCCACAGGAATTCTTTATTCTTATATAGGGGACACACTAGGGGAGTTTCCGTGAAACATTCTATCCAAAAAAGGGCAAAGGGTAGGATTACAAACGGACAAGGAGGCAGCCCACTCCAGTTGGGCAACACCAACTCCCAGAGCTGCACCTTTCAATCCAAGCAGAGGCAAGTCCACTTGCATTGCAATAGGTGTGATACCAGTCCAGTACCTCTTTACTCTGGACTTAAAGGTATGTGCACAGCTCCTGTCCAGGGCGGCCCCCAACACTCATGGTTATAAAAGATATTTTCTGGGGAAAGGAAAAGGCAAACAAATGAACCAAAGAGAGATGAAAGAAATGTTTTCACTGACTGGCGTATGCAAACCTTTCCTGGGCCAAAATTTAAAAGTCCTAGAAAAGGAATAAAAAGAGAAAGAGGGAGAGCAAGAATAAGAAATGCCCACCTCTTGCCAGCTGATTTTAATTGTTACTTACTTAACTCTTTGGTCCTGAGTTTTCACATCTGTAAAATTAGGATGCTGATATCTACCCTCAGAAGTTTGTGGTGAAGTTTACATTAGTGACAGGAGTAAAATGGAGGAATATTTTAAAGGAGGGTCTGTAGTGCCACACTGCCAGGAGTCAAATCCTAGTTCTACAACCTGCCGGAGCAGGTGGGTACCCGATTACGTCTCCTAGTAGGTAGAACACTGCATCTTTCTCCAAACACTTAGAACTGAACTGAAGACACACTAAGAATCAAATATAATACTATATAACCATATTTGTAATATATATTATATAATACATACAATATAGTATATATAATACTACTATATAATAATATATTTATGCAATAACTACTATAACATGAAGCACAGCTCTTGGGAGAGTAGCCATGCAAAAAATTACTCCTTTTCCCCTCCCTTACATTGTTGTATACAATGTAATTCAGTGCAACAAATAATCTAAGAAAAGTATAAATTCTATTTAATGCTCTCTGGATATAAAGATCAGAATTTGTATTCAAATTTAATAACTTCCACTAAAAATTATTAAAATTAAGGTCATAGTATTTGAATACTAACTTAACACAATTTCCCTTAAATAGAATATTTCTTTATCATTCTGGATAAATTTAGTGGAATTTTATTCACTCCCTATTTTACTGGGAAAACATTTTAAGTAAGAATTTTTGAATTCTTCAAGAGGTTGCAGGATGAGTACAAACTTAACAGAAAAACCTAAAGTCAATAACTATGGAAGACAGGATTATTTTCATTAATATTTTCCTTTATAATAAATGAAAGGAAAACAAAACATAAAGGTCAACTGTATTTCATACCTCCTATGAGTAACTATAGTCATAGTTTTTGTGTTATTTTTTATGTCTATATCCCAAACCTAAGCAGAATCTGAACATGATGGTATTACTGGAAACTAAAAATATTTCTAAGATTACACTTTCTCTCAATACATCCCTAGAGGTGTTCTGTGAAAATGGACAACAGCAATGAAGTAAATATGCTATGTGAAACATCAGACTGGCCACTGTATACATGATAAAACATAGATAATGAGGCAGGGACAAAAAAATGTGATTTTTGTAAGGATAGACTTTCCCCTTTACAACATTCTAGGCCTCTTAGCACATTGACTTAGAGAACTGCTTAAAACTTCAGAGTCAGAGGGACAAGCTAAAGCTGTGTTAACTTACACAACAAAAGGGAGGACAGGAAAGGTAGGTGGGAAAGAGACCTGATAGGCCTTGCAAGCAAGAATTTTGAAAGAGGTAAATGGAAGAAAAAAAGTTCTAGGGGCTGGGGATATGGCTCAAGTAGTAGCACGCTCGCCTGGCATGCTTGAGGCACTGGGTTCGATACTCAGTACCACATAAAAAAATAAAATAAAGATATTGTGTCCACCTGAAGCTAAAAAATAAACATTTAAAAAAAAAGAAAGAAAAAGTTCTAGGCCTGTGCTTTCCAAATACTAGCCACTAAACTGTATCTGGCTATTTAGCATTTGAAATGTGACTAGTCCAAAGTGAGATGTACCAGAAGTAGAAAATGTGCACAGATTTCAAAGGTAATATAATGCCGGGTTTCTAAAAGGCTCACGGGTCACTCCAGTTGAACTGCACTGATTGGGCTGCACAAAATAACCACACAAGAGACACAAATACTTTTTTCTTTGGGGTCGCTGTGACAGCTCCTCTGACCTTAAGGATCCACAGGGAGAGAGAGAGAGAGCACGCGCTGACCCCTTTTATTGAGGAGAAGCTATTCAAATGAGGCAAGAGGTCAGATTTCAGGGGGGCTGAGTCTATCTTCTTGATGTCCGCTGTCAGCAGGTTGACTGACATCTAGGTAGACCACATCCAAGGGCACAGTAAGAAAAGGGGAGACACACAAAGCACTTCCATGAAACATTCTGTCCTAAACGGGGCAAGGGGTTATATTACAAAGGAACAGGTGAGCATAGCTCCACCCATGGGGATGTAGGAAGGCACGCCCAGGCACGAAGACACAGTCACTCGAACCCTAGAAGAGCGGGGAAGTCTAGCAGCATGGGTGCCTGATTCCACATCGCCCAGAAGGGGAGTTAACTCAGTCATGTGCGAGGTTGGTCTCCCACATATTCCCCCTTTCTTAAAATTAAAAAAAAAAAAAAAACTGGGAAATTATCTTTCAGTCACTGGATTCTTGGTCCGAGGTTATCATGATCTGCTATTGAAACACAAAAGGAATTAGTAGAAAACATATCATTTTAATAACACAATCAACTTGGAAGATCCAGGTTATTATTATTACTTTGCCAAACACTCATCAGAAGATTCTTAATCTTTTCCCAATTTTATTGGGAAGCATTGCATTTGGCCATAGTAACATAGACATTTTCATTGGCATGGCATTTAGGCCTCTCCATAAACCACAGAGCAGAGGGCTCATTCACATTATTCATTACATTGTCTTGTAGAGCATTAATACTTAGTTCTCATCCTTCCATCAGCACTTATCTGACCATGAAGGATTTTGGAAGTAATTTAAGTCAAACATTAAGAAAATCCATACTGGGGCTTGGGATGTGGCTCAAGTGGTAGCGTGCTCGCCTGGCATGCGTGAGGCACTGGGTTCGATCCTCAGCACCACATAAAAATAAAATAAATATATTGTGTTCACCTAAAAAACTAAAAAATAAACATTTAAAAAAAAGAAAATCCATACATTGTAAGTTTTAAGACATAGCCACAAAGGCTGCAATTTAAAAAAAAAAAAAAGGAATAATATTTAAAGTAGTCATTTTAGGGATTATGAGACCAGCAGCTTGCTTAGGTCTGGTTAATTGACATACACCTGTTTTAAAGCCTGAATATTAACCTCAGCATATTATAGCTCTGAAATATTAGCTGGCAATAACTAATGATACAGTAAGTTGTATTCTTACAGGTTACAGGATATTTATCATCTTTTCTCTTAATTCTCACATTTAAAGAGTCTATTAGGTCTGTCAGTAATGTAAATACCCTTGGAAAATCTATTTTAATAATCTTTCTGACAATTGTCCATATATAGTGTTAATCATTAAAGACCAGCATAATTGGCTGGTTTAGGTCTTTCATATGCTGTCTTGCATACGTTCCTGTCACTGGTGTGGTCAATTAGTTACTAGACTATCTCAGTCACGGGGAGTAGAGATGCGGGATCAACACACAGACTACGGGAGCTGGTTAGAACTGGCTGGTCCAGTAGCTCAGTCTCTTTTTGGAATGCACACAACTGTTATAGGGTT
Source organism: Marmota flaviventris (assembly GCF_047511675.1). Classification (NCBI taxonomy): domain Eukaryota; kingdom Metazoa; phylum Chordata; class Mammalia; order Rodentia; family Sciuridae; genus Marmota; species Marmota flaviventris. Next base: position 54,472,982 of record NC_092509.1, on the reverse strand, counting down.
CCGAGTGGGGCGTGCCCGTCAATCATACATAAGCAAGATAATATCCATAAGCCAATCATCTTCTGCCTAATGTAACCACACGTGAGGAAACTCTATTGCTGTTCGTGGTGGAAAGCAATCTGGAAGAGTCTTTGTCCCTAAGGGAGGGGGCTTACTGAGTCAGGAATTTCATGCCCTGAAGCTCTTGACTCTCAGTTTCCTGGACCAGTAGTTTGGCAATGCTAACCATAAGTGCTGAGGATGTGGTTTCATTGATGGCTCGCTAGAGCAGAGCACCCCATCTTGCAGGTGTTCCTGTCAGGCCTGAAGGAATGTGGATTCCTCAAGTACTCCAAGATGCTCATAGCTGCTAGTTGCAACTAAAAGTAATTCCAACATTTCCTTCCCTTTTATTAAATTTGTTGCCAAAGGATAACCATGATGAAAGAAAGGAAAAGGGAAAAGCATAGAAAAAAGAGATAAGAACCAAGAAAGAGAAAAGAGGAAACATCCAGACATGGCCCATTCCTGAAGCTGCAGTTGTTTCCTGCTGTGGTGAGCAGGCAGTTGCTGTTGACTAGGTCTCTGTCTGTCACTTGGGTTCCAATCTGAGCTGGACGTGGGGAGCAAAGCAGCCAGGGGGCAGGAGACCTCTCTCAGAAGGGATAAAGAATTAGGCCTTTGCACAGGTGGGGGAGTGAGATTCTGTGCCTCACCTCTGTTGGCCCACAAGTTTTCTCCTGATGGCCCCTCTGCGGCTGTGCCTGTCTTAGGTTGTTCCTCCCTTGAGGAATCTTACCCATCTTTGACTAACCAGCCATCCTCCAGGGCCAAACAGGGTAATGTGGAGTGTGCAAGGCATTATCCCCGAGAGTGTTCTCTGTCTCCTTGATAAATAGTGCCTCCGTGGCCTCCACACCAGCATTTACCTTAAGATCGAAAAACTCAGGTTTCTTCTCTGTGGAGGGCCCAGCTCACAGCACTGGGTTGGTGAGGCTGTGTTCAGGAAGGAAGGAGAAAGGCCACAGACAAACATTAATATTGTGACAAAGCTGAGAGAGACAGATAGATGAAAAGGAGAGCAGTGCTAAGACTCAGGGCATGATCCTTTCCACCACGCGGCCTGCACAATGGTTTCATTAATGAGGTTCTTGGCATAAAAGTTAGCTAGAAGAGATCGAAATAAAACACACAGACTCAGTTACCTTATTTCTATTGCCAGGTCCGAGACGGCTCCCCTCTCTGGCTCCAACCTCTAACCGCCCAGCAGGGCAGTAAGGATTACTCAGGGCTAGCAGGAGAGAGAGAGAGTGAACACGCCAGGGAGTAGCCTTTTATTGGGGAACAAGAAATTCAGGGGATAATTCCATCCAATGAAGGTTGAGGGGGGACTGCACTCCAAGGTCAGGGTCAGTGATTGGGCCCCCGGGGTCAGTGGTCAGTCACACCCCCACACGGACGGGTTCTCTCATCAGGAAAGGGCCGGGAAAATTCCAACACAGCCAGAAGCCTCAGACCCTTAACGGGAGCCGCCCAGTCACGTGTCAGGATGGCTTCCCACAATCCTTCATACAGAAATGGCCCTTAGTTGGTGTTACTTACATCTGGTCTATAGTTGCCATCCATACGGATGCGGGAGAATCTGTTATTTTAACACTGTCTTTTTCTTAAAAGATACTTCCAGACAGCCTGTTTACTAGAATCAATATATAATTGACCATTACAGTCAATACAATTATCTAGTTATATGAGTGGATCTTCTAGTCCACACTGTAATGTACATTACAGGTGGACCTGGGAAATGGGTCCATACAAGTCTTTTCATAATTTTTACTTACCTGACAAGCTCGTGAAGCTGCATGGTTGTAAACTCTGTAGTTGGAAATTGACCTTCCTGTGCCAGGTTTCTCAGTCATTATCATGATGACTAGTTTAAACTCTCTTTTGATATCTGACTTAATTTACTGAATCATGTTTAATAACATTAAGACTCTCAATATTACAGTTTAAGAAAAAATTTGAAATATTTTGTAAGATCTAGTGTGTCTCTGGGGTCCTGTATTCCCCCTTTTTTTTATTTAATAAAATTGAGTAAAGGCTTGGCATAAGTTATAGCATCATTAGTTTAAGTTATAGATAATAGTACAAGTATTTAAATGATAAGAATAGATTTACCTTTTATTGATTATTATAATTTTTTAATATAGACTAGTTGATCCATCCTAATAATTTAGCTAAGAACTCTCAATCTCTTTTTGAGAAGGTCTCAAAATCTCTCTATATTTAGAATATTACTTATTAATTAGGTGTCTCTTAATTTTTTTTTTTTAGGTGTAGATGGACACAACACAATGCCTTTATTTTTATGTGGTGCTGAGGATCGAACCTGGGTCCCACCCGTGCTGAGCCACAATCCCAGCCCTCTCAATTGTCTTTTAAAAAATATGATTAAGGTTATTTCCCAGTGTAGGGAGCAGCATATAAATCTTACCATATTTTTTATGGATAAGAGATCCAGTTAGAATTTATATAATATTAATGAATTTTTAAAGTTTGTAACCTTTATTGCTCAAAAGTAACATATGACTTTAATTTGGAGAACCTCAGTCCTAACAAACAAAAATGAAAGAATCAACAGTGTCTCAGTGTCTTTGAATCAATCAAATTTAGTCTCAAAGGACAATTGTCAAAATTGGGATCTAAATTAGCAGTTTAATATACTTAGTGTTTAATTACGGATGTGAATTTATTTACCAGAAATAATCTTTGTCTTAAACAATAAGAATCAGTAGGCAATAAAGACCTTTCTTTAAGGAAATAAACTTAACATTTTAATACGTTTTTATCATGTCAAAATATGGACAAAATCTTAGCTCACATCAGTATAGTCAAATTAGGAAAATAGCCTGAAATATCCTTGAATTAATCATTTAAAATTTTTATAGTTAGTCCTGTACATGTAAATCTCTTTTTTATTTGTTCTAATTTTTTTTGGTTTCTGTTCTAAGTTTTTATATCATCTGGTTAGATAACAATATAAAAATCTTTCTATTTAGAAAAATATTTTTAATCATTAAAATTTAGAATATAAAGACCTTTTTGTTTTACCCAGAGATGATTTTCTTCTTCTTCTTCTTCTTTTTTGGATCTCCAATGTGTGCTTCCTCTCTGTTGAAGCATCTTTATCTTCTAGAATTTTTCCTAGTTATACTTTGGAACAATTTCTGAAAACCTTAGAATCTATAAATAAATTATTGTACTTTGATAAGAAATATCAATGAAAATATAGTTAAAATCCTTAGATATTTATGCAGACAGAATTATTTTTGTTTATCATCTTATAAATTTGTACAATAACTTGAGAATTAGAAACTATTTGAAGGTTTTATTTTCTCTTAAAAGCAAATTTATAGTAAATACATTTATCTCAAATATCTGTAACTAAAAAGCAGTGTATCAGATAAATGTACATATAAAACATATAAATTATGGGTTTTATGTTGAAGAAAAACTATTAGACAAATATATATTAACTAAACAATTAGACATATGTCCTAATTATTTTATAGATTAACACTATAGGTTATCTAAATGCCTAGAGCATAATTTATAATTGTTTTAACTTTATGTAACCATGTGGTTCTTAAAATATTTGGATCCATTTTAATTTATTTTTAACTAGGAGAGCACTCTTCTATGTGACGTCACTTGATGTAACTGAAATAAGATCCTTATGCAAACATATTTATTTCTTGTAATTATACAGTCAGGAATTAGAATAAGGATATTTTGTTCATCACAGGAACATTGCCGGCTTTTGTTCCTGTGGCGAGCAAATGCATCCCCATAACCTCCAAAATTAAAAGTAAAATACAAAGAAGCATGTTTGATATCTCTCATCAATAGAACATTATTTAGTAACACAACTATAGAGAAAAATAAGGTTATTTAACTCAAAACTAACTTAAATTTAGGGCTGCAAAGTAGAAACCTGTGGAATCAAATTTTGTCTGAAAAAGATATCTTTTGTTAGCATTTATAGGTAAGCATTCTTAAAAATGCAGGCTCCAGCAGGTCTGAAACAGGAAGAACAGATTAGCAGCTGGAAGGCAGGACCAGAAGTCCTATCTGAGTGACAGTGGAAGAACCAATGGGAAGCCCACGAAAATGCAGAAGGCAGGACCAGGAAGCCTGCTCCTCCAGACAGGCATCATGTGGTTACCATAGAGATGCAAATAACATGGAATACATTGCCCATTATCAGGCAAAAGTTCCCTGAGTTTTCCTAGCCAACTGCATTTCCTTTGGTTTTGTCTGCATTCCCCACGCCTGGTCAAGATCCTACGGCTGGTAGCAGCTTGCTTTGTCTTTGCGACCTGCAGTTGCAGCCTGTATCCTCTTATATTTTCTACTTTTCCTCATAGCACATGGGTGCTTTCTTAAAAGTTTTAGTGGCAGACGCCAGCATTACCATCAGATATTAAGCCAATCTGCATTCGGCATTCAGGTCAAGTCAAAAGGTTTAAAAAGGTTAAAGGGCACTGCTAGCCCCACAGGTCTAGTTACAGACCCCATAGAGAGTAGCGACTAAAGTCTTTTGTCCCCAGCAGCTGAGTTCTAGCCATTTTGATTCAGTAAGACAAGAATGTAGCAAAGAAGTCAGTACAAACTTTCTGAGTATTCACAAAAAAAAAAAAAAATAGAAAATTGAAATTTGCTTCTCTCCAGGTAAACATCATAACATTTTCTCTCCCTTTTTCTCACTCTCCTAGCGCAAACGTCTAGAACATAAAGCCCAAAATATCTTTTATAAAGGTTCATAAAAATAATAAAATAAAATTTCATTAAAGTGCTCTTTCCATGGGAGAGGACTCAACTCAACAACACAGCCCATTAATCATCTTAATAACTCTTTACATTTATTTAGAGTCTCTAGAATTATACCCCAATATTAAAAATTTTAACGTCACAGATTTTCCTTCTGTCTAATTCACTTACTTTCTAAAATTCCACCCATAATACTCTGAAATCCTAAGCATGCTTAACTTGTGGAGAGAACTTTCAACTTCACTAAATTTCTTTAATTTTTATACTGGAGATCCCATATGGGCCACCATTATTTTGTCCCTTTTGTCCCAGCAGCTTAAAGACTCAGACCTTTTGCCCCACATTGGGCACCAATTGCTGGGTTTCTGTTGGTGACTAAAACACTCAGGGGTCACTCCAGTTGAACTAGGCTGACTGGACTGCGGCAAAATAACTACCCAAGAGACACAAATACCTTTTCCTTTGGGGTCGCTGTGACAGCTCCTCTGACCTTAAGGGTCCACAGGAAGAGAGAGAAGCATGCGCTAACCCCTTTATTTGAGGAGAAGCTATTCAAATGAGGCAAGGGGTCAGGTTTCAAGGGGCTGAGTCTATCTTCTTTTTTTTTTTTAAGAGAGAGAGAGAGAGAGAGAGGGAGAGAGAATTTTTTAAATATTTGTTTTTTAGTTATTGGCAGACACAACATCTTTGTTTGTATGTGGTGCTGAGGATCGAACCCGGGCCGCACGCATGCCAGGCGAGTGCGCTACCACTTGAGCCACATCCCCAGCCCTGAGTCTATCTTCTTGATGTCCACTATCAGCAGGTTGCCTGACATCTGGGTAGGCCACACCCAAGGGCACAGTAAGAGAAGGGGACACACACAAGGAACTTCCATGGAACATTCTATCCTAAATAGGGCAAGGGGTAATATTACAAAGGAACAGGTGAGCATAGCTCCACCCATGGGGCTGTAGGAAGCCACGCCCAGGCACAAAGACACAGTAACTCAAACTCTAGAAGAGCGGGGCAGTCTAGCAGCATGGGTGCCTGATGCCACATCGCACAGGGGAGTTAACTCAGTCACATGCAAGGTTGTATAAAAAGACAATGTAAAATATTTCATTAATATTTAATAGTGATTACAATACTAAAATGACATTTTAGACATTCAAATCTTAGACCTATTAGGTTAAACTAGACATACTGTTAAATTAACTGTGCCTATTTCTTTTTTTTAATTTTTTTTTTTTAAATTGCTATTAGCAAATTTAAAATTCAATGTGTAGTACTCCTTTTGAATAGTGCTTTTCTAGGGAATAGCTGCCATCCCGAACTCGACTTTGAGAAGAGTGATAAAGAGAAAATTATAATAACATCATGCTGTGTATGCTGTGTAACAACATAATCCACCTTGTGCCTCTCTGAGAAACTTTAACCAATATTTTAATTGTCCATGGAAGGAGTGGAATAAAATTTCTAAGTAGTGTAACTACAGTTGATAATAATTGATTGTATATTTCCAAACAGCTACTAGAGAGGGTTCTGAATGTTCCCAACATGAAAAAGTGATATTTGAGGTTGTATATATACCAATTACCTCCATCTGATCACTATACATTGTACACGTGTGTTGAAATATCACACTGTATCCTATAAATATGTATAATTATTATTTGTCAATTAAAATTTGTTTTTTGTGGGGCTGGGGATATAGCTCAGTCAGTAGAGAGCTTGCCTTGCATGCACAGGCCCTAGGTTCAATCTCCAGCACAACAACAACAATTTTTTCTTTTTTTAATTTAAGATAAAACCTAGTTTTGTTGCATAGGGTGGTCTCGAACTCCTCAAGTGATCCTCCTGCTTCAGTCTCCTGAGTAGCTGGAAACACAAGTACATACTACTGTACCTGGCTCTATGTCAACTAAAAATTTTGATAATTTTTTTTTAATTTAAATTGTTTTTAATGCTTTTTGTATACTGGACTGTGATTTCTTTCTAATATATTTCTTTCTAATATATTCATATAGTGAACTCAACATGGCCATTCTATATGCAAGTTAAGTACTATATATGAGATTATAACACAAATTTCCATACTTTAACAACTAATATTTTCTCTTTTTTAAAATATTATTTTAGTTGTTGATGGACCTTTATTTTATTTATTTATTTATATGTGGTGCTGAGATTCAAACCCAGTGCCTCACACATGCTAGGCAAGCACTCTACCACTAAGCTACAAGTCCAGCCCCAATATTTTCTTAATATATGATTTGTATAATATTTGGAAAGTACTTTCACATATACCATCTTACCTGATCTGTAGTCACTTCTTCTCCATCCTAGGTATCTAAGAATATTATCTCAATTTACAGATAAAGAGATTACAATTAAGTATAAATGATTTAACCATGGTTACATAACTAGCGAGTAGCAACATTAAAGTTAAAAAGCATTTTTAGTAATTCCAGATAATATTCATTCAACATAATGAATATGAGTACCTACTATGTGCCAGAGACTAGGCTAGGTGCTAGGGATACAGAAATGAATGAGATAAAAATTATCCTTGCTCTCATGGAATTTATGTTCTAATGGAGAAAACTGACAAACAGGCAATTATACTAAAAAAAAAAACAAACTGGGCAAAGGGCAGTGGTTGGTAAAGGGTATCATGGGCATGCAGAGAAGGCTCCTAACCTAGACTGGGATTGTAGATCCCAAGAGTAGCTTCCATCAGAATTGACTTTTGAACTACTTAAAAGCATAAAAAGGAAAAGAAATGTTTCAAGCAAAGGAGACAGCATACTTACAGGCCCTAAGTTCACTGAGATCACTTGCCATTCAAGGATCAAAAGAAGTTCAACGTGGCTGGAATATAAGGTTTAAGACAGGGAAGAACAAGAAAGTAAACCAGGGCTGGGGTTGTGGCTCACTGGTCAAGTGCTCGCCTAGCATGCATGAAGCACTGTGTTTGATCCTTAGCACCAAATAAAATTATAAATATTGCGTCCACCTAGAACAAATGTTGAGAGCCACAGCCAAAAGGGCCCCAGCAAACTTCCAGCTGCCAGCAAACAGGCTTTAGAACAAGGGCAAGTCGTGGCAGCTGCAGTAAAACAGGCTTTAGATGCCAGGCCAAGAACATGCTACAATTGTGAACAAACAGGACATTTTAAAAGGAATTGCCCCATAGGAGGAGGGTTTAACAAAACTACGTATCAAAGGAGTAGAATACCGGGTATTTGCCCACGATGCCATAGAGGGAGACACTGGGCTAATGAATGCCGTCCTCAAACCACCATAGAGGGTACTCCCTTATCAAAAAACGAAAAAGGACCAGGTGTTTATCCACGATATCGTGGAGAAAGGCATCGGGCTCTGTTGCCAAAAAATGGACAGGGGGGCCCAATGCTCTGGGGCCCAAAACCACAAATATACGGAGCACTGGAGGAACCCAGCAACCCCATCAGGGTAGTGCCCAGGACACACTGTCCATCAGATCCCTCATCAGACAAACTAGAGGGAGCGCAGGGTTGGACATCTGCGCCTCCGCCAGAGCAGTACTAACTCTAGAGATGGGAGTTCAAATCATTCCCACAGGGGTAAAAGGACCTCTTCCCAAAGGAACAGTAGGCTATTATTGGGACGCAGCTCTTCTACTCTAAAAGGACTTATGATAAGTCCTGGGGTAATTGATCCCGATTATGAAGGTGAAATAAAAATTATAGCCAGTTCTCCAAAGGGTATATCAGTAATTTCACCAGGAGATAGAATAGCACAGTTACTAATAATACCAAGCCTACATGATAAATTTTCCAGTCGTACTGTAGAAAGAGGTTCCAAGGGATTAGGCTCCACAGGTGTAGATTGGGCTATGCTTTCTTTAAATTTAGATTCTCGCCCCATGCTAAAATTAAATATTCAAGGACATGAATTTAATGGACTACTGGATACAGGTGCAGACCTTAGCATCATCTCTCGTCAAGAATGGCCAAAACATGGCCATTACAACAAGCCACTCAAACGCTTCGAGGCCTAGGAGTGGCAACTAATCCCCATAGAAGTGCAATGGTATTAGATTGGAAGGATCCTGAAGGATGTGAAGGAACTATACAGCCATATGTATTGGATCATCTTCCCGTAAATTTATGGGGACGAGATGTCCTAGATCAATTAGGTTTGACATTAACAAATAACATCAACCAAAATGCACCCACTATTATAACTAGACAAGGTTTTAGGAAAGGAAAAAGATTAGAAAAACAAGAACAAGGTATAGCAGCACCAATACAAATAGATCAAGGAACGAACAGACATGGGTTGGATTTTCAGAGAGGGCCACTGAGACAATAAAAATTACTTGGAAATCAGAAAGACCAGTATGGGTTCCTCAGTGGCCCCGACTAAAGAAAAGATACAAGCAGCCCATGACCTGGTCAAAAAACAATTAGCGGAAAGACATATACAACCTTCTGTATCTCCCCATAATACTCCCATTTTTGTCATCAAAAAGAAATCTGGTAAATGGAGATTATTGCAAGATTTAAGAGCCATTAATAATGAGATGGTTATTATGGGACCTGCTCAATCGGGGATTCTTCAATTGTCTGCTTTGCCAAAAACTTGGTATGTTTTAGCTATAGATATTAAAGATTGTTTTTTTTTCAATTCCAATTCATCCTGAGGATAGTCCACGTTTTGCATTTACTATCCCTGCACTGAATCATGAAGGTCCTGATCAGAGATATGAATGGAAAGTATTCCCTCAAGGGATGGCTAACAGCCCAACTATGTGTCAAATTTATGTTAACAAAGTAATCCAGCCACTTAGAAATCAAAATCCTGAACTACAAATATTTCACTATATGGATGATGTATTATTAGCACACAAAGATAAAAAACACATTGCTAGAATGTTATGCCACACTTACAAACTTATTAAAAAGTTATAATCTAGAGATAGCAATAGATAAAGTACAATTAAATTTTCCAATTAATTATTTAGAAGTTCTATTATCCTCAACCATGGTCCATCCACCAAAAATTCAAATACGAGTAGATCAACTCAAATCACTTAACGACTTTCAAAAGTTATTAGGAGACATAAATTGGACAAGGCCTTATCTAGGAATACCAACAGGAGAGTTGGGACCTTTATTTGATATCCTAAAAGGTCCATCAGATCCAAATTCACCCCGCATGTTAACGCCTGAAGCAAGAAATGCATTAAAAATCATTGAAACATACATGGAAAATATGCATTTGGATAGAATTGATATAAGTTTGCCTTTATTATTTATTGTACTACCAACAAAAAATATTCCTACAGGAGTATTTTGGCAAGAAGGTTCATTATTATGGATACATTTATCTTATTCTCCTAACACTATTCTTACTAGGTATCCTGAGGCTGTAGGACAATTAATACTCAAAGGAATAAAAGCAGCAAAGGGAGTGTTTGGAATTTCTCCCAATAAAATTATTACTCCATATACTATGAATCAAATTGATGAGTTAGCTAATCAGTTAAATACTTGGGCAATAATCATGTGCAAATCTAATGTTTCATTTGATAACCACTTACCATCTAATCCTTTATTGTCTTTTTGGTCATTGCATCCTGTAATTTTTCCAAAAATGACAAGAAGAACACCTATTATGAATGCTCCAAATACATTCACTGATGGGTCAAATAATGGTACAGCAGCAATAGTTACACCTGATCAAACTTTTACATTTTTAGTACCCAAACAATCAGCTCAAAAGGTAGAGCTTAATGCAGTATTACAAGCTTTTGTGATGTTTAAAGATTCTGTATTTAATTTATTTTCCGATAGTCAGTATATAGTTAATGCTATAGTATCCCTTGAAGATGCTGGTAGGATTTCCCCTTCCTCTACTGTTTTCTCTTTGCTTTCCACTATACAAAGTCTAATCTGGGACAGAAAAGATCCATTCTTTATAGGACATATCAGGGCACATACAGAATTGCCTGGAGCTCTTAGTTTGGGCAATGATTTAGCAGATAAAACTACACATGACATACATATTTTCTCTACACTAGAAGAAGCTACAAATTTTCATAAAAAGTTCCATGTCAATGCTAATACTTTACAAAAGCATTTTAAAATAACTAAGGAACAAGCTAGACAAATAATAAAACAATGTTAAAATTGTGTGACCTTTTTAGCACAAGTTAATCTTGGAGTCAATCCTAGAGGACTGACGTCACACACTTGCCAGAATTTGGAAAATTAAAATATTTGCATGTTACAGTTGATATTTCTTCTGGATTTTTGATGGGCTCCCTTCATGCCGGAGAAAAAACTAAAGATATTATAGCTCATTGCTTACAAAATTTTGCCACTGTGGGCGTTCCAAAACAGTTAAAAACAGATAATGCCCCTGGTTATACTTCTACCTCTTTTAAAGAATTTTGCTCATCATTTGGCATTACTCATATAACAGGAATTCCATACAATCCACAGGGACAAGGCATAGTTGAAAGAGCTCATCAAACTATTAAAATGTACTTATTAAAGCAAAAAGAGGGAATTGGGAAGGGGTATATAGTCCCCAAAGATAAACTTAAAATAACCCTTTTTACTCTAAACTTTTTAAATTTCGATTTATCAGGACTTAGTGCTGCAGAAAGGCATATGTGTCCAAAAAATGTGCATAAGCCCAAGGTACTTTGGAAGGATATTCTAACAGGACAATGGAAAGGTCCTGACCCAGTAATTGTCTGGAGTCGGGGGTCTGTTTTTGTGTTTCCACAGAGAGAACAGCAGCCGATTTGGATTCCAGAGAGATTAACTAAAGCGATTTCTACAGACCAAAAATAAGATGATTTGGCTCAAATCCATAACAGCTGATATCCAGAACTCCAGTTTGGCTACCCTTACATCTGCGACAGAACCAGGATGCTTTTTTCAATATCTATTTTATTATTGCCCTTTCCCACATCATGAAGTTCTATTTTGTTTTTTTGAGCTCATACAGACCTAGGTTAATGTTTTGCTGATCAGTTCTATTTTTTGACTATAGAGTTTTTAAACATTGCAATGGAGATTTCACCTGTAAAAAGTTATAAGGCCTTTACTATTATGTGTTGTATGTATTATATTATGTGTGCACACTTGTGTTTTGTGTTATATGTTTGAATGTACGTATATCCATATATCATATATGATGAGTGCTCATGAAAAAATGGATCCAAATATTTTTTTCCACGTGATTTAAATGGTTTAATTTAAATTAGGTAAACAGCTGTTGAGGATTGTTTTAATATATGAACAAAAAAGGAGGTTAACAGATCTGTTTGTTTACTTTCACCTTTCCTTTTCATTATATTTAATAATTCTGTTGAAGATAAGGTACATTGTTAAGAAAATTGTTTTCTAAAAAGAAAATTGTTTTCTTTTAGTGCCTTCTGGAATGTTATATAATTTTTTCTTTAGCCATTATTGCCAGAATTCCTATCTTCATCCCAGTGCCGGTGAAGACAAAGATAAAACCAATCTACAGCTTCTGCAATAGCCATCACTGAACTGCTTGCAGAACTTGCCTGGACTATGTATCACTTGTATGCATTGTGAACTCACTTGTATGCATTGTGAACTATCTGTTGGTGCAGCAACTTGTGATAGTGTTGGGGTATTTATGCTGATGGTGTCATCGGTGGTACAATTTTTCCAAAAGGAGCCATCACTGAACTGCTTGCAGAACTTGCCTGGACTATGAATCACTTGTATGCATTGTGAACTATCTATTGGTGCAGCGACTTGTGGTAGTGTTGGGGTATTTTTGCTGATGATGTCATCGGTGGTACAATTTTTCCAAAAGGAGCCGTCAATTGGCTTGGTGTATCTTCCTCCCTTCTGCTTGTCATGGTCGTTCAGCTAAAATTTGGGGGCCAACAGAGGTGAGGCAAAGAACCTCACCCCCCCGCTGGTACAAAGACCTATCCATAGGTGTGGCTGTATACTGGACCGGTAGTAAGTGACGGGTAAGATCCAATTGCAATGGTACCAACCTAAGACAGGAGGCTGACGCCTTGAGGTCAGCTCATCCAATAACGGGTAAGAACCATATGTACTATTGGACAACCTAAGGCAGGCACGGTCCCTAAGCCACATGCTTGTTGTTTAAACAGAGAGGGGGAGATGTTGAGAGCCACAGCCGAAGGGGCCCCAGCAAACTTCCAGCTGCCAGTTGATGATTGGCTCACAGTGGCCCCAGCAAACTTCTAGCTGCCAACTGATTGGCTCCTCTGCGGTGATGCTCATTGGGCTGTTTCCCCGCCCTTTCAGACCATGGAGCTGCTCATTGGGGGACTTTTTTTGGCTCTGCCCACGCGACCCAGCCAATCAGCCTCAAGAGCAGGAGGAGTGGGGGAGGTGGAGAGGCTTGTGGGAAGCTGGTGGTGGCAGTTGGGCTCTGAAGGTTTTTCCTGAGGAGCTGTTTTGTTTGGCGTGTGTGGTTCTAAAAATAAAGTTCGTTTCTTTTGACAAGTGGCTCCTGAATTGTGCCCAGCCAGACTGCAGCAAACAACAACAACAACAAAAAGTAAATCAGAGTCCTGACAAGTGGCCAGATTACATGGGACCTTGAAAACCATGCTAAAGAGTTTAATTTCTAATGCTACAGAGTAACATTGAAGGATTTTTAGGTATCATGGTGACATGATTAGACTGAAGTAATGACGTAGTCATACATGTGAGAAATGATGTATGTTCAAAGTTTTTCACTACAGCGTTATTTGTAATTATTTTTATAGGCTAAAACAAACCAAATGTCCAATAATAGACTGATTAAATAAGTTATGTTTTATCTATACAATGGGATAACATTCTGAAAACAAAAGATATTCTTTATATTCAGACTTGAAATAATGCCCCAGACACGTTATTATGTAAACAGGGTAAAGTGCAAAAAAATTTGTTACCATTTGTAGGGTTTTTCTCTATGCTAGAGATGGAGCTCAGGGGCTCACACATGCTAGGCAAGTGCTTTCCAATAGAGCTACACGCCCAATCCCATTACTATTTAAAAGAAAAACAAAGGAAAGAAGAAATGTATCTCCAGTCTGGCAGTCTGCACAAGGAGTAAGTAACATTACCTGGAAAGTAGGTAATGCCTTGGGGAGAGTTGGTGGCAAAGCAAAGGCTGGAGGAAACTTTACAGTATACTTTTTGAACCTTCTGAATTTCAAACAAATGAATAAATAATTCTTAAATTAAATAACTTAATAAAATAAGATGAATATCCTAGTTGCAAGACATAAAACTGCTGCCTTAACCAAGAAAGACAAGTACAGTTGGTCTGACAAAAGGGCAGTAATGAAGGACAAGAAGAGTAAATAAAAAGCCCAGATAGTAGAAATCCATCAAACCTCGTGAATTACTTAATATAAGAAGGGAAGAAGATCATAAAAGAGGTAAGGGTGAATTGGTAATGAGTTAGAAAAAAGGTGAGAAACAAATTTAGGAAAGAAGGAGGTGAGTTCCATTCTGGATATGTTGAATTTCTAAACATGCATATATATTTTTGCTTCTACTAGTGCATTATAGTTGTACATAATAGTTGAGTTCATTTTGACATAACCATACATGCATGGGATTTAATTTACTCTATTTCAGTCCCTGGTTTCCCCACTTTCCTTCACCTCCTCCTTCTCCCTACTCCTCTTCCTCTGTACTATTGGTCTACCTTCCATTTATTGATCTATTTATTTTTAATTACTGCTTTACAAATACATAAAGGTGGAATTCACTGTCATAGAGTTATACATGTACACAGCATAATTTTGTCAAATTCATTCCTCATATCCTCCCTTTTCTTTTCCCAATCTCCTTTTTCTATCCCACTGACCTTACATCTATCTTCATGATATCCAACACCCTCCCCGCTTATTCCCCTTCCTTTGCTGTAGCTCCAATATGCACATTCTTGCTGGTTGCCAAGCTCTGACCATGTTTCAGAGTTTTATTTGCCATGAGCAATCGTGAAGGATAAGATAACATCTTCCTGCCAGTATAAACAGCAGGCCTGTTTACTGCTTGCTATAAAAGCAGATGATTCCCTAAGCTCAGTATTGCTTTCTACAATGCTACCCATTTTTTGTGCAAGCATCCATCTGGGTCCATCACTGCAGAACTCTGAAGGCAAGGGTAACTGACACCCATAAGATTAAGCTCATGTCCCCTGCTATGCCCACCATGATGAGGTCCTTTGTCACTGACCTGGGAGTGTCATGCCAAAGAATATATTTTAAAACTTTAGGACCTGAGAGATGTGAGCATGTCTTAATACTAGTGAGAATAAGCCAGTGCACAGGAGGCAATTCACAGAGTGAGTGGTCTCACTGAGGAAGGGCAAGGTCTGGGCCAGGTGCTTAGTGTTGGGTGTCTACAAGGCCACCCCCATCCTAAGACCTGCCACCTGCAAGTTGCTACAGGAGAGAGATGGCAGGGTCTTCCTTATAATCTTATGAAAATTCAGTCTCCCTCCTTCCGCCTCTCTTTAAAGAACCCATCACCCAAAGGTACCAAAAACATACAGAGAAGGAAAAAAAAAAAAAAAAAACCCTTTCCAACAAATGGTGCTGGCAAAACTGGATATCCATATATAAAAGAATGAAAGTAGATCCCTATCTCTTACTCTACATAAAAGCCAACTCTGAATGGATCAAACACCTAGGAATTAAACCAAAAACTTTGCCACTGTTAGGAGAAAAAAAAAAAAGGCCAATACTCCAATATATAAATGCAGGCAATGACTTTCTCAATAGAACCCCTCAAGTTCAGGAACTAATATTAATAATTGAGATGGGATGGCCTCAAATTAAAGATTTTGCACAGAAAAAGAAATAAGAGTATAAAGAAAGAGCCTAGGGAATGGGAGAAAATCTTTGCCAGTTACTCTTCTGACAAAGGATTAATATCTGGACTATATAAAGAATTCAAAACAACATAAAAATCCAATTAATAAATGGGTAAATGAATTAAACATATTTCTCAAAAGAAGTCCAAATGGTCAGCAAATGTATGAAAAAAATATTTAACATGTTTAGCAATCTGGGAAATGTTAGACTGAGATTCCATCTCACTCCAATTAGAATGAGAGTCATTAAGAATACAAATGGTGGCGCAAGCTTGTAATCCCAGCGGCTCAGCAGGCTGAAGCAAAAGGATCACGAGTTCAAAGCCAGCCTCAGCAAAAGCAAAGCACTAAGCAACTCAGTGAGACCCTGTCTCTAAATAAAATACAACATAGAGCTGGGGATGTGGCTCAGTGGTCGCGTGCCCTTGACTTCAATCCCCGGTACCAAAAAAGAAGAATACAAATAACAATAAATGCTTGTGAGTATGTGAGGGAAAAGACACTTTTACACACTTTTGGTGGGACTGTAACTAGTACAACCACTATGGAAATCAGTACGGGGTTCCTTAAAAAACTAGGAATGAAACTACCATGTGACCCAACTATACCACTCCTCAATGTTTATCCAAGAGAATTAAAGTCAACATACTATGGCCAAGTTATGGAATCAGGTGTCCATCAACTGATGAATGAATAAAGAAAATGTGATATGTATAATGGAGTTTCACTCAGCCATAAAGAAAAATGCAATTATGTCATTTGCAGGAAAATGGACAGAACTGGAGAGCATTACGTTAAGCCACATAAGACAGACCCAGAAAGTCAAGGGTCATATTTTTTCTCTCATATGAAAAACTAGAGGGAGGAAAGAAAAGAAGGAAGGAAGGAAGGAAGAGAAAAGAAATGAAAAGAAAAGGATCTTGTGAAAACAGAAGGGAAGACAATAGGGTAAAGGAAAGGAATCATAGGGAGGGAGGAGAGGAAGTCAACAGGAGGTACTGTAGAATTAAATTGATCAAATTATATATATGAACAAATATGTCACAATTAATCCAACTATTATGTTGGATTATGCATCAATTTAAAAAAACACTTTTTTAAAAAGAATTTGTTGCTATCCTCTTCTCTTATGAGCTAATCTAGCAAGAGTGGTTATCTTTGCCTAGGTGGACCACAGAAAACACTATCTTCTCTCTCTCTAGTCTGAAAACAAAAAGGCCTGACTGATATAAGGGGGGAAAGGCAAAATCCTTTTGCTGATGAGCCCACAATAGGCTGAAGAACAATACAATTCTCTCAAGAACTTTTTCTGTCCACCAGCACACTGACCCACTAGGTCTGTCATCTTTTTTTTTTTTTCCTTTCTCTACTGACCAAGGTTCCCCTCCTCCTGCAAGAAGGAAATATCTTCACGTATGCTCTGGAAGCTTCAGTGAGGTCCCCTGTGCTGTCCCTGTTTCTGGCCTAAGATCTCATCAGCACAATAGTTTTCCTTTCTCCCATTTCTCCTCAAGACATGCTGCACTGGCCTTGGCATCCCAGTGCAATACAGGAAAAGAAGAGAAGGAGGCACAAAATCTATTAATTAATATTGAACTTTTTACTGGTCTTGGCAAGTAGGGGAATAAATTTTGATTGGGCTTATAAAAATGAAGAGACGTGACTTATCTGTTGCCTTCAAATTGTTATCATACAATTCCTATCTGTATTCATTTGTGGTTTAGAAATGGAATGATTAGGAAATTCCCACATGAAGACTCTTTCTTCTAAGTAGTACGAGGCAAGATCTTTGCTGAGAGTGAATGGGAAAGAAGAAAGAAGCCAAGATTTGTCATTCACTCAACACTACTTGCCTCCACAGGGCCCCACATCTCAGAA
The DNA here is from genome assembly GCF_047511675.1 of Marmota flaviventris. Classification (NCBI taxonomy): domain Eukaryota; kingdom Metazoa; phylum Chordata; class Mammalia; order Rodentia; family Sciuridae; genus Marmota; species Marmota flaviventris. The sequence continues at coordinate 54,455,429 of NC_092509.1, read as the reverse complement.
CACCAAGTCCTGGCCTTGCTCTCACATTCTACAGCCTGAACTTAACTGGATGAACTGCATTTTTGCATTTTTTCTGTGTGCCCCTCTAGAATCCCTCTCCATTATTCTCTACCCCTCCAAGTTTCCCCAGGACCTATTTCTTTGTCTTTTTGTATCCAGCTGTCTTGCCTCAGGTTTCCTGCCATGCTTAGTCAACAGAGGCAGAGCACTGCAGTCTTCTATTACTGAATAACAAGCTGTTCAAAATATAACTGGCTTCATAAACAACGCTTTATTATTTTTCACAGTTGTGGGTTGGCTAGGTGGTTTCTCAACTGGTTTTGCCTGGGCTCACTCATGAACCTTTTTTAGCAGTTAATTAATCTATACATGGTTCTCAATGTTCCACAGTCAGCCCTTCAAATTTTCCATTATCACCATCCTGAACTCTGGGCCCCTTCACCTTCCATCCTGCCTGCTCTGTTAACACATAACCCTGAACCACTCTAATTTTCACTTTCTTTGTTCCTACAAAGCACTGCTGGAAGAAAACATTTAACAGAAAAAACCATGGCCCACCACAAATTCATTCTATCCAACACCAAATGTATCTTAGATGGTGCCTAACAATTCTTCTATTCATCTCTGTTGATTCCTAGTAAACTCCCTCACAATACCTATTCTCCATCATCTCTGCCTCAAGCTCCAAAGCACTACTCTGTTCCCCTCAGCAGAAGGTCCATCATCTTCATTACTGAATAGATGTAAACTGCACCATCCCTGGTATCACTATGAACTCCATACCCCCTTTACAGTCACTGTCTTTGGACCAGGAATTGTGAGGTCCACAGGGGATATAAGGAATTGCTGAGAGTGAATGGGAAGGAAGATGTGGTCTTAACAAGACCAGGTGCCCACATCACACAAGCAGGCCCCAAAGGAGATCCTTGGGGTGCAGTATCCCATCAGGGAAGGCAAGTGCTATACCCCACCTCCAGGAACTCCACCTACAAGACCAACCTTCCCACCCAAATAACCTTCACCATCTTGAGGGTGGAGATACAAGCAAACAACAGACAACACCACCCATTGGATGAGAATGGAAACAGGAAAGACACTGATATCCAATAAAAACAAGACTTGAATCTTCCTTGAGATTTCCCTCCCCTCCCCCCCACCCTCTCCCGCCCTCACATCCCCAACATTTGTGAAACCAAGAACTTTTCATGAATTAGGCTACTGAGGACTGGAATGTTTGAACAGTATTTATAGTGGTGTTGTACATTCTTTCACCTCCTATTTTTACACTTTTTATTTTTCTTAATTTTTATGTTTGTTTGTTTTCTGTAGTCTACTGTCTTCCCACTTACTTGTCTCCCCCAAATCACTTTCTCTCTCTCCTCTTGCTACTAACCAACTTCTTTAGGTTCCTCTTTCAACCTTCCTAAGATCTACTAACTCTATATCCTCACCTCCTACCCCCTCAACATCTCATCCGACACCTCACCTGGGTTTTTGGTCCACCACCAGAAACTGTAGATAGACCCTACTGCAAACCTACTGTTTATATTGTAGATAATAACTGAGCTTACCATTTCTGTATCTTGTGACAAAAACCGTAAACATCTTAATAGTAGCTACTTGGTTTAAGGCTGTATATTGTTTGTATTTGGATCTATTAATATTGTTCTTCCCCCTAAAGGAGAGGTATTGGAACACTACAGGGACACTATAAGTTTATAGGATAAAAACTGTAACACCTTGGATCTGCAGTGCTAGAAGGGAAAACACATGAACAACATGAAAAAACAAGGGAAGAAAGTGCCCCAAACAAACCAAGAATCCATGGCTAGCACAACAGAAGAAATGACAGAGAAGAAGTTCAAAATGTATATAATTAAAATGTTCTGTGAATTAAAGGATGATATAAGAGAGCAAATACAGCAGCAATAGATCATTTCGATAAAGAACTACATAAGCAAATACAGTAAGCAAAAGGAGATTGAGGTTCGGAAAAAAAACCCAAACAAACAGAAATCCTTGAAATGAATGAAACAATAAACCCTCTTGGGGGGTGTTAGCTTCACTTTTGGCTCAAGTGTGTTCCTGACAAACCTTCCTCCACCTCTCAGTATCTTCATTCTTTCCTAAAGGAATAAATCAGTTGTTTCCTCTTTTGCATTAAATATTGATGTCTTCCTTACCTTGAAAAAATATTTTGATGCATGCTTTACCACTCCTAATCATTCTACTTCCCTGATTCCTTTCAACAATATCAATACTAATACTTCTTCTAAATTATTTCCCTCTCTCTCTCTCTCCTTTTAAATGTGATTGAACCCAGGGCCTTGCATATGCTAAGTGAGCCTCTATCACTCTATCCCCAGCCAGAAATGACTTCTCTTTTAACTGCCAACTCCATGCCCCACACATTTAATCCACACCTAACCTTTGCAGAATCCTGCCATCACTACTCCAAAGTTAGACCATTCTCTCTTACCTATTTCTCTCCTTCTTTATCTTTTCTCCCTCCTTCTCACCATTCCTTTCTTCCACATTTCTGTCTCCCATTCTTCCTCTCAAAGCCACCTGCAGCCCCCTGCCCCTGAACCCCTGGTTGCAAGATTACCTTGATTATTTAAAATATTACAGAATAAGCAGTATAATAGATTTAGAAAAAAAGATCACTGGTGGGGCTGGGGTTGTGGCTCAACGGTAGAGCGCTCGCGTAGCACATGTGAGGCCCTGGGTTCAATCCTCAGCACCACATAAAATAAAATAAAGATACTGTATCCATCTACAACTAAAAAATAAATATTAAAAAAAAAGATCACTGGTGGCCTTAATAAAAACACTTGCAGTGAAGAAGGGAAGAAAAATTCCAAAGAGTACTGTTGGCAAGAAAATTAGATCCCAGTGACAGAATACGCAATTGAAGAACATGGCTATTTAAACAGAATGCATGCTGGGCATATTGGTACATGCCTGTAATCCCAGTAACCTGGGAGGCTAAGGAAGGAGGATTGTAAATTCAAGTCTCAGCAATTTAGCAAAACCCTGTCTCAAAATAAAAAATAAAAAGGGCTAGGGATATAGCTCAGTAACAGACCACCCCTGCTCAATCCCCAGTATGGGGGCAGGGGACTGCACACCACAACCAACTATTGTTGCACCATGTGGTAGGTACAGTTCTAACGCAGTGCATGTACTAATTCACTGAACCACACAAAACCCCGTAAAGGAGGTCCTACAATTATTTTCATTTTACAAAGGTGGAAACTTAAGCTCAAAGACACTCAATAACTTGAATAGGATCATATATTGTCAATATATTCAACTCCTAAGAACTAGGGAAATCTTGATGAAAGCTGTGAAATCTAACAGAGGAATGGGGATGAGAACAAACAAAAACTTTCATCATGTGAGAAAGGTAGAGTAATTAGCTTTCTGAGTTAGGAATGGACATTTCCTCCAAGTCTAGAAAAAAAAAATTCTCACACCTCTCTCATATCTCTTTTGCCAGGATCATGATCTGTGTGGATGTGAGAAAAAAATACCTTCTGGCTGTCAGGTTAGTATTAGTGAAATACAATCATACGGCGTTTAACCATGTATATCAGCCTCTGTTTTAAAGTGCTTTAAATATTCTTATTCACTAACTCCTCACAGCAGCTCCCTGAGCAGGTAGTATTGTTTTACAGAGGAGGAAAACTGAACCACAGAGAGGTCAAGCAATTCTTCCAAGATCACTAGGAAACAGTGGAAATGGAATTCAAACACACACAGCCTACAATCTGTGAGATTCACCATGCAACTGCTATCTCTCAAACGTTCAATTTTAAAAAGCTCAATAAAGTATTTAATTCGACTTAAAAGAACCTTGTAGGGGGAAGGGGTACTAGGGATTGAACCCTCAGTGCTCTACCAGGGAGCTACATTCTAGTCCCGACTTTTTTATTTTGGGGGCGAGGACCAGGGATTGAACTCAGGGGCTCTTGACCACTGAGCCACAACTCCAGCACTATTTTTATTTAGAGACAGGGTTTCACTGAGTTGCTTTAGTGCCTCACTGTTCCTGAGGCTGGCTTTGAAGTCTCAATCGTCCCTCAGCCTCCAAAAATCAATAGGATTACAGGCATGTGCCACCACACCCAGCTATCCAGCCCTTTTTATTTTGAGATAGGGTCATACTAAGTTACTGAGACTGGCCTCAAACTTGTGATCCTACTGCCTCAGCCTCCCAAGTAGCTAGGATTTCACACATTAGGTGTACAAATTCAACTAAAGCAAAACTTCTTGACGATAATGACTATAACAAGGTGGTTCCAAAGAGACATCTGGAGATACCACACCATAGGAGCTTTGAAGATAGATCCAAGGGCCACAAACTGATGACCTGAAGGACAAATTTGGCCCTCAGATGATGTTTTTCTTAACATAGGGTTCGTTTATGATTTTGTTTTTGTTTCTTGGTATTGGGGATTGAACCCAGGGCCTTATGAATGGTAATCACGTGCTCTACTACCCAGCTACAATCCCAGCCTGTTTGTTTGGAACATACACACATGTTGTAAATACTATCCTGTATTCTTTCTGATTCATACATTTCTAGACTGGCCCCCATAAGAATCTGGGTTTATTAATCCTGAAAAATACTAGTTTTGTACTATGTAAGAATTTACCTACAAGAAGCCAGAGAATGAACCAAATGACCTCTTAAGACTCTCTCCAAGTGCTCTGATTCCAACATTATTTTAAAGAACATTGCTATAATTTGGATAAGTGGTCCCCAAAGACCCATGTGTTGAAATCCTGGTCAACATATTAGGTAGTGGAAGCTTAAGAGATGGGGCCTAGTAGGAGGAAGTCAGGTCACTGGGGGCATGTCCTAGAAGGGATATTGGGGTCCTGGCTCGTTATTTTTATTTTTTTGCTTCTTAGCCACCATGATGTGAATAGGCCTCCTCCACGGTTTGCTCTTGGTTGGCCTTTTGGTTTCGGGCTATAGACTGAAACCTCTGAAACTCTTGAGTCAAAATAAACCTTTCCTATTTTTAAATTGATTAACTTGGATATTTTATTACAGTTACAGAAAGCTGAGACAAACACACATAAACATAAACCTGGCTTATAAGAAAATGTTCTTGATCTTGGAAGAACTACACTAGAACATTCCAGTGTTGCCAAGTTTTTGATTTTCAATTCTGAAGTACACAGTAAAAATGTTGCAATTAATGGTTTTTTGTTTGTTTGTTTGTTTTTTAGTTATAGTTGGACATTTATTTATTTAGTTTTATGTGGTGCTAAGGTTTGAACCCAGTGACTTTGCATGTGCTAGACAAGCACTCTACTGCTGAGCCACAACACCAGCCCCACAATTCATGTTTTAATTACATATTAAATGTTGAAATTAATAATTGAATTAGGATTAAGACATCTTTAATAAGCCAAAGTGATACAGTTTGTATAACACAAAAGAACAAATTATGTTATAGTTTACATTAAGATGTTTGTTATCATTTATCACTTTGGTTTGGATTGCTGAGAATAAAATGTGAATATTTTTGGTTTTTTAGAAAAAAGATTTCTATTTCAAAAATTTCAATCTAATAAATTGTAAGAATGGCATATTGAACTGCATGCTTTCACCTAGATTCACCACTTATACATTTTATTATCATTATTACCATCATTTTGCTGGACTGTTGGGAGAGTAAATTGTAGACATTATAACAGTTTCCTGAAATATTCTAGTGTAGATCTTCCAAGACCAAGAACATTTTCTTATAAGCCATAGGGTTTATGTTTGTTTGTGTTTGTCTCAGCTTTCTGTAACTGTAATAAAATATCCAAGTTAATCAATTTAAAAATAGGAAAGGTTTATTTTGACTCAGAGTTTCAGAGGTTTCAGTCTATAGCCCGAAACCAAAAGGCCAACCAGGAGCAAACTGTGGAGGAGGTCTGTTCACATCATGGTGGCTAAGAAGCAAAAAAATAAAAATAATGAGCCAGGACCCCAATATCCCTTCTAGGACATGCCTCCAGTGACCTAACTTCCTCCTACCAGGCCCATCTCTAAAGTATCTAAAATACTTATAATGAAGTAAAAGTTGAGATCAGGCTGGATACTAGTCTACCATGCCTTGGAGATAAAAGTGCATAGAAAAGAAGGAGCCACTGATAGAGGCAGTAATGTGAACTGTTACCTGATGCTATATGATAAGAGCTGGTTTTATGTTTGGCTTTTATGGAACATGGGGTTCAAGTCATCAGAAGCAGAAATGCCAAGCTTTCTGAGGATGAGCAGCAGTTCCTAGCTGAACCGGTCAGACTGACCTCTAGCCTAGAAGGCAGCTCACCAGGCAAGTACCTTTAGGGGCAACCAGTTGATTACACCACTCAGTAAAAGCAGGGTAGAGGGAGACTGAGAAGAAAAAAATATAAGGGCAAATGAAGTAGGGGCAAGGAGGTAATGTTTAAACACTAAGAAGTCCCTTATTCTTGAACATCTGTTTCTTCAGATACAATAAAGTGAAATGAATTTATTTCAAGAATCCTCCAAAGAGCTAGGGTGAAGTTCATTGGTAGAGTATCTGCTTGGTGTTTTCAAGGCTCTGGATTCCATCCCCAGCAATGGAACTCCTAAGTTCCTGAGTCCTTGAGATGAGAGTAAAGGGCAATTATAGCAGAAGCAAAGATGACTCAGAGCTTCCCTTGTTTGTTCTCCCATGAACTGAAATATAAGGCTAGAGGCAAGGAAGAACGAATGATCCTCTGAGCCACTCTTACATCATAATTCTGGTGCCAAGAACATGGAAAAGCAGCCTAAGGGACCAGGTAGGCCCTGAAAAACTCCAGATGATACTCCAAATGGTATCTGGGTGAGCTGGGATGCTGGCCACTGTAGAGGGAATTAGGGTTCACAGCTCAGCCTTAGGAATAGTAAGACTCCCAGAGGTGAGCTAAGGAAAAAAGAGAAAGGCAATAAAGAACAGCAGCCAGAAGAAGTCCAGGCCACTAGTTATGAAAAAGAGTTAGAGGTTTGCAAAGAGAGAAAACTGGAAGGGAAAATGTTGAAAGAGATAAAAATATAGTTTCAGGAGACAGGGACAAGAAATGTCAATGCTTAATGATGAAAGTAAAGAAAGAAGTTCAGGGGCTAAGGGTATGTATAGCCAGTGGCAGAAAGCCTGCCTAGTATGCACAAGACCCTGGGTTCAATCTCCAGCAAAAGAAAGAAAGAGAAAAAGAAAAAGAAAAAAGTTCATAAGAAGGGAAAAAAAAAGATAATTGAGAATAACTAGAAAACAAAGCAAAAGCCGGGTTCAGTGGCGCATGCCTGAAATCCCAGCAGCTGGGAAGGCTGAGGCAGGAGGATTACAAGTTCAAAGCCAGCTTCAGCGACTTAGCAAGGCCCCTAAGCAAGTCAGTGAGACCCTGTCTCTAAAAATAAACATACATAAAAAGGCTGGGGATGTGGCTCACTGGTTAAGTGCCACTGAGTTCAGTTCCTGGTACCAAAAAAAAAGTGAAGCAAAAATAAAAAAGCAATTCATAGTCATATATAATATTGTAGTTGATTTATCTATTTTACTTAATGAGATTTTGAATCGAGTGAATTTATTGCAAATTATTTTAAAATAAGCTTTTTAAATGATTTTATTATTATTAAAGTATTTAAAAATTCCTAATGTAATCTTTTAAAACAACTTCTTTAAAAAGTGAAGCCAGTGTAATAAAATAAAGTTAAATTTTTTTTTCAAGTTTAATAATTCCTTCTTTTTTGTCAGGCTTTTGGAAGAAAGTAGAGAGAAATGGTATAAATAAACTCATCTGCAGGCAGTAGCCTGCTGGTCATTGACTGGCTCCTCACAAGAAAACAGTCCTGACTTGTGGCATTGATTTGAACAGTGTTGATTTGAACCATGTAAATATGCCCACCATACCCAGTTCCAAGCTATTGACCATCAACTTGAAAGTCACTCAAGGTGGCATCTGGGAGAAATGCGTAAGTAGCATTCCACTGTAAAGTATGTTCACCAAGCATACACCAGACATACATGACCTCAACTGCATAAATAAGAGTAAACTGTAGTAAGGTAATTGGGAAATGGTAAATTTTGAGTTTTTATAAACTTTGGGTTTTTTCATTCTTAACAAAAACATTTATTTTACATTTTATCCAGAATAACCTGAAAAAAATACGGGGCACTTCATGAGTTAGTGTGTAATCACTGTATAGGGGACATGCTAATCTCCATGTTATTCCAATTTTAGTATAAGTGCTACCAAAGTGAGCACCCTTGTTTTTAATACATTTTAATTAAGTTTTTATAACTTGAAAAATATAAACTAATTTTTAACAATGGCTTGGAGAATTCCTGAAAATTTAGCACTCAGTTCTTATGATTGGTACAAGTCAGCATGATTTGCCTCCAGCACACTCCTGACACTCTCCCCTACACCCCCGCCTCTATACAAGTTAATATTCTACCATAGATACAAAACAGAAATTAAATACAACTCTTTTTTTTGGCGGGGGGGGGGGCTTTAAAATATTATCTTCCTCCTTTTTAAATCAATTTTATAGGATTTTAAATAAATTACCAACATGTCGATTTTGATAGGGTTTATGGAGAAAATGACTGTCTCATACAAAGATTTTTATTTTTTTCAAAGGTTTTTAAATATGCAGATGGGTACTATTTGTCTTTGGCTAAGTATGGAGATGCCATAAACTGATAAGAGGTACAAATTAACACCAAAAGCCTTTATAATTAAGTATATGTTTATGCACTTGCACCACACAGAGAGTAGTAAACATAAAAGTAAAATTATTTCAAAACAAATGAGTCACATTAATGGCCCAGAAGTGGCATCATCACTTAATCTGGATCACCTAAAATACAGCATTTGGATCACTTAAAATGTTTGACCTAGTGAAAGCTGTTTTTTTTTACAGGCATTCAAGGGTATAGTAGTATCACGTTCTTGACACAAGGTGGAGCCAGTGCCATGAAGCTAGGCTGTGAGTGTTCAGTTAAGGGCGGTCTAAGGTCAAAAACATCCGGAAGCAAAGACCTGATTCAGGACATCTGATGCAATCCTAAGGGGCAAAAGAATAGGCAAAACATTTTATTTCTATGAACTAGCTGATATATCATGCTAAGTATGAAAGAATATTTAAACAATTCAATTTCCAGGAACAAAGCAGAATTTGAAAATGATTTTCATTCATTTAACAAATATTTACGGAGCTCTACACTATATGATGAGTAGTATTTACAGTAGAGGACAACAACAACAAAAAGACCTTGCACTTATTTTCTTTAAAGCATTTTTCATAGATCAACCTTATTTTGAAACCAAATAATGAAATGAAGCTAAAATAATGGCAAAATCTATTCAGCAGAACTATTCTATTCATAAAAGGTCTTTTTTTCCAAGGAACCTCAAATCAAGTGAAGATCATTAAAAAATAAATATGTGTGTGTGTGTGTGTGTATTTCCCCAAAGTCTTTTGTTTCTAACTTACTGCAATGCTATTTCTTATATACGCCTATGTGCTATAGTCCACAGTCCTCAAACACAGAACTCAGGAACTCCCATGCATCATAAAAAAAAAAAGTAAAATACTAGGAATTGCAGAGTAAAACAATAAATAATTTAATGGCATAACTACTTTTACACCTACTATGGCTCAGGCACTTCCCTACACATTATGATTACCATGATACACTAGAAAGATAAGGTCCCAAACTGGGCTGGGATTGTGGTAGAGTGGTAGAGTGCTTGCCTAGCATGTGTGAAACTCTGGGTTCAATCTCAGAACCACATATAAATAAATAAAATAAAGGTATTCTGTCCATCTGTAACTAAAAATATTTTTTAAAAAAAAAGAAAGAAAGAAAGAAAAAGACAAGGTCCTTGCTCTAACCATGAAACTTACAATTAGGTGGGAAAAAGCATGAACATAAATAAATATGAGCTAACTTTAGGCAGTAACATATGCTATGAAGAAATCACCACCATCACCATTATTTTCATAACTGTATTTGTTTGCTTGGACTGCCATAACAAAATCACACACACTGAATGGTTTAAACAAAAGCAATTTGTTTTCTCATAATTCTGATGACTGGAAGTCTGAAATCAAGGTGTCAGCAGCTTTGGTTTTTTTTTTTTTTTGAAGGCCTCTCTGCTTAACTTGAGAGGGCACTGCTTTCTCTGTGTCCTCACATGATCATTCCTCTGCACATCACCATCCTTAGTGTCTATGTATCCAAACTCCCTCTTCTTATATATAAAGAACCAGTCAGATTGGATTGGGATCTACCTTAACAGCATCATTTTAAACTTAATTGCCTCTTAAAGACTTTATCTCCAATTAAAGTTACATTCTGAGGTCCTGGGAATCAAGACTTCAAAACACACCAGGGGCTGGGGCTGTAGTTCAGTGGCAGAGCATTTGCCTAGCATGTGTGAGGCACTGAGTTTGATCCATTTGCACCACACAAAAAACAAGCAAATAAAATAAAGGCATGGTGTCTATCTATGACTACAATATATATATATATATATATATATCCCAAGGGCAAACACTTCAAGACAGCAATATAGGCAATGAATTTTTAAAAAAAACAAGACCCCAAAAGCACAGCCAACAAAAGCAGTAACAGACAAACAAATTACATCAAACTAAAAAGTTTCTGCACAGTGAAAGAAAAAAACCAACAGAGTGAAGAGAAAACCATCAGGCTAGGAGAAAATATCTGCCAACTTTATATATCTTACTAGGGATTAACAGCTAGAAAATATGATGAACTCAACAATAAGGAAAAAATGGTTTTTAAAATGGTTAAATGATCTGACGGACATTTCTAAAAACAAGATACACGAATGTCCTACAAGTATATGAAAAAATGTTCACTATCACACTACTCATTAGGAAATGCAAATCAAAACAACAATGAGATACACCAATTCACTCCAGACAGAATGACTTCTATCAAAAAAGCAAAAATAGCAAATGCTGAAGACTGGGGGACAGGGGTCTTTTATATGCTAGTGATGGGAATGTAAATTAGTACAACCATTACAGAGAACAGTAGTTCCTTTAAAAACTAAAAATAGAACTACTATGTGATCCAACTATCCCACTTGTGGGAATATATTCAAAGGGAAGTGAAATCAGCATATAAAAGAGATACCTGCACACCCATGTTTATTGCAGCACTATTTACAATAGCCAACATGTGGAATCAACTGAGTTGTCTCCAATAGCAGATGAATGGATAAAAGAAAATGTGCACAATGGAGTGTTATTTAGTGATACAAAAGGATAAAATCCTGTCATTTGCAGCAAAACGGATGAAACTGAAGGACATTATGTTAAATGAAATAAGCCAGGCCAAAAAGAAAGAAAGAAAGAAAAGAAATGGAGACGTTTATATGGAGATGATATATATATAGATAGATAGATAGATAGATAGATATAGATAGATAGATAGATATAGATATATGTATATCTTACAGAAGAAGAGAGTTATAATAGTAATTGCTAAAGGATGGGAAGAGAAGGAAGGGAAGGGCGATAGAGGAAAATTGGTTATCAGGTACCAAATACAGTTTCATAAGAGGAATAAGTTCTAATGTTTTACAACACAGTAGGGTGACTATTGTTTGTAACAACCTGTTATATATTTTATGAAGATCTAGAAGAAAAGAGTTTGAAGCCTCCAAGCACAAAGAAAAGATAAATGGTTAATAAGATGGAAATGTTAATCATTCTGATTTGATCAATAATACATCTACCAAGTTATCACACTGTACCCCATAAATATGTACAATCATTAGTATTCTACAATACTGGAGATTGAACTCAGGTGCACTCTACTACTGGGCTACATCCCCAACCCTTTATTTTTATTTTTTATTTTGAGATAGGTCTATTGCCTAGACCACTGCCAATAACCCTCACAATGTTATTCTGTTTCTGCAGTAAACAACTACCTCAATTCATTCTCCTCACAGCAACCAAAACAATTTTCTAAAATAAGCATCACAGCATGTAACTCCCCTACTTAAAACTCTCCAATGGCTGATCATCTCACTGATCTAAACTCCTTTCCTTGATCTATAAGGCTCTACATATGGCCCTGTCAACATTTTTAATTTGGTATTATATTACTAACTACATGGCGACTACACTCCCCTCTTTGCTTTTCTCTAACATTCTAAACTGCTTCCCCTTCATGGGATTTTTATATTAACTCTCCCTCAATTCTTCACATAACCGAGCTACACCCCCAGTCATTCAAATCAATCCGCTTTTGGGTGGGAGTAGGGTTACTGGGGATCAAGCCCAAGGCCACTGAGCTACATCCCCTGGTTCCTTCTAATATTAAAGATCTTAACTCAAAAGTTACCTCCAGAGAAGCTTCCCTGATGAGAACACCTAACCTATTCCATCTGCCTAACCATCCCTTATTCTCTAATGTACCCTCCTATTTTATCTTTATAATATAAAATATTTTTATTACCTCATCCTGTTTTATTTTATAACACTTATTACTATCTGAAATTATATTTACTTAGTACTTGTTTACTTGAATAGTACCCATCTCTTTTCTCTAAAACATTAAGTTCCATGAGCATAGATAGAGGCCTTTTCTGTATCTATCAATGCAGTATTCCTACACTTAAGAAGGAGCTCACACATAATAGGAACTCAAAAAACATTTATAGGAGAGAATAGTGCTTACCACATTGGAAGGGTGTGAAAGAGTAGGGGGTGGAGAGAGGAACTGGTAAAAAAGGGGTGCAGTTGGATAGAAGGAATAACTTCTAATGTTCTATAGCACAGTAGGATAACTATGGTTGACAACGACAGAATAATTCAAAAAACTAGCAGAGAGGATTTTGAATGTTTATCATTTTAAATAAATGGTAAATTTCAGAGGGGTTGGATGTACCAATTACCCAGATCTTATCATTACATGCTGTATACATGTACCGAAATGTTACACTGTACCCCATAAATATGTACAATTACTCTGTCATTTAAAAATAAAAACAGGAGTCAGGAACAGTGGAGTATGCCTATAATCCCAGTGACTTAGGAGGCTGAGGCAAGAGGATCACAAGTTCAAATTCAGCCTCAGCAAAAGCGAGGTACTAAGCAACTCAGTGAGACCCTGTCTCCAAATAAAATACAAAATAGGGCTGGGGATGTGACTCAATGGTCAAGTGCCCCTGAGTTCAAGCCCTGACACAAAAATAAATAAATAAATAAAACATATTTTCAATGTAAAAATAATATTTATTGAATAACAAATGACATTGTTAAATATTTTACAGATGGAATAATACCTTTCAACTGAAAAGCACTTTCATATAACTTCATTCAATTCTCACATCAATCTATATTATACTCCCTATTTTGAACAATAAGGAAACTAGTTGTTTCCTTAGAGAAGTTGTTTGACTTACCCCACTAGTAACATAGCAAGTGTAGAGAAAATCAGTATTGGTCTCTGTCCTCTCACTCTTAAGATTCTGTCCCTCAGCGTTTTTTTGCAATATCATTTTCTTAGATCAAATCATGGTGGTTAGTGTGAGGTTAAAATAGCAGCACAGAAAGAGATTCAAACAGTCTAGACCACTATGCTTTTTGCATGTTTCAGAGATGCTTTGGTCATAACAAGGGTTTAATCAATGCTTACTGAATTAATTGGCTAAACCACATATGTGGCAAAAGGCCTCAATAATCCCAAATTCAACACTGTCCAAACAAAACAAAACAACTCCACTGTCTTAAAGTTTCCTTTTGAAAATAATACTTGAAAGGCAGCAGAATACAACAGACACTAGTATGGCAATATTCTGCAATCTGTATATGGGGTAAAAATGGGAGCTCATAACCCACTTGAATCAAATTGTGAAATATGATATATCAAGAACTATGTAATGTTTTGAACAGCCAACAATAAAAAATTAAAAAAAAAAAATAATACTTGAAACACCATTTGACAACACAACAGTAGTACTTGTCACAGACAAGATGGACCAACAGAAAATGAACTTGTGGGCAAACAGGATAGTTATTTGTATCTAGTCTCAAAGTTATCTCCCCCAAGAAATTTCAGTAATTTCATAAATTAAAAACTTATAGTGGAGGCCAGGCACGGTGGTACACGCCTGTAATCCCAGCGAATTGAGAGCCTGAGAGGCAGGAGGATGGCTAGTTCAAAGTCAGCCTCAGCAACTTAGTGAGGCCCTGAGCAACTCAATGAGACCCTGTTTTTAATAAAATATAAAAAAGGATTGGGGATGTGGCTTGGTGGTTAAGCACCCTGGGTTCAATCTCTGGTACCAAAAAATACTTAGTGGAGGAACTTCACACAGACACTACCTCACCAAATGATCAAAGTTAAAATCAGTATTAAGACATACCAATATTATATATGCTCTTCACAGTACTTCCTGAGAAGGGTACAAACACTCTCTTGTGGTATTCTTCCCCAAAATACATTATCTCAATCTAATAATGAGATATCAAGGGACACACTAAAAAATAACTGAGGAAGACTTTTCAAAAATATCAAGTCATGAAGGACAAAAAGAATGAGAAACTTTCAGTTTGGAGAATAAAAGAAATAACTAAATGTAACACAGGAATTTGCATTGGATCCCGGAAGAGAAGATATATTAGTTTAAAAAGTGAAAGTCCAACAAGACCTATAGTCCAGTTCATGATATCAACCCAATGCTAACTTCTTGGTTTTGATAATTGTACTCAGGGAAAGCTGGGTAAAGTATATACAAGGACTCTAAGTACAATATTTTGAATTTCTGTAACTCTAAAATTATTTCAAAATAAAATGTGTTTAAAAGCACTGAAAAAAATGAATTTTACAATGGCATTGAGCTGAGGTTGTGGCTCAGTGGTAGAGCACATGCCTAGCTAGCATGTGTGTGGGTTCAATCCTCAGCACTACATAAAAGCAGATGAAGGAAACAAAGATATTGTGTCCAACTACAACTAAAGGAAAAAATATTTTAATAAATAAATAAATAAATGGCATTTTAGGGCTGGGAATGTAGTTGAGTGGGAGAGCATTTGCTAGCATGTGTGAGGCTGAGTTCAATCCTCAGTACCAAACAAATGAACCAACATAAAGGTATACTAACTTTTTTCTCTGTGATCCAGTAATGGAGATGTCTGGATAACCTGATATTTTAAAAAGAGTTGCCACTTTTATATATTTAGGAATACGGACCACTAGCAATTTAAGATTTTTCTCAAGTTGTCATTTATCTCTTGATTTTTTTTTTTTTTAAAGCAGTTTTGGGGACAGGGTTTGAAATTTTTTTACATGGCTGATTTTAACGATGTTTTTCTTTTTGGATTTTGAAACCAATACACATGTTCCCTACTCAAATTTTATAAAAGAATTCACTCATATATTTTTTAACACTTTTAAGATGTTGTTTTACATCTAGATATCTAATGCACATAAAACTTAATCTTGGCATGCAACTTGAAGTTCAGATCCAATTTTGTATTTTTCCAAATAACTATCCAGTTAAATCTATCCTTTCCCCACTTCCTGGTGATGCCACCTATATCCTATAATAACTTTCCATATAAATTTGAGGCTATTTCTGATTTTTAATTCTATTTCACTGATCTGTTAACGCCACACTCTTTTAACCATAGAGGATTTATATGTTTTACTATCAAATGAAGCTAAACTCATCCTCTTGCTCCTCTTTATCAGTTTTCTTGGCTATTCTTGCCTATATGCTTTTTCATATGAACATTAAAATTCAAGTTCCAGAAAAGATACATTGGTATTTTAATTGAATTTGTGTTAAGTTTATAAGTTAATTTAGGAGTACCTGACATCTTTATTATTCAAGTCTTCTTATCTAAAAAAAAAAATATGGTTTCTTTCCGTTTGTTCAAGTCTATTTTTAATGTTTCAGAGCTTCCTAAAATAGCATTTATATATTTTTTTTACATTTTTGCCTATAAACTTTAGCTTTTTTGTTGCTGTTATAAATGGGTCTTATCTTCTATTACATCATCTAATTGGGAACTCTTTGCATAACCGAAGGCATCTCATTTCTGTATATTAATTTTATTATCTACTACTTTACTAAATTTTCTTTTTCTGTGAAGGAGTTCTTCCATTGACTCTCTTGAGTTTTCTAAATATATAATCATACATCTGATAATACAGATAGTTGTTCTTTCTTCTACCTTTTCTAACTTTTACCATTTCATATCCAATATCTATGTCTATGTTATCACTTGTCTTATTGTGTTGGTTAATGCCTCTTCTTAATACTAAATAACAATGGCAAATGTAGATATCCTTATCTTATTCTTAATTTTAACAGAAATGCTGCTTATGCCTCCTTATTAAGCAAGAAACTGGATTTCAGACTGACATACATATTTGATGCTAAGGAAGTAAATTTCCTCAGTCTCTACTTGATTGAATCTTTAAAATTGTGAATGTGATCAACAATAATTTAAAATGTCTTTGACTCTCTGCTCTTCATTTTGGTTTCCTCAGCCTCCTTGGACTCTTATTATTCAACTCATTGTTTGCCTTATTCTCAATAAAGGGTTCTAATTTAAAAATTAAAAAATAAAATTATGAATGTGTGTTGAATTCTGTCAAGTCTCTTAGCATAAAAAGAGGCTTTATAAGACTGTATAAAGATGATCCTGTGATTTTTTTGTCACATCTATTAATATAATTTATATGAACAAATTTTCAAACATAAAACTATTTTTCCTGGAATAAACTCCAGTTTGCTTAATGTGCTACTGGATTTTGTTCTAATATTTTATCTACAATTTTTATATAAGTATTAATAGTTAAAATTGTTCTATAGAGGTTTTTATGCAATCTTTATTGATTATCAACATTATACTCTCACTTAACAAAAATAATTTAGAAGTTTTCTTTTTTTCTGAAAGAGATTAAGTACCGTTAGTATTAAATATCTTTTAAATTTAATAGAATTCTCCTATGAAACAGTCTAGATTTAAGATTTTTGGTGAGAGAGCTCTTTGAAAATTTGCCTATTGATTTTAGGAAATTTAATGTGTCTACATGTTCTATTTTTACTGAGATTAGTATATTTTGCTTTTTTGTCAACTTAATTTTAAGTGCTTAATTTAGTGGGGTTTTTGCATATCCATAAGGTTACATAACAATCACCACTATCTAATTCTAGAACACATTTATCATCCCATAAAGAAGTCTCATACCTGTTAGTAATCACTTCCCATTTCTCTCTCCCTTTACCACCAATCTATTTTCTGTCTCCATAGATATGCCTATTCTGGATATTTAATATAAATGTCCTCATAAAGCATGTGGTATTTTATGTCTAGCTTCGTTCACTTTACATAATGTTTTTAAGATCATCCATATTGTAGCATTTATCAGAACTTCCTTTTGTGGCTGAATAATATTCCATTATATGAATATAACATTTTGTTTACCAATTAGCTGACATTTGATTTGCTTCACTTTTTTGGCTATTACAACTAATGCTGCTATGAGCATTCATGTACAAGGTGTTTTTAAAATTTTTAAATTGTAGATGGAAACAATACCTTTATTTTATTTGCTTATTTTTATGCGGGGCTGAGGATCAAACCCAGTACCTCACACATGCTAGGCAAGTGCTCTTCCACTGAGCCACAACTCCAGCCCTGTACAAGAGGTTTTTAAATATATTTTTTAATTTCTCTTGGTTATACACTTAAGAATGAAAATGCTAGATCATAATGATAACTCTTCGTTCAATTATATGAAGAACTACCAAACTTTTTTCTAAAGTGGCTGCATTATTTTATATTCTTAACAAAAGTATGAGAGGTCGAATTTCTCCACATCCTCAACAACATTTGTTGTTTTTCACTTTTTAAATTATAATCATCATTGGAACTGGAGAGTATTACCAGTTAATATCCTCAAATAGCAGAGCATTACCTAGTATGTGTAATGGCCTGGTTTCAATCACACTGATTGAAGAAGGGAAGGGAAGGGGAGGGGAGGGGAGGGGAAGGGGGAGGGGGAGGGGAGGGGAGGGGAAGGGGGAGGGGAGGGGAAGGGGAAGGGGAAGGGGAAGGGGAGGAAAGGAAAGAAGGAAGAAATAGCTGGGCGCAGTGGTGCATGCCTGTAATCCCAGCAGCTCAGGAGGCTGAGGGAGGAGGATCGAGAGTTCAGAGTCAGCCTCAGCAACTTGCGAGGCACTAAGCAACTCAGTGAGACCCTGTCTCTAAATAAAATACAAAGTAGGCAGGGCTGGGGCTATAGCTCAGTGGTAAAGTGCTTGCCTCACATGTGTGAGGCACCGGGTTAGATCCTTCGCACCACATAAAAATAAATAGATACTGTGAGTTCATCTACAACTAAATAAATACTAAAAAATACAAAGTAGGGCTGGAGATGTGGCTCAGTGGTCAAGTGCCCCTGAGTTCAATCCCTAGTATCAAAACCAAAAAAAAAAAAAAGTTAAGAAAGAAATAATAAGGGCTGGGGTTGTGGCTCAGTGGTAGAGTCCTTGACTATCATGTGTGAGGCACTGGGTTCAATTCTCAGCGCCACATTTAAATAAATCAATAAAATAAAGGTCCATCAACAACTAAAAAATATATTTAAAAGAAATAATAAAAATAAAAATAAATAAATAATAAGCTAGTGAATCTGAAGTAGTATCTATTGTGGTTTTGATTTGCATTTCCCTAATGACTAATGATTTTAAGTGTGTTTTCATGTGCTTTTCAGCCATTAAATATCTTCTTTAGAGGCATGTCTATTCTTTTTGCCCACTTTTTAACTGGGTTATTTTTTTCATTTGTTGAGTTGGAAAAATTCTTATATACTTTGAATACTGAACCCTTATCAGGCACATGATTTGCAGATATTTTCTTCAACTCTGTGGCTAGTCTTTTTACTTTCTTGATAATGTCCTTTGAAACACAAAAGCTTTTAATTTTGGTGAAATCCAATTTATCTCCCCACTGCCCTTGGTTTGCTTGTGTTTTCAGGTTTATATATAAGGAACCACTGCCTAATCCAAAGTCACAAAGATTTTCACATGTTTTCTTCTAAGAATCCTATAGTTTTAGCTCCCTATGTTGTTCTTTTATCTATTTTGAATTAATTTTGATACATGGAATGTG
Source organism: Marmota flaviventris (assembly GCF_047511675.1). Taxonomy (NCBI): domain Eukaryota; kingdom Metazoa; phylum Chordata; class Mammalia; order Rodentia; family Sciuridae; genus Marmota; species Marmota flaviventris. The sequence continues at coordinate 54,436,234 of NC_092509.1, read as the reverse complement.
ATAGGTCTCCAACTTCACTCACTTGCATGTGGATAACCAGCATCCCAGCACAATTTGTTGAAAAAACTATTCTTTTCAATTTTATTGAATTGTGTGACCACCTTAGTGGAACATCAATTGAACATAAACATGAAGAGTCTATTTCTAGACTCCCAATTCTTCTCCATTGATCTACAAGTCTAGCTTTATATCATTATGCAAGTTTCACACAGCCTCGATTAATGTAACTCCGAAGTAAATTTTGAAATTGGGAATGAGTCCAACTTTGCTCTCTTTTTTTCAAGTTTGTTTTGGCTATTCCAAGATTCTTGCAATTCAATATGAATTTTAGAGTCAGTTTATCAGTTTCTGGATTGGAAAAAAAAAAAAAAGAGGAAGGGATCCAAGGGATAGTTCAAGAGTGGAAAATATGTCTAGCATCAACAAATTCCTGGATTCTATCTCCAGCACTAAAAAAAATAATAATAATAACAATAATCTGGGTTGCTTTTGTTATTGTTTGTTTGTTTGTTTGTTTTTGATACTAGGAATTGAACCCCAGGGACACTTAACCACTAAACCACAACCCCAGCCCTTTTTATATTTTATTTTGATGGGGTCTCACTAAGGCTGACTTTGAACTTGCAATCCTCCTGCCTTAGCCTCTCTAACCACTGGGATTATAGACATGTGCCACAGCACCCAGCTGGCATCTGGGATTTTCACAGGTTCTTCATTGAATCTGTTCATCTATTTGGGGGAGTACTGCCATCTTAACAATATTAAATCTTCCATTCCATGTACACTGACTAGGAATCAGTTTTGTCAAATTATATTTTACTAGAAAGTTGCCTATTTCAACTAGATTTTTCAATTTGCCTACACAGAATTGCACAAACAACTTGCCTTACGTTTTAAATTTTCCTGTTTTGATGATTATTTCTGCAAGCCACTTGTGCTTTCTCCAAAAAACAAAACTATATAAATACATATTTGTACACACACACACACATCCATATAGGGCTGGGGTATAGCTCAGGAGTAGAACATATGCTTGGCATGGGGCAAGGCCCTGGGTTCAATCTCCAGCAACAAAACAAAACCAACTTTTCATTTTATTTAGGAGTGTCTACCATTTGCCTGTTTTCCAGCCCCATTAATCCCATACTTATCTTCACTAATTTCTCTCTTCTGCTTTCTTTCAATTTATCCTTTTCCCCTAGCATTTTGAGTTGGATAGTCTATTAATTTTTGTTTATTTCTTTATGCTTTCATAGGTATTAAATGAATCTTAATTTGGTTGTATCTCATAGATTCTGATGTCATTTCCATTTTCAAACCTTATTTCCAATATTGTTATTTTCTAGAAGGTTTCAATTTAATTGTCCCAAGATTTCAACTTTGACCTAGGAGTTGTTTATTTAATAGACTTTTAAAAACATTTTCTGCATTGAGGTCCAGATTTGGGTATAGATAAGAGAGATATCCCAGAACAGGGTATAAAATTAAAAGAAAGAAAGAGGGCTGGGGATGTGGCTCAAGCGGTAGCGCGCTCGCCTGGCATGCGGGTGGCACTGGGTTCCATCCTCAGCACCACATAAAAATAAAATAAAGATGTTGTGTCCGCCGAAAACTAAAAAATAAATATTAAAAAGAGAGAGAGAGAGTGAGAGAGGTTTGACCTAGCAAACTTAACAGGCCAAACAGAGAAATAATTGTCCCTGAAAAGGAGGAATCAGAGATGTTGGATGAAAACAAAAAGAAATATCACAGAAAATAAGATAAGGAACAACCTCAAAAAAAAAAATAAGCTTGGACAGGAAAATAGAGGTCAAGTCACAAATTGCATGTTCAAAAAGGAACAGGCTGAAGGTTGTCAGTAAGAACAAACTCCTTTTTGAGATGCTTAGTCATGATGAGAAAGACAATGAAAGGGCATTTAGCTGTGAGCTTTAGTGGGTGGGTAGAAGTTTTTTGTTATCTTGTTGTTTTATTAATATGGAAGACATTTGTGGATGAGATATTTTGAAATAATAATGGAGTCATTTCTATCCACAACTCTTTATACTCATTGCTCAACCTAAGTGGCTAGAGTAAATGTGTTCACTGTCTCAAGGAGAGGATAACTCAGAAGAATACACATACCAGGATGTGTGTCAAGGAACACTTAGTGATTAAAAGGGAAGTGTGAAGGTGTGGCTCAGGCACTTGTGCTATCCATGCCTACACCTGTGCAGACATCCATTGTCTGGTTTTAGGTTGTGGATTTGGGAAAGTCATTAGATCCTATCAGGTTGTAGAGCTGTGTGTGCCAGTTCTGTGCCTTCCTTACTCACCCTTCCAGTACACAGAATGAAACCCAGGACCTTGTGCATACTAGGCAAGTACTATATCACTGAGCTACAAACCTAGCCCTCTAGATTGCTCTTTTGCAAGCAGTTCTGGACTTATCTGGGCTATGGAGCAGCTCTGTAAGGCCATCTTACAGACAAAGTTATCTAACTTTTCCTCTAACCTCTAAAATTAAATTCCTTTGAGTAGATTATACCAGCTATTGGCAGCCCTCATATTACTTTAGTTTGTCCCTCAAGTTCATATTCAAGTCCTTTGCTCAGCTTGTTATGTTGGCAACGGTAGGGCAGGGATGGGTAGTTTGTGTTAAAAGCTGCCCAGGTGAGTCTAATGTGCACCCATTGCCCTCGATCACATGCCAACAAGTCTCTCATCCTACAGCCAGGTTTGTTTTTGTTTTTTTCCCCATAAAAATCCAAATCATCTTACCACTTGTCTTCATTTATGGATTTGTACTGTTTATATACTAAAATCCAGGAACATTAGGCAAAGCAAACAATATTATTCACCAAATGGCCTTTGGTTCACCTTTACACATTCATTTCCTAATAACTTCACAAAACTAGTTACCTATCCTAAGTTAATATTGTGGGCACTGTATATAGACAAAGAACCCAAATATTAAATACAATTTATCTTCAGTAAGTTTGTAAGTCTGGAGAGACAAAAACATAAGCTTAAAAACATAAGAACTCTTGGAATGGGGTGAGCAAAGGACAGACAGCCTAAAATGAGCTCTCAGTGGAAGACTGGAAACTACTACAAAATGCACTCAGTATTTTTTAGAAAGAATAGATTTCTCAGAAAATGAGTGCTGGGGATGTAGCTCTGTGGTAGAACACTTGACTAGCATGTACAATGCCCTAAGGTTCAATATCCAGCACCACCAAAAAGAAAAACAAAACAGAAGACTGCTATGGGCTAGGAGCTAGCCAGGATTGCATCCGTGCCTTTATATTAACCAAAAGCTTACTTGAATTATAGCACTTGAAGCCTGGCTTCTGGACTGGTTTCATTACTGCATTATACAGTGGCACCTCTATACCATGTTTCTAATTCTTTCAAAGACAAAAATAAGGATTTCCCATGCTACTTGAGACACTACTACAGTACCTAATCTTCTCCCTTCACAGCCACTTGAATAGCATCCACACAAGTCCTGTCTTTCTCACCTTCCCCCAGGCAAAGAACAGATTTAGAATTTCTTGCCTTGCTATATATAGATGAAATAGATGAAGTTTCTGTCACCCTCTCTATTTAGAGCATATAGAACACTGAATTCTATTGCTACAGTTGACTATAGTGAAGATGGGTGCTTAGTGTACAAGGTGGTATAGATACTAATCTCTAAATTCCTTCTCCCCTCCTCTTTCATAAATATGGGGGAAATTTTTTTAAACTCCTGGACTTTCTTATGCCACTTTGTACAAATGTATCTAATAGCCATAGCTTGTGATTTCTGTATAAAGCCTACAGAAGACATTCTTCATCCATCCATGCTTGACAGGAATAGTAAAACAGTGATGGCAACTCTCTGAAAGGGCCCTCCATTGACTAACTTCAGCCAGAGTTCACCAACATGTTCCTTGGGTGCCTGTAGAGCAAATTCAAGAATGCAATTATGTGAGGATTATGATCACTGCTATAACAAACTCCAGCCTCCAGTGGCTTAACACAAGAGTCATAGAAGTGGCTTATATTAAATCCAAAATGGATTTTCTTGATCAGTGGGTGGCTTTCCTCCAAATAAATCATCAGAGGATGAGCTCCTTTCATCTTGTGGTTCCACTGTTTTCAGCATAAGGTTTCTAGAGTCACTCTGCTGTATGTATCAAGCTCTAAGGGGAAAAGTCTGAAGGATCGCACATGGGAGGTTTCCATGTAACAGGCCTAGAAGTGGCACACATCACACCTCTACCCACATTCCACTGGCAAAAACTCAGTTATATGGTCTAGCTCAACCATGATCTCCAATCCCCCTCTATCTGGAAGGAAGTCTGGGAATTACAGTGTACCTATAGACCTACAGACCACCCAGTCTCTACACAACAAGCACCATGACATAAGTCATTAGCACTGCCAGGGAGGGGGTTATAAAAAACCAATAAGTTTGCCAAAGTTCCAACTGCTGGCTTAGAAACTGTGTTGAAATGGCATAGTATTAGGCATAGGCTACCGTAGCAGGATTTGAAAGTATGTGTCAAATAGGCACTATGGTCCCTGCCAAATCCACAGTACCTTTCTAATAGTTTTTTGATGTATAGATTGTTATGTTCTATACAGTTAGATCTGGCTCCCTAGGGTAGGGTTAGGTGTTACTTAACCAAAATATGTCATCTCTCAACAAGAAGGACCTATGAAGCTGTCTATCACAAGAGTTCTGCTCAACAGAGGTACTCTCTACTGAAGATTAACAAATGATTACAACAGACTTTTCTTACTTCCTTCTTGGGAATTTTAAAGCAGGACATACAGAGAGAGATACAGATGGAAGGGAGATGAAGGAGGAATAACACATGGAGAAAGAAGTCAGTAAGCAGAATCATAAGGCATCAGAAGCCCTGAGGAAGCAGAAACAAAGGGCTAAGAGACACAGTGGAGTATAAATCAGTCAGTAGCAAAGTAGAAGAATTTGGGAGACAGGGAAAAGAGGCAGAGTAGAGTCATCAGCATGTTAAGCAACTACAGTTGATGTGGAGTTACCAGTGACTTGAAACACTAGAACACCTATATTCCCTTCATGGCAAGTGTCATTTCAGTGTATAAGAACTTGAGTATCACTACATTGAGTTTTTCACTTTTTATCATCCATATAAGAAATAATTACTCTTTGTATTGCTTATTTTCCAAGTAGATCCTTAGAATAAATATGCACTAATATAAGGATTATTTGGTCCCATGCAACCTGAAAGAGCAAGACCGACAGAATGATGAAAGAGAGCCAGGTTTCCAAACATGCCTTAGGCCATCTGAGTACGCATAATGAATTTTTGCTTTATGTCCTCTCTACCTTTAAAAGCTAATGAAGATCCTACCATAATCTGTTCTCTGTTCTGCATTTGCTTCAAATCTTCCACACTTATTAGGGCTTATAGTTACAAGTGAATCTAATATTATATTTCCTATGTTAAGGAGAATAGCTTGAGGCTATAGGAAGTAGGGACGGGGAAGCCACAGAGGGTACACACCCAAAGGCCACAGGAATTATATACCCAGAGGCCCCAGGAAGTACACTCCCTGAGACCACCAATCCTCAGCCTCTGGCTCCCATTTTTATAGCCATACAACAAACTGTGCTTGATCTAGACAATGAGTACAACAGACAGTTACCTATAACTCAGAATCAACAAAGGCTGGCCTACAAAGATATCAAATACAGAAATGGTTTTCTTATCAAAAAAAGTCAATTAAGTGTACTGAACAGGACCAACTGAGTCCAAGTGTTATTTTTCTGCCACAACACCAATCTGTTAATCAACTCCAGTCTAAAAAGCCTGGAACATAGCTTACTGGGGTGTCTGAGACTCCATGCCCTTTGTCTGTTTGTTTTGGTACCACGGGTTAAACCCAGGAGCACTCAACCACTGAGCCACATCCCCAGCCCTTTTTATATTTATTTTTTATTTTGAGACATGGTCTTACTAAGTTGCTTAGGGCTTCACTAAGTTTCTGAGGCTGGCTTTGAACTTGCAATTCTCCTGCTTCAGCCTCCTGAGCTGCTGGGATTTCAGGTGTGCATCACCATGCCTGGCTCCCATACCCTTTGTAATGCCCTTTAATACACTAAAACTTAGGTCACTTATGTACTTACCCTAAGTTTGAACTGTACAGCAACAACCATCCCAGACCTCTAAATGTTACCAAGAAGCTGTAAAAATAAGCTTCACCAGAGGTTATCTCCACTCCAAGTAAACAGTTGCATAAGAAAGTATGCTACCATCTGAATAACCAAAAAAAAAAAAAAGTATATATATAAAAAAAAATATATATATATATATATATATATATATTTCCTTATAAATGCATAAAACATTTCTAAAGTGATCCTTGGAAATTATTACTTTAGTTTCTGGTTCTTTGAGGAGAAACTGAGTAGCTGGTGAGCTGGTGAAGAGAGGTTAGAAGAACTTTTTTTTGTACTTAGTTAAATTTTTAACCATGTGAACATGTATTAAAAATATTTTTTAAAATATAATCCCCTTTCCTGATTACTCCCTTCATAGCATGTGACTGTTTTAAGTTCTAGTATGCTCTTAAATCTTATTCATCTTTAATAAACCCTTCTTCCTATCTCAGTCAGAATGAGTTTATTATTAGGCCCAACCATCGTCTTATTTTCAGAACTTAACTGTGTGTGTGGCTGGGGCTGGGGCTCAGCAGTAGTGCACTTGCCTGGCATGTGTGAGGCACTAGGTTCAATTCTCAGCACCACATATAAACAAATAAAATAAAGTTCTACCAAGAACTAAAAAAAATTACAAAAAAAAAAAAAAAAAAAAGAACTTAACTGTGAAGATATAACCTATCTCTCAACAAGAAAAAAAAATCTTCTTTTCAAAGAAAGAAATTGGGCTTATAGAGGCTTGGGAGGCTAAGGCAGGAGGATCACAAGATTAAAGCCAGCCTCAAAAGTTAGTGAGGACCTACACAAGACCCTGTCTCAAAACAAAAAATAAAAAAGAGCTGGGTTTTGGCTCAGTGGTTAAGCACCCCTGAGTTCCATCCCCAGAACAAAAAAAAAAAAAAAGAAGCACCCACAAAAAAACATTAAATTGATTGGTTTTACAGAATATATATTTTTTAGCAGTCAGTAAAGGGATAAGGGTTTGACCACTTCCACATTAATAATTCCACATTAATAATTTTAGCTCTACCACAACTATAGCAGTGAATAGGTGGGATGATCAGAAAATAAGATATAGCCAGAGAGGGCAATACCCCAAGCCCCCCAAAAGGCGTCTCCAAGTCGATGGAAAGTGCAGATTGCTCCATAGAAAGGACTGTTTTGTAGACACATTCCAAACAGTCCAACAATGGGGTGGGCACAGACTTGAGTGGAAGCTGCAGATAATTTCAAACTCAAAGGCTAAAAGTAAAAGGCAAGTCTCAGGTGACCAATGAACAAGTCACCTTCCAGACACCTAATTATCATAAAAGTTAGGCAACACTCCAAGAGTGTCCAACCAATAGGCTTAGCATTTTTGATACCTAGTTAGCATAAATATTGGTCAATGCCCCTATCCAACAGCCATATAAGCCCCTAGATTAGTAGACTTAGGTGGCAATCCTCTCACTAGTAAGAGCTGTGTTTCTTTTCTTCCCGTCTGAATAAATCTTACTCCTTTGCACTCACCCTCCCTTGTCTGTGAGCTCACTCTTGGATCTCAAGAGACAAGAAGCCAAGGGGAATCACTGGTGGTCTTTAGCTGCCGCCAAACACTATCAGGCACTGCCAGCGGTGGAGCTAAAAGAACTGTAACAAACCGGTCCGGTCCTGCCTACTGCAAAGTAACAGCAGAAGATCCAGTTTCAGCAGCATGACATTACAAACAACCCAAATTTCCAAAATCAGGAGGTATGTTAAAGTATGTTAAGTATAGTTGAGTCACACATTGGAAAACCTCACAACCATTAAAAATGGTATCAATTTATAAAATGTCACTCCCATACAAAATATTCAGGCACAAAGCAAACATTTTAAACATGAAAGAAGTCAAGAGAAAACATCCATGAGCTCTTTCTGGGGGGCAAAATTGACAAGAGACAACAGGAATAAATCAAAGAATATAAGAACAGAAAACAAAATAAACAAAAAGAACAGGAAGGGCTGGGGCTGTAGCTCAGTGGTAAAGCACTTGCCTTGCATACATGAGGCATTGGGTTCAATCCTCAGCGCCACATAAAAATAAGTAAAATAAAGGTCTATCAACAACTAAAATATATATATTTTTTAAAAAAGAACAGGAAAATAGTAAGTACCTGTAATTCCATTAAAATATGCAAAAATACACTAAAAGATTATGTGAAACTAAACAAAGCATGAATATTCTACCTTGTAAGTGTAAAAATAACAACATATCTAAGATAAGGGTGGGTGGAAGAAATTGTGAAAGTACTAATTTCCTTATCCTTCAGAGCAAAATACTGACACTTTTTTTTTTTTTTTTTTTTTGGTATGGGGGATTGAACTCAGGGACACTTGACCACTGAGTTACGTCCCCAACCCTATTTTTGTATTTTATTTAGAGACAGGGTCTCACTGAGTTGATTAGCACCTCACTTTTGCAGAGGCTGGCTTTGAACTTGTGATCCTCCTACCTCAGCCTCCTGAGCTGCTGGGATTATAGGTGTGTGCCACTGAGCCCAGCTTAACTGACACATTTTATATCTGAAACATAATTTTAAAAACACAAAGACTACAGCTTCTTAATGTTTTTCACAATATTTTTGACCTTTAACAAATAATGTCTCCTACTATAAACATTGAGATTATACAATTTCTTCAATATAAATTAATTTTTCTTTTGTTAATTCAAGTAAATACTTTTTTATTTTTAGAAAGCTTGACTATTGTGATCTTATTTTTATATGAATACTATCTTCATTCATTACTGGGCACCTACTACATGCCAAAAACAGTTCTAGGTGCTGAGATACAGCACTGAACAAAAGAGAAAATCCTGCCTTCATGGAAATTATATTCTAGACTTTTTTCTTCCATAATTTCTTTCTTTCCCCCTTCTTTCCTTCTTCTTCTTTCCTTAATTATTAACTCCCTACCCTTCCATCCATTTATCCTATTACACAAGTCTGTAACAACAGCTATCTAATGACAATTATTATTTCAAGAAGTAAGATTTGTGATGATTTTTAAACCTTCTTTAAGAGGCTCTTTTCTTTAATTACAGTTCATCAAAAGGGCTTTATAATAAGCTATCCAAATTTTTACAAAACAAATGCAAAGTGAACTAGTGAAGAGACAAGAGTAATTGTGAAATATTTCCGAGAAATTACAGGAAAAAATTTGACAGGCATATATCCAATACCAAGATTTAACAGATATTAAAATTTTACCACATACTTGTTCAGATATTTTCCCCTGATAACAAAACACTACAGAAACAGTTAGAGTCCCATTCCGCATCCCTTTTCCCTCCATCTTCAAAGGCAACCACCATTTTGAGAAGACAATGTTTATAATTTCCACGGATGTCTTTATATCATAAACAATATATACAATTATTTTGTGTGTTTAAAATTTACAGATATGGTACCATAGTGTTTGATTTCTTTTGTAATTTTTAAAAAAATATACTATTTCTTACGTTGATTTTTTAAAACATTTTTTAGTTGTTATGGACCTTTATTTTATTTATTTGTATGTGGTGCTGAGAATCAAACCTAGGGCCTCATGTATACTAGGCAAACACTCTACTACTGAGCCACAACCCCAGCCCCTTTTGTAACTTTTTTAACTTAGAGTTGTTATGAGATTTATCCAAGTTACACAATATAGTCTAATTCAGTATTCAATTCATTCATATTCATTCATATGTGTGTACTGTCACTGTATGAATAAACCTTAATCTATTGACAACTTAAATTTTTTTTTTTAAAAGGAGGCTTACCATATTAGCAAGAGGATACTTGGGGTTGCAAGAATGCAAAACTTTGGTCAAAAGAGTAAGAAAATATTAGGGGAAAAAATCTCCTATACATAGCACAGGTATAAAGTAAACAGAAAATATTTTGGAATACTAAAAGAACAGCCACTTTGCAAAGGCACTGAAGCATAGGTATGGGACAGATGGATATGGCTGGGAATAGGAAAAAGATGAACACTTCTTTTCCAAAATTGGACCCTGTATCATTTTAGTGCACCAAATCCTTGAGTATCAATTTGTTCTGAAATTGACTAGAATGGAATGTTAAAAAAAAAAATGCAAGTTGATAATAACCTTATAACACTTTCCAAAATTCATCTGTATTTTTTGATACTCTTAATACTCTTGAGGCTTAAGCAATATTGCTTAAGCCTCAATATTTATTTCATTTCTTTAATGAAATAAAAAGAAGATACAATATAGAAAATCAATAATAGAGCTAGCTACTAACGCTGACTTCTAGTATAAATTGTCACAAATGAAAAAGAAAGAACATAGATTATAAAAGAACACAGATTGTTGGTATATAAGATTAGAGTTACTTTCAAATTCAATTTGAAAAACTAGCTACATGGGAAAATTAGCTTCTTGACTTTAGAGGCATTATTTGTGGGGTATATATATTTTTTTAACAAGCTAGTTTTATTCAGGATAACCTAAATTTATTCTATTAAAATTACTCTCAAAAGGAACCCACCACTATCTATAGCTATAAAGCACTATTTTTTTTTGGGGGGGGGGGGTTTCCAGTGATTGAACTCAGGGGCACTCCACTGAGCCACATCCCAAACCCTATTTTGTATTTTATTTAGAGACAGGGTTTCACTGAGTTGCTTAGTGCCTCACAGTTGCTGAGGCTGGCTGTGAATTTGTGATCCTCCTGCCTCAGCCTCCCGAGCTGCTGGGATTACAGGCATGTGCCACCACACCCAACTATAAAGCACTAATTTTTAAAAAACTACCACTCTCAGGGCTAGGGATGTAGAACCTAGCATGTGGGAGCCCTAGGTTCAATCCCCAGAGAAAGAAAATAATCAAAAAACAAATCCCAGAATCTCAGAAGGCTCAGTTTTTCAAAAGCTACTCTAAAACACTTTTGAGTTTGTTTTTTAAAATTAAATTCATACTCAAAAGGTGTGTGTTCTATTTTTTAAATTTCTGCAAACCAGAAAACAAAAATAGAGTGAAAGTATAGATAATATATATCACAAATAACTTAAATACATAAAAAGGTAAATAATTCAACGGGAAAATGAGCAAAGATCATAAACTACTTGTTAAGACAAAAAAAAAATTTAGAGATATAAAAGAGGTACATACTGGGCACCATGACACATGCCTGTAATCAAGAGGCTCAGTAGACCCTGAGGCAAGAGATCATGAGTTCAAAGCCAGCCTCAGCAACTTCGAAGTGCTAAGCAACTCAGTAAGACCCTGTCTCCAAATAAAATACAAAAAATAGGGCTGGGGATGTGACTCGTGGTCAAGTGCCCCTGAGTTCAACCCCCTATATCACCCCCCCAAAAATAGAGGTTCATAGTTCAAAAAATGAAAATTAACACTGTTTCTATTTTTTTAATAGTAAAATTGGCAAAAATCCCAAAGTTTAGTAATTAAACTTTGCTTAAGAGGGAGAGGAGAAAACAGGCAACCTCATATGAGAGACTAGAGTATCAAGATAGCAACATGTACCAAATACATATGCACTTTGACATACTTCCAAAAATTTATCCTAGAGAAAAATTCTCACTATTGTAAAATGACATGCATACCAAGTTAGTATCCAAAAAATCAAAGAGAACTATCACATTACCCCACAGTTCCACTTCTGTGTATACTTTCAAAAGAACTAAAAGCAGGGGCCCAAACAGTCTCTGCAACATGTATTATTATAGAGGGCCTAAAAACAACTTAAATATCTATCCATTAATAGAAGATTACTTCAATATATTATAACTCATCATATAATGACATGAAAAAGATCCTTATATACTAAAAGAATAATCACCAAGATAAACTGATAAGAGAAAAAATCAGGGTGCAGAATGACTTACTTTGTGCTAAAAATACACACACATCCTACAAATCAACAATAAAAAAAACAATCAGCCTGATTAAAAAATGGAAAAAAAAAAAGGACTGGAATTGACATTCCTCCAAAGAATATACAAATGAGCATGAAAGGATGTTCTACATCACTAATAATTAGGGAAATGCAGATCAAAGCCCCACTGAGATATTGCTTTGCACCCCAAATAAGACCACCACACACAAAAAATAAATAAATAAATAAAACCACAAAACAAATATTGGCAAGGATGTAGAGAAATTAGAATCTTTGTGCATTGCTGAGGGATGTAAAATGGTGCAGCCACTATGGAAAACTGTGTGGAATTACTCCAAAAAAATCAAACAGAACTATCACATAACCCCACAGTTTCACTTCTGTGTATACTTTCAAAAGAACTAAAAGCAGGGGCCCAAACAGATATTTGTACACCAATATTTGTAGCAGCATTATTCATTCACAATAGTCAAAAAGTAAAATTTACACTAATGCCAGTCAACAGATGGACAGATAAGCAAAATGTGGCAAGGGTAAGTGAAAAGAGACACACACAGAAAGACAAAAGACTGCTATTTCACTTATACTAGGCACCTAGAGTAGTCAAACTCATGGAGGCAAAAAAGAATGATGGTTGCTAGGAGTAGGAGAGGGGAGATGAGCAATTATTAAATGAGTAACAGAGTTTCAGTTTGGGAAGATGTGAAAGTACTAGAGATGGACAGCAGTGATAGTTGTACAAATAATGTAATATTAATACCACTGACCTGTATACTTAAAAATGGCTAAAATAGTAATTTTATGTTATAAATATTTTATCACAATAACACACACACGAACTCTCTCTAGAAGAATTAGAGTAACTTATAACAAAGTTTGCCATTAGAAAGGAGAACTGGATAGTCAGGAATTAGAGGTGAAGAAATTCACTTGTCACGATAGATTCTTTGTACCTTTAGAATTTTCTTTCATGTACCACCTATCATCTATGAAAACTTCAATTTTCCATTATTTTTACCAATTGATTTCTAAATACAGAGAAGGAAAATACACATAAGTAAAAGTGTATTGTGGTCTATATTTTGTATAAGGCAAAATCAAAACAACACTTATTTTTTTCTTTTAAAGAGAGATAGAGAGAGAAATTTTTTAATATTTATTTTTTAGTTTTCGGCGGACACAACATCTTTGTTTGTATGTGGTGTTGAGGATCGAACCCGGGCCGCACGCATGCCAGGCCAGCGCGCTACCACTTGAGCCACATCCCCAGCCCCAAAACAACACTTATTAGTGATAGTAAAAATCTACCAATGTTTTTCAAGCAGCTAGGTTTAAAAAATTCTTTAATGAAGAAAATGGAAAGGAAAATGAAATGCTTTAAAACTTAACAGATCAGCACAAAATACATAAAAATAAATAAAAATTTCTTATGAGGGTTTTATGAAGTACAAAAGACACTGCTCACCAAGATTAAATAGGGGGGAAAAACTTTTTAATTATTTACTTAAAGATTAAAAGAGTGCAGGAGGCATAGTGGCACAGGCCTGTAATTCCAGCAACCAAAGAGGCTAAGGCAAGAGGATCAAATTCAAGGCAACTTAGCAACACCCTGTCTCTAAAATAAAAGATAAAAAGGTCTAGGGATGAAGCTCAGTGGCAGACTGCCCTGGACCCAGTCGCCAGTACTGAAAAGAGAGAGAGAGAGAGAGAATATAATGTGGAATTATTATTATAATAGCTTGTAATAGCTAATATTGTTCTAAGCTTTAAATCCCATGCAAATTTGTTTCAAGCTAACATTGTTCTAAGAGCTTTAAAAAATGTCCACTGACAATTGCGGTCCTCACACACTATTTGGTCTATTTGATCTCAGAACTTCTTTTATACCTTTAAAAACTACTAAGGTTTTCAAAGAGCTTTGATTTATGGGAGTTTTATGGATCTCTCTTTACTATGCTAGAAATTAAACCTTAAATTTAAAAAATATGTTTTTCTTAATTGTTTAGAAATAATAAATAAGCCCATCATATGCTTATGTAAGTACATAATTTCTATGAAAAGAAATTACTGTCCACAGGAAGAAATTTTAATTAGAAGACTGGTATTATTTTATATGTTTGCAAATCTATTAATGCTTATCATAAAAGAAGACAGTTGGAGACTCATATCTAGTTCTGTTCAATCTATTATAGTATCACACCTCATGTAGACTTTGAAAAAACTCCAATATACACTTGTGAAAAAAAAGCAAGAATGAAAATAGCTTAGACTGCTCAAGCTTTATTATGAAAATAGTTTTGACTTCACAGTTTCCTAAAAGGGCCTTAAGGACATATGAGGGTCTCCAAATCACACTTTGAGAACCACTTACACTGCCAATCTTATGAGGCAAATGTAAAAGCAGAGGCATAAAGAAAATAAATAAATTACTACTAGTCACAGAGCTCTGCCTGGAACCCTGGGAGTCTGATTCCAGACCTCAGGGTCACCTTTCCCAGGTCTGAGGAAAGCACACAGACCAATCTGTATGGCTTTTAGATAGTGGTGAACAACCTACTTTGTTCTATTTAATGTGATAAAATTTCAAATTAAATCTTTCAATTTTTGCACAGCAGAGATAAGGAGAAAGGAGAGAAGCTGCCCTGTAGGAAAAATAGTACTATAGCTTCTCCTGAGGAATAAAGCACAAGGGAGGGACAGCTGGACACCTCTGAACAACTCTCAAAAATCATCTCTCTTTTCCTAACCAATCCAAGCCATTTGTATCTTCCCAACACTCTCACTCCATTCCAAAGATACTTCTTTATACAACCCGATCTTTACACAGAAATTGCCTTCAATCCTTAACTAAAAGGTTTAAAAAGAATAAGAGTCTAGTTTTATCAGCTATTAAAACATTTTATAAATTGACAGCAGTTAATATAGTACTAAACTAGTATTAAGATTGAAAGTAAAGCAATATATCAAAATACAGATCTAATTCAATTCAATTACACAAAATGTAACATGTTGTAAAGTAGGTCTAACAATCCAAAAAGGAAATAAACTGTTTAGTAAGTGAAAAAAAGAAGTCGACTTAGACCTTCACTTTTAATCATATGCTAAAATAAATTCCAGACAGATTAACTGCTTTTACAAATGCAGTCTCAATTGAGTCTGGGAAAGGCAGGAGCCAACCCAGCTCATAATCGAATTTCCAGAGCCTCCCCTGGGGCTGGTGTACAGTCAGCTTGGAAAATGCTACCCTGAACAAAAGAAATTAATTTGACTTCCAGCCTTGCTGCTAACCTATTGTGAGATCTTGGGCAAGTCATTTTGTTTCTGTCCTTAATTTTCAATTTTGAAAGAGAGGATGATAATGATACCAGCAGCATAAGAACATTTGTTATAAACTTTGAAGTGCCTTACAGATTATCATAAGGAAAGAAGATTAGAGAGCTGCATTCATTCATGTTGCTACTCCTCAAATGTTCTTAGCATTGATACTTTAATGCTAAAAACAATGCCAATTTTTTTCCTAACCATCTTTAATAAAGTGGACCACTTAAGTTGTCTGAACATACACTTTCCCTCAGGGCCTCAGTAAAGTTATTTTAATTTGGAATGGGAAAAAGATGTAGCCCATAAACATGTTTATTTTTCCTGAACTGGCCCTTTTGCCAAAAAAGGCCTGGATGGCATCACTGATGTAAGGAAGGTTGTCTTGCTTCTTCAGAAAGCCCAAGGGTAAGCCCACAAAGTACTTGAAGGAGAGGGTTGGGACAGTGGGCATAATAAGCACAGCAAAAGACTTGGAAGGAAGAAAGCTCTGATTGACACCAAGGAAACTATGTACTTTCTCTCTGTCTCCAAAGACTGGAGATGACAATATTTACCACACAAATAACATTAAAATGAAGAAATGTACATGAAGCCCCATCCTCCCAACTAGCAAGCCATTTAGTTAATGCTTTTCTTCTCTCTTTCCCCTTGCTCATAAAGCTATACTCTCCCGGACTTCTCTAACAATACCTGTGTCCCCTCAGCAGAGCCCTTTGGCTTCAACCAGAGGTCTGCAGTCAAGGCACTTTCCATTCATATAATTTAGTGGTATGAATTGCTGGCAGGATTAACAAGCTCTGTACCCCATCCAAAACTTTACCACCATCACCATCCCCTCACCCACTCATTTTCCTGCTAAAACATTCATAGAGTGTCATTCCCATAGAATGCAATGTGACCAGAGCCACTTGGAGCTACGCTGCAGTCCATTTACCACATTTCCATGGCAATGACTAAGCCAAAGCTTGCGCAAGGCCTAATATAGTTAAGGTGTAGACAAGACAAATTGAACCCCATTCTCCACTCTATCCATAAACAGAGCTGTGGCATAAAACAATACTTTATAAAGTGTTACTATAGGGCTGACTGCTTTGCTGACTTCTATACCAGGTACAAAGTCTTGAGGTTGTGATTCCCACCAAACAATCCCCATTTTCCCTGGCTTCCTAGAACAATGGTTTCATTACCTTTCTTTGCTATATGTGGCACAAACTCTACAGTGTCTATTAAGACTTATGTATAGTGTCCTTTACCTTTTGCCTTTCTTTGTCTCCTGTACTCTACTCCAGGTCTACCATTATTCATGTCTTTCATTTTGTGTGTGTATATATGTTCTGTTTTGGTTCTTTTGGCAGTTTTACTTTGAAGTGTACCATTGTTTAGGTATTCTTTTGTGTGTGTGTGTGTGTGTGTGTGTGTGCATATATATATATATTTCTTTGTGGTACTGAGGATTAGGTTTAAGCATTATTATTCATTCTTTGTGATAATCCCTTTCATGGATTGATAATACATATCTATTTTTTTAAAGCAAATTCTATTCAATTACTTAACAACTACTTATTGAATATCAACTATGTGCCAAGTATTAAAGCTACAGCATTCATCTCAGAGTTTATATAATCTATAGGTTAGAATAGACAATTAGAAATATATTCTATCCACTAGACTAAAGAATAAGAAACAGAATTTACCTGAAGCAATAGCTAGCAAAAACATTTTATGGGGCACAGGAAAATAAATACTTTAAACAGCATAATAAATCCAAGGTACAGTATAAAAAGAAAAGATTCCTCTTCTGTTTTATGAATTGTATCAGTAAATTATAATTGGAACAACAATAAATTTTTCCAAACCTCACATCCACTGTATTATTCGACTCATGGTCAAACACTTCAAATGCTTCTTTGATTTTTTTGTGAAATTCTGCTAGTGCTAACTCTGCAAAAGAATAAGTAAATAAAATTATTTTACTTTAGTTTTGAATTCAAAACAAAAATCTCAATAACCAGACTAGAAATCTTAATAAGGAAGAACATGAAAGATTCTTTCTTGATCTTCTTTATGTATCATTTAGCATGTTTAACTTCCTCTGGAGTTGTCAAAGAATAGAATAGATTATTTTTTGAAAATTCTGAAGAGTGATATAAAGGCTTTTTAATCTCAATGTTAAATGCACAGTCAATGAGTTTTCACATATGCATATACTCATGGGACTACCACCCATATGAAATTAGTAGACTGTATTTAGGTATCTTCCATCCCAAGTAGTTTATTCAGCCTGATAGGCTGAGTAAATCCAATGCAACAAATACCACTGTCTTATCAATAGTGTGTCTTGCCCACCCTGCTTTATTCTACACTTGAGGAGGGCTGAAGTTGTGGGATATAAGGCATTAAAAACCAACATATGATACTGCCTCATCATACAGTTTTCGAACAAGTTTGGGACTAAGGCTAACTTATATGAAATAGTGATGTACCTACTATGTCCTAGACACTACTCTAGTTGATAGAGAGTTACAGCCAGGAACAAAATAGGCCAAACAAACAAACAAACTTTCCTGTATAGAAAGATATTTTTATTGGGAAAGATATATAACCTTGCACATACTTAGTAAAATATATAGTAAGTCAAATGGGCTTAAAAATAGGGCAAAAATTGGGGCTGGGGTTGTGGCTCAGTAGTAGAGCACTCACCTCGCACATGTGAGGGCCTGGGTTCAATCCTCAGCACCACACAAAAACAAATAAGTAAAAATAAAGGCATTGTGTCCAACTACAACTAAAAAATAAATATTTTTTAAAATAGAGCAAAAATAACCAGAGGAGGGATGGGGGGTGAGACTGGGGTGATCTAGTGATTTGGAAAGGCCTGTCTCCGTGATAAGGTGATATTTGGGCAGACACTGACGGAGGGAAGAGAGCCAGTCTTGTGAATATCTCTAGGAAGAGATTTTTGGGAAGACAGAAAGAAAGTGCACAATAGTAGAAAATAAAATCAGAAAGCATGGGTTTGAGGGTGGGGAATGAATTCTCTAAGAATTCTGTAACTACTTTAAGGATTTTGGCTTTTGCTCTGAATGCAGTGAGAAACTACTGAAGCAGCAAAATGACTTCATAGGCTTATATTCACTTTAGTCATTAAGCTGAGAAGACATTGAACAAAGATGGAAGCAGAACTGTTAGGAAGCTATTCCAGTATTCTAGGTAAGATACTAATGGTGGTTTGGACCAGTGTGGTAGCAGTGGAGACAGTAAGGATTCTGGATATATTCTAAAGAAGAAAGTCAGTAGCATTTGCTGATAGATTTGAAATTCAGTATACAAAGAAAAAAAGAGGTGATGGCTGAACTCCAAAGTGTTCAGCTAAGTGAACCAATAACGAAAAACATGCAATCAAACCTCAAAATTTATTAAACAATAAGTACAACAGAACGCCCAGGAAAGGAGAGAGAGATTAAAGATGAGTTTAGATAATTATTTTAATTGTAAACATAATACCACCAAACAGAAAATCAGTCATCCCTGCCTCCCATTTCAGATGGACATTTCAACAGGACAAAATAGTCATTTAAGATTTTAAAAAAGGGGCTGGGATTGTGGCTCAGTGGTAGAGTGCTCGCCTAGCATGCACGAGGCACTGGGTTCGATCCACAGCACCACATAAATGTAAAATAAAGATACTGTGACCACCTAAAACTTAAGAATAAATATTTTTTAAAAAATATTTTAAAAAATGGACAATTTTTTTAAATCACTCCATTCTCTTCATTCTAACATAACCACTAATCATTTTGCTGTATTCTCCTCCAATCTTTTTTCATAAACGTACTTTTATATACAGCACTTAATAACTACCATTTATTCATTCAACAAGTATTAACAAGTATTAATAAGCACTATATACCATGGTCTGTATCATCCGGTTTACATATATTTACAACCAGAGAAGTAAGTATACCATTCTTAGGGAAGAAAAGAAACTAAAGCTCAGAAAGGTTAAGCAACTTACCCAAGATTATACTGTTATTAAGTGCCAGAGCTAAAATGAACCCCAATCTTTCTCACTTGAATAACCCTGCTCTTCCCCCAACCCCACTCCAACACCTATGAGACTGTTAATATTCATAGTACAAAAACTGTTACCCTCATTACTTCATTCAAATGCTGTATTTTTTCAGGTTGCAATATTTTTTAAGACTGTACCACAATTTGATATAATTAATATGTCTTTATTATGAATAACCTAATGGTGGAAAACTTGCTAATTTAAAAAACTTAAAGTAAATGCTACCTCAATCTTTAAATTTACACTTCTTTGATAATAAACAAGTCTGAATAATGATCCATGTTGTTTGTTTACCACCTCTATTTTCTCTGTTATGTGTCTGCTCATGTTCTCTGCTCAACCCTACTGGTATCTTCAATTATTTCTTAACAATTTGAGCTCTTAGAAAAGTAAAGAAATTGAGTATTCACCAAACCTCAAGAAAAAGGCTGATTCTGTTCTCTCCCTCATCATCTTTGAAAAAATAAGTAGATAAATTTTAAAGGATGAGAAAAAGTCTCAACATTTGTTGACTGCCCCCCAAAAAAGATAATGTACTTTAAATATGATTTTAGGGGTTAGAGTGTGGCTTAGTGGTAGTCTTTGCCTAGCATGTTTGAGGGCCTGGTTGGATCCCTAGTACTACAAAAAAGTTTAAAAATTATAAAACAATCTTCATGCTGGGGGTGTAGCTCAGTAATAGAATGCTTGCTAGCATGCATGAGGTAAAAATTACTGCAAACAATTTCCAATGTCAGTTGTTTGCATTTGTTTTTCTAAAATGAAAACAGTTTCATTTCCTTTCTGATCATCAAAATCATAGATGATTACTGCAGGGGGAGAAAAAGAATGTGAGAGAATTTAGATTAAGCAAAAATCTTTAAACCTCTTCCATGCCAAACTAACCACTCTTAATGTTGATCTCTAATCTTTCATTCAAAAATAAGTTGTGAGCATCCTTCATTCTCAAAAAAAAAAAAAATCAATTACGCTATGATTTCTATTACACTATCATTTCTTGGTATTTAAGATAACTGTATCAAAATTTATTTAAATAACACCCTAAGTATAGAAGTTTAGGTTGTTTCCAGTTTTTCATTATAATCAATTATTTAGTGAACAAGCTTGCCCAATTCATCTTTGTACATTTGTCTTATCTCACCAAAATTCTGAGTGGAATATGGTAGACATTTTTGAAGGGTGTTGGGAAGATCCTTATTAATCATAATACCTTGGAGGAAATCTCACTAGTTATAACTCTGCAAAAAAGCTGATGTTTGCTTTTTAAATTTTTTTTCTTTTTGGTCCTAGGGATTGAACCTAGGACCTCATGCATACTTGCAAGCATTCTATTACTAAGCTACACCCCCAGCACAAAGATTGTTTTATAATTTTTAAACTTTTTTGCAGTACTGGGGATCCAACCCAGGCCCTCAAACATGCTAGGCAAAGACTCTACCACTAAGCTACACCCCAACCCCTAAGATAATATTACCTTTTATCACATTATCTTTTATTTTTGGGCAGTCACATATGTTGAGACTTTTTCTCATCTTTTAAAATTTAGCTAGTTATTCTTTTTTTATATTTATTTTTTAGGTGTAGATGCCTTTTTTTTTAATTTTTATGTAGTGCTAAGGATCAAACCCAGGTCCCGGCCGTGCTAGGCGAGTGCTCTACCGCTGAGCCACAATCCCAGCCCCTAGTTATTCTTTCAAAAGACAAAGAAAGTAAGAACAGAATCAGTCTTTTTCTTGAGGTCTGGTGAATACTCAATTCCATATTCTTCTACAATTAAAAAATATATTAACTCTTGAATCCATCTGAAATTTATTTTGACATGATTCAAAAGTGAAAGATTAACTTTTTCTAATTTACTAAGCACTTATTTTCCTTCTATTTTATTATGTATTGTGGTCTTTTATAATTGATTGAGACTACTTACTATTGATTGCTTATTCTATTGATTCAATTCTGATTTGCTTTCTATCACTACTGTCCTATTATAATTATTGCCACTATATTAGTCCCTTTTTTGGGAATGTTTATTCTTCCAAATGAAATTTAGAAATCCAAATAAAATTTTAATATTCAAAGTAAAATACCATTGGGAGTTTTTGTTTTTGTAATCAATCTATACACCGAAAAATAAATAACATTTTAAAATATTAGTTTTCACATCTAAGAGCGATGCTTAGTTATATGTCCCTTTTTACATATTTAAATTAAATGATACACATTATAGGTTTCCCCATTTAAGTTACATACAATTCTCCAAGATTATGCCTGAGTATTTTATGGGATTTACATACTATGATTTTATCTTTTTTTAAATAAGAATGTCCATAGAGGCTTAATATAATGAAAAATTCAAAAACAGAATAAATACATTGTTATGTTGTCATATGAAAAAATATTTACAACATAATGAGTAAATAACAAACACCACCAAGAACATGCAAACAATATTTAACAAAGAAGACAGACTAAAAATTCATACTGTATAATTCCACTAATATTAAGTGCAAAAAGGAAAAATTAATCTCCATCCAGAAAGATCAGAATAGAGGTTGGATGAAGGAAAATACATGATAGAGACTTCTGAGAGGCTAGACAAACTCTATAGAGTGATCTGAGTGGTGGTAACATAGGTGTATACCCACATAAAAATTAACCTCAATTTTTTTTTGTTTTTAAAAATTCAAATAGTTCAAAATTTTCTAGGCTTTATTTTATTTTAATGAGTTTTACTGAGGCTAAACTTACAAATAATGGATTGACAAATGTTAACTGTATAATTTTACAAGTTTTTGATAAATATGTACATTTTATAATCATCACTATGTCATAGAACATTTCTATTACCCCCAAATTGTCCATCATGCCCTTCTGCAGTCCATCTCCTTCATTCACCCTGCTCCTAAATAAATGGCATCATACAAGGTAGTCTTTGGTGTCTGATATCTCCCAGCTATAGCAACACTTGACATTTATTCATCTTATTTTGTTTATCAGGAATGTATTCCTTTTTATTACTGAACAGCACTCTATGAACATTTTTATCCATTCAGTAATTGATGGCTGTTTGAGGTACTTTCAGTTTGGAGTCGTTATGACTATGGCAAAGATGAACATCTAGGTACATATAGACATGTTTTCTCTTGACCTAGGAGTGGAAAGAGTGGATCATAACATATCTATCATATATTATAAGACATTGAAATGACTTCCAAGGTGATTATATCATTTTATATTTCTGTCACTAATTATATGGGAATTCCATTTGTCCCACATTCTCACCAGTCCTTGAAAGTCAGTATTTTTAATTTCAGTCATTCTAGTGGGATTTTTAATTTTCATTTTCTTAATGAGCAATGATGCTGAGCATGTTCTCATATGCTTATTTGCAATCTGTATATCTTTTTTAATGAATTGACTGCCAAATGTTTTTACCCATTTCTAATCAGTTTCATTTTTTTAAATATTTTTTTAGTTGTTGGTGGTCCTTTATTTTATTCATTTATTTATATGTGGTGCTGAGCATTGAACCTAGTGCCTCACAAATGTAAGGCAAGCACTCTAACACTGAGCCACAACTCCAACCCAGTTTGTTTCATTATTAATTTGTAAGAATTCTTTATATATTTTAGGTATAAGTCTATTATTAGATATGCATTTCGAAAAATATATTTGTCTATATCTTGGATTTTATCTTTTTAACCTCTGTAATTTCTGGTATTTGAAGTAAATGTTGATTGTTTTTTGTTGTTGTTGTTGTTGTTGTTTTGGGGGGAGGGGTACTGGGGATTGAACTCAGGGGAACTCAACCACTGAGCCACATCCCCAGCCCTATTTTTGTATTTTATTTAGAGTCAGAGTCTCACTGAGTTGCTTAGCACATTGCTTTTTGCTGAGGCTGGCTTTGAACTCGAGATCCTCCTGCCTTAGCCCCCCACCCTGCCACCCCCACAACCCCATAGCTGGGATTACAGGCATGCACCACCACACCTGGCTTATTTTTATTTTTGCTACTGATCCACTTCTGAAACCTTTTATTAATTAGAATCCTTATTTTCTGAAAATATACTTTGTATTATCTTCTTATCCTCTTTTTCTCCTTCATGATTTATGGCATAAAGCACATGCCAAGCATATGCTCTACCTACCACTGAACTACAGAGGAAATTCTGAGGCACCAGTTGAGAATAAAAGCTTGGTACTTTGTAGAACTCTAATCTGGATTAAGGTACATATTTTATATTTTCTAAATTTTTTTTTGTATGTGTGTGGTGCTGGGGATCAAACTCGGGGCCCTCTCTACCAACTGAGCTTATATCCCTAGCCCTATTTTCTGAATATTTTATGTCATCTTATCAAGAACTATAAAAACAACATTAATTCATACGGTGATAACAATTATTTAATAGACTAACACTAGTCTTTCACCAATAAATGGAACGCTGACCTTCACTCTGAAATAGCTAAAACATTGAATTTAAGGCAGTATCCTTCCATTTCTATTATATTAAGAACAGACACTAACTTTTAACAACCTCTTATGAAACAGAACATAAAATATGTTCTGTTTAACATTTGTTCCTCAAGGCACTTCTCAATAAAAGGTTTCAGTGATCAAAAAGCCTAGGAAACTTTTAATATAATGTTTATATATAACATTTATATATATGGTTTTATAGAGAGATTCATAGTGAATATTAGTTAAGTCTTTCAGATAGTCTACAGTGTTACAAAAATCTTGTTAACTTTAACACATTATCCAAAGTTAACAACAGATCCCCTTCTTTTCAATTATCATCGATTAGGAATAATCAATGCCTTAAAATCTAGGACTCACACATCCTCACCCATGGGACACTGGTATAATGAATGGCTGTACTCCTAGCCTCAAGACTCAAGAAAGAAAATCAACATACAAAAATCAGTCACAAGGCTGGGGTTGTGGCTCAGCGGTAGAGTACTCGCCTGGCATGTGCGAGGCCCTGGGTTCGATCCTCAGCACTGCGTATAAATAAATAAATTAATTAATTAGTTAATTAATTAATTAAAATAAAATAAAGGCATTGTGTCTATTTAAAAAAAAATCAGTCACATATCTAGATATAACAACAAATAATCAGAAAAATAAATTAAGTAAACAATTCTATTTACAATAGTATAAAAAAGGAAAATAGTAATAAATCTAATCAAAGAGGCAAAAGACTTGTAAACTAAAAACTAAAACCATTGTTGAAAGAAACTAAAGACATAAATAAATGGAAAGACATGCCATGTTCTATGTTATAGGTTAAACAGTGATGTCTCCCTAGCCCCAAATTCATGTTGATGTCCTAATCCTCAGCACCTCAGAATGTGACCTTATTTGGAAATAGGATCATAACAGATATAATTAATTAAATTAAGATGAGGTCATACTGCAGTGGGCCACTAATCCAATATTACTAGTGTCCTCATAAACATGGAAAATTTGAACAGAAAGACAGACATGCACATAAAAACACCACATAAAGATGAAGGCAGAGATCAGAGTAATGCTGCAAAAGCCAAGGAACACCCAAAAATATCCAGCAAACCACTAGAAGCTAGAACGGGAAGGAACATGGAACAAATTTTCTTGATGTCAGACTTCTAGTCTTCAGAACCATATAACAATAATTTCTGATGATCAAGCCACTCATTTTGTGGTACTTGTTATAGAAATCCTAGCAAATGAAGGCATTAACAAAAGAGATCTATAGATTTAATGTAATTCTTATGAAGATCTTGATTGCATTGTTTATAGAATAGGTAAAATCATTCTGAAATGCACATGGAATCCCCCCACAAAAAGAGAACATAGTTGGAAGGATTCATACTTCCTGATTCAGAACTAACTACAAGCTACAGTAATCAAACTGGTATTAGAACAGACGTATAGCCTGTGGAATGAAAAAAAAATAAACCATGTATGAATGGTCAACTGATTGGGGGTGAGAGGTGCTGTGGTCTGAACCTATGGCCTCATGCATACTTTACACACACTCCACCACAGAGCTACATAACCAGCAAGGTCAACTGATTTTTTCACAAGAATGCCAAGAACATTCAATAGGGAAAAATAGTGTTTTCAATAAATAGTACAGGTGAGATTGGATATTCATATGCAAAAAAATAAAATTGCATCCTTCTGATACGATACATACAGAAATTAACTCCAATGTTTGGTCTCCATTTCTCCTCTCCTCTCCATTTCTCCTCTCCATCTCTCCTCATCTCTCCTCTCCTCTCCTCTCCTCTCCTCTCCATCTCTCCTCTCATCTCCTCTCCTCTCCATCTCTCCTCTCCTCTCCATCTCTCCTCTCCTCATCTCTCCTCTCCTCTCCTCTCCTCTCCATCTCTCCTCTCCTCTCCTCTCCTCTCCATCTCTCCTCTCCTCATCTCTCCTCTCCTCTCCATCTCTCCTCTCCTCTCCTCTCCCCTCCATCTCTCCTCTCCCCTCCATCTCTCCTCTCCTCTCCATCTCTCCTCTCCTCTCCTCTCCATCTCTCCTCTCCTCTCCTCTTCATCTCTCCTCTCCTCTCCTCTCCATCTCTCCTCTCCTCTCCATCTCTCCTCTCCTCTCCCCTCTCCATCTCTCCTCTCCCCTCTCTCCATCTCCTCTCTCTCTCTCTCTCTCTCTCTCTCTCTCTCTCTCTCTCTCCTTCTTGCCTTCCACAAAGGGATGACATAGCAAGAAAGCCCTCCTCAGATGTTGGTGTCTTGATCTTGGACTTCCCAGCCTCCAGAATATTGAGGAAATAAATTTCTGTTCTTTATAAATTATCCCATCTCAGATATTTTGTTCTAAGAGCACTTAAACACAGAGCTGAAACTATAAAACTCTTCAAAGAAATCATGGAAAAAATCTTTATGAAATTAGATTTGGTTATGATTTCTGGGATATGACACGAAAAGCACAAAATGAAAAAAATAGGGAAGTTGGACTTTATCAAAATTAAAAGTAGTTGTGCATCAAAGAACACCATCAAGAGAGTGAAAAGATAGCCCACAGGATAGAGAAAATATATGCAAAGCATATATCTGATGAGATTAATATTCAGAATATATTTTTAAAAATTCTTATAACTCAACAAGAAAACATTCTGATTTTAAAATGAACAAAAGATTGAATATACAATGCTCGAAAGAAAGTATACAGATGACTAATAGGTACATGAAAAGATACTCAACTTGGTAGTCATTAGAGAAATAAAAATCAAAACCACAATGAGACAGCACTTCACACCCATTAGAATGTCTATTATTATGGAAATGGAAAATAATAAGTTATTATGGGTTGAGTGTTTGTCCCCTCCAAAGCTCCTATTGAAATTTAATTGCCACTGTAACAGTATGAAGCAGTGGGACCAATAAGAAGTGATTAGGTCATATAGGCTCTGCTCTCATGAATGGATTAGTGCTGTTGCTGTGAGAATGGATCTATTACATTAGGAGGAGTTTGATCTCCATTTCTTTTCTTTCTCTCTCCCTCTCTCTCTCTCTCTCTCCTTCTTACCTTCCACAATGGGATGACACAGCAAGAAAGCACTCCTCAGATGTTGGTGCCTTGATCTTGAATTTCCCAGCCTCCAGAATGTTGAGGAAATTAATTCCTGTTCTTTATATATTACCCAATCTCAAATATTTTGTTATAAGAGCACAAATAAACTAAGACATAAGTGTTGATGTGAATGTAGAAAAACAGAAATCCTTGTGAACTGCTGTTGGCAATGTAAAATGATACAGATGTTGTAGAAAACAGTAAGTATGACGGTCCCTCAAAAAGTAAACATCGAATTACTACTGAGCCAGCAATTCAACTACTGAGTATACACCTAAAAGACTCCAATTAGGCACTGAAATTCCCAATGGTCAAAAGACAAAGACCAAATGTTTTCTCTGATATGCAGATACTAATCTCACAATTGGGGTGGGGGTGGGTGTTAGGGAAGAACAGAAGTACTTTGGATTAGAAAAGAGGGAATGAAGAAACAAAATGGGGACTGGAAATAAAATAGTAGAATGAATCAGACATTATTATTCTATGTGCATATATGATTATATAACCAATGTAATTCTACATCATATATAACCAAAAGAATGAGAAGTTACACTCCATTATGTGTATAATATATAAAAATACATTCTACTATCATGTATGATTAATTAGAAGAAATAAAAGAAAAAAGATGGAAGCAACTGATATATATTCATAGACATATAAGTGGATACAATTTGATGTATATACAGCCAATAGAATATTATTCAACCTTTAAAAGGAAGGAAGCTCTGGCACACATACTACAACATGAGTGAACCTTAATGACTTTATGCTAAGTGAAAAAAATCAAAAACAGGATAGATACTGTATGATTTCACTTACATACGGTATCTACGATGCTCAAACTCATTGAGACAGAAAGTAGAATAGTAGTTGCAAAGAGTCAAGAGGAGTAGGGAGTTACTGTATATTGGAGAGAGTTTGGGTTTTAAAAAGTCTGGAAATAGTGATTTTGTACAGCATTGTGAATGTACTTAATATCATCAAACTATACACTTAAAAATAGTTAAAATGATCTTAAAATAAGGTCTAAGAATTAAATGAAAGTTTAGAAAAAGAATTTATCATGATAAAAAAATTTCTAAAATTTACATTTAATAATAATTCTACATATCTATGAATATACTGAAAACAACTGTATTATACACAAATGGGTGAATTACATGGTATGTGAAACAGATCTCTTTTTTTTTTAATGCCCTCCCAGTAGTAGGGATTAAACCCAGAGCCTCAAGTGCTTGGCAAGCATTCTACCACCAAGTTTCATCCCCAGACCTTTTTATTTTATTTTGAGACAGGATATAACTAAGTTTATAGCCCAGGCCAGTCGCAAACTCCTGTCTCAGCCTCCCAAGTAACTGGGAATTCAAGTGTGCACCACAGAACCTGGCTTCTGAAATATCTTAATAAAGCTGTTATTATAAAAATAAAAAAAAAGATTGTATACGATGAATTGAAATGCATTTTGCTGTCATGTACAACTAAGCAGAACAAATTTTAAAAAAGAGAGAGGGGAAGGTACATTATAATTCTTAGACTCACAGAAAGGACAAGTATGTTGAGTAAATATTTCTAATGAAAGGAGTGCATGTTGGGCTGGGGATATAGCTCAGTTGGTAGAGTGCTTGCCTTGCATGCACAAGGCCCTGGGTTTAATCCCCAGCACCACGAAGAAAAAAAAAAAAAAGTTTGAAAAGAGTGCATGTTTTAAAAATAAGTTGAAAATTTTATATTAAAAACCATACAAAATATGCCAATTGCTTAACACAAATTTTCTTCCAGAAGAATCCCAATAATACATTAACATTTTTATGAAGGCAATCCATTTTATTAAGGTAATATATATACAGGCAAGCATTAAGTCAAATGTATCCTTGAAATATAAATATTGTATTTGGCAGCATCTTAACAGCTCAAGGGTAAACTTCCAGAAATTTATTTCCCTGTCAAATGATTCCAATGTGAAAATGTTTGCTTAAATTTTTGTAATGAAATCATGTTTATTTTAAAGTATTAATAATATCCCAAAGTTTTTCAACTACATGATAATTTCCTTTCTCAATGGTTATTTTACTGATTAGAAACCCATATGAATGAAGTAATCTAGGGGTAAAAATATTTTAAGCTTCCAGAGAGCTGAGACTATAGGCATGAGCCACTGTGCTCACCTCCATCTGCATCTTAAACGTATGATTTGGGGGATATGGCACAAAAATATATTCTACATGATGCACAATGAAGACATGGTCTACAATATGGTATGTAGCTATTCCTGTCAATGTTAAAAAGGGAGAATAGAATGCATGTACAGAATTTGATGAGAACACTTCTTTCAATTTACTAATTAATTACAGGTTAGATAAGTATCTCATTTAGCTGTTTTATAGCAATTTTACCTGTGATTAATATACTTTAGCTACATAGAAAATATTAACAAATGTTCATCATTTATTAGGACATGAAATAATGGCAACATATTTATTGAGTAGCATTTAGAAAAACAATTTTACTCTCTTTCCCATCTCAAAAAATAAAAGATGCAAACTTATATATGGTAGCACATCAAAAATGCCCTTCTAAAAAATGCAAACAAGGGGTTGGGGTTGGGGTTCAGTGGTAGAGCGCTTACCTAGCATGGGCAAGGCCCTGGGTTCGATCCACAGTACCACATAAAAAAAATAAATAAGTAAAATAAAGGTATTGTGTCCAACTACAACTAAATATATATATAAATTTTGAACAAAAGGGAATTCTTGGGCCGAGGTTGTAGCACAGTGGTAAAACACTTGCCTAGCATATGTGAGGCACTGGGTTCCATCCTCAGCACCACATAAAAATAAATAAAATAGAAGATGGCGGTGAATGGAGTGCATCACCCCCGTGTACCGCGTCACTGCGTGGGTGAATGACGAGTTAGAACGGCCAAAAGCTATCTTGTTAGGAATTTCCAGCAAAATTGGGGTGCACCGAAACCTAGAGGAAGGATTTCCATCGCCCGAGGATGGGTTACTGGGGCTCAACTGCAAGTGATCTGTCCGCCAAGAGATTCAAGCTGTTTATCCAGTGGTCCGCCCCGCTGCTAGAGACTGCGGCGCGTCATGAAATGGCGTCCCTAGAAACGGCGAGCTAGTAATGCAGGGATACGGCGCTGCATACTCTGTGGGCTCCTGCCGGCTGTGCCTTCACTGTGCTCCGGGCTGAAGTCTGGGTTGAAACAGGGGAAGGAAGCGGTCCAGTGCTGTCCTCCACACTGGTCAGCCCACCGAGGAGGCCAGCGGCCACCATCTTGGAGAGCTGACGTCACCATCGCCAGTTTTCGACAGATTGCAGCAGCGATAGAACAAGTCTGTGACTTCTAGACCATCCCCCATACAGCGGGGAAATCACATAAAATCTCTCCCTGGCTTTCCCAGGGCGTGATTAACAGAGTGACCATGAAAAGAGGCGTGGGGGAAGGGTAAAGGCACCTGACCTCCAACTCCCCCCTCCCACCAGCGGCGAATACGAAACCTGTCTCGCCAGCTCTAGGAGGAGGGGCTAGCGGAGGGAATCAAAACAATAGGGGCCGGTTCCCAATAGCTGCGCTCCACTTCCAGGAAACTGCAGGCCCAGAGTGTAGTTTGAACTGCGGAGAGGTATCACACTGGGAAAGACCTGGCTGACAGGAGAAGCCAGGGGACTAGAGACCAGGAATAAACCTAAGCTAACAGGTTTTGAGAGACACAGGTGGGGGGGGGGGGGGGGACACGACGGCCTCACACGGATTGTTTCCTACAGCCAGAGGGCAAAATCTTGGCCTGGAAGGCACAGCACCACCTACTGGAAACGAAGAAAATAGAAGCCTAACAGTGTCCCTTTTTTCTTTTAATTTTTTTTTTAATTTTTTAATTTTAATTTTTTTCTTTTCTATAATTATACTATTATTTCTTTTTAAATGTAATTTTTATTTTACTGCATTTTATTATTATTTTTTATTATCATTTCCTTTTCTTTTCTATTCTTTTCTCTTTCTTTCCTCTCTCCCTCTCTCTTTCTTGGTTTGCTTCCTTACCTTTTCCCCATCTTTCCTCTTAAGCATGACCACCCAGATTACGTACAACTTACTAAATGCAAATAGATGAATACTACGAATCGGTCCATAGTCCGCCTAAGCCCTTAACTACCCTCAAGTACTCCTGTCTATTCTCTTGTTAATATCCGCCTGCATTTGAGCAACCCCCCAAAGAAGCTAACATATACTAACCTCCATACCATCAAAGCGCCCGACCTCAACATAAAATCCTAAGTTCAAACCTCAATTCTATACATGCCATCAAATTCTGTAGGACTTTAATGAATTTACCTTAAATCACAATTAAATCCAACATCTCTAAACATTGTCTCCCAACACAAAGGAGAGATATTGGAACTATAAAAACCAAAACAAATTTAAAGAAGAAAACAGAAACACAGCAGTCAAACAGAGTTGGAAAGTAACGTGAGCACCATGAAAAAACAAGGGAAAAAAGGATTACAAACAATGCAGGACAACTTAAATTCACAGGAGAACCTAGAGGCATCAGAAAAATGGACAGAGAAAGAACTCAAGGCATACCTAACTCAGATGGAACGGAATCTTAGAGAAGACATTAGACAGCAAGTCCAAATAATGAAAGTATACTTTGAAAATGAATTAAATAGGCAAATTCAAATGGCAAAGAACGAGCTCTACCAGGAGATAGAGATTCTAAAAAAAAAAAATCAAACAGTAATCCTAGAAATGCAGGAAACCATAAACCAAATTTTAACGAGAATATTACAAATAGACTAGATCAAATAGAAGTCAGAACATCAGATAATGAAGACAAAGTGTATCAACTTGAAAAGAATATAGTCAACACAGAAAGGATGCTAAGAAATCACCAGCAATCTATTCAAGAGATATGGGATATTATTAAAAAAAACAAACTTGAGAATCATCGGGATAGAAGAAGGATAGAGGTTCAAACCAAAGGAATGAACAATCTATTGAATGAAATAATCCTAGAAAACTTCCCAGATATGAAAGATGGAATGGATTGCCAAATCCTGGAAGCCGACAGGACCCCAAACATACAAAACCGTAATAGACCAACTCCAAGACACATAATTATGAAGATATCCAACATACAGAACAAGGAGAGAATATTAAAAGCTACGAGAGAAAGAAGGCAGATTACATTCAGGGGTAAACCAATTAGGTTAACGGCTGATTTTTCATCACAGACGTTGAAAGCAAGAAGATCCTGGAACAACGTATTTCAAACGCTGAAAAATAATGGATTCCAACCAAGAATACTGTATCCAGCAAAATTAAGCTTCAGATTTGACAATGAAATTAAAATATTTCATGATAAACAAGAGTTAAAAGAATTCGCAGCCAGAAAACCAGCACTGCAAGGCATTTTGAGCAAAACACTACAAGAAGAGGAATTAAAAAACAGCACCCAAAACTAACATTGGGAGGTAACTTAGTAAAGGGAAGAAGAAAAAATAACCAAAAAGGAAAAACCGAACCATATTAAAATAAATAAATAAATAAGCATGACTGGAAGTACAAACAATATATCAATAGTAACCTTAAACATTAATGGCTTAAATTCACCAATCAAGAGACAAAGGCTAGTAACCTGGATTTTAAAAAAAATCCAACAATATGCTGCCTTCAGGAGACTCATATGATAGGAAAAGACATACACAGGTTGAAAGTGAAAGGTTGGGAAAAATCATACCACTCACATGGTCCTCGGAAGCAAGCAGGAGTGGCCATACTTATATCGAATAAAATCAACTTCAAACCTAAGTTAATCAAAAGAGATAAAGAAGGCCACTATATACTGTTAAAAGGAACCATCCACCAACAAGACATAACAATTATCAATATGTATGCACCAAACAATGGTGCTGCAACATTCATAAAACAAACTCTCTTCAAGTTCTAGAGTCAAATAGACCACAACACAATAATTATGGGTGACTTCAACACACAGCTCTCTCCATTGGACAGATCCATCAGACAAAAGCTAAATAAAGAAACTATAGAACTCAATAACACAATCAATAACCTAGACTTAACCAACATATATAGAATATATCAACCATCATCAAGTAGATACATGTTCTTCTCAGCAGCACATGGATCCTTCTCAAAGATAGACCATATATTATGCCATAGGGCAACTCTCAGTAAATATAAAGGTGTGGAGATAATACCATGCATCTTATCTGATCATAATGGAATGAAACTGGAAATCAATGATAAAAGAAGGAAGGAAAAATCCTGCATCACCTGGAAAATGAACAATGTTACTGAATGATCAATGGGTTACAGAAGACATAAAGGAGGAAATCAAAAAATTCTTAGAGATAAATGAAAATACAGACACAACATATCGGAATCTATGGGACACAATGAAAGCAGTTTTAAGAGGGAAATTCATTGCCTGGAGTTCATTCCTCAATAAAAGAAAAAACCAACAAATAAATGAACTCACACTTCATCTCAAAACCCTAGAAAAGGAAGAGCAAAACAACAGCAAATGTAGTAGAAGGCAAGAAATAATTAAAATCAGAGCGGAAATCAACGAAATTGAAACAAAAAAAACCATTGAAAAAATTGATAAAACTAAAAGTTGGTTCTTTGAAAAAATAAATAAGATCGACAGACCCTTAGCCATGCTAACGAAGAGAAGAAGAGAGAGAACTCAAATTACCAACATACGGGATGAAAAAGGCAATATCACAACGGACGCTACAGAAATACAGAAGATAATTAGAAATTATTTTGAAACGCTATATTCCAATAAAATAGAAGATCGTGAAGATATCGATAAATTTCTTAAGTCATATGATTTGCCCAGATTGAGTCAGGAAGATACACACAATTTAAACAGACCAATAACAAAAGAGGAAATAGAAGAAGCCATCAAAAGACTACCAACCAAGAAAAGCCCTGGACTGGATGGATATACAGCGGAGTTTTACAAAACCTTCAAAGAAGAATTAATACCAATACTTTTCAAGTTATTTCAAGAAATAGAAAAAGAAGGAGATCTTCCAAATTCATTCTATGAGGCCAACATCACCCTGATCCCGAAACCAGACAAAGACACTTCAAAGAAAGAAAACTACAGACCAATATCTCTAATGAACATAGATGCAAAAATCCTCAATAAAATCCTGGCGAATCGAATACAAAAGCATATCAAAAAAATTGTACACCATGATCAAGTAGGATTCATCCCTGGGATGCAAGGCTGGTTCAATATATGGAAATCAATAAATGTTATTCACCACATCAATAGACTTAAGGATAAGAACCACATGATCATCTCAATAGATGCAGAAAAAGCATTCCACAAAGTACAACATCCCTTTATGTTCAAAACACTAGAAAAACTAGGGATAACCGGATCTTACCTCAACATCGTAAAAGCTATATATGCTAAGCCTCAGGCTAGCATTATTCTGAATGGAGAAAAACTGAAGGCATTCCCTCTAAAATCTGGAACAAGACAGGGATGCCCTCTCTCACCACTTCTATTCAATTTAGTTCTTGAAATACTAGCCAGAGCAATTAGACAAAAGAAATTAAAAGCATAAAAATAGGAAAAGAAGAACTTAAATTATCTCTATTTGTGGATGATATGATACTATATATAACAGACCCAAAGGGTCTACAAAGAAACTACTAGAGTTAATAAATGAATTCAGCAAAGTGGCAGGATATAAAATCAACACACATAAATCAAAGGCATTCCTGTATATCAGCGACAAATCTTCTGAAATGGAAATGAGGAAAACCACCCCATTCACAATATCCTCAAAAAAAAATAAAATACTTGGGAATCAACCTAACAAAAGAGGTGAAAGATTTATACAATGAAAACTACAGAACCCTAAAGAGAGAAATAGAAGAAGACCTTAGAAGATGGAAAAATATACCCTGTTCATGGATAGGAAGAACTAACATCATCAAAATGGCGATATTACCAAAAGTTCTCTATAGGTTTAATGCAATGCCAATCAAAATCCCAAGGGCATTTCTAGTAGAAATAGATAAAGCAATTATGAAATTCATATGGAAAAACAAAAGACCCAGAATAGCAAAAGCAATTCTAAGCAGGAAGTGTGAGTCAGGCGGTATAGCGATACCAGATTTCGAACTATACTACAGAGCAATAGTAACAAAAACAGCATGGTACTGGTACCAAAACAGGCGGGTGGACCAATGGTACAGTATAGAGGACACAGAGACCAAGCCACAAAATTACAACTTTCTTATATTTGATAAAGGGGCTAAAAGCATGCAATGGAGGAAGGATAGTATCTTCAACAAATGGTGCTGGGAAAACTGGAAATCCATATGCAACAAAATGAAACTGAATCCCTTTCTCTCGCCATGCACAAAAGTTAACTCAAAATGCATCAAAGAGCTTGATATCAAATCAGAGACTCTGCGCCTGATAGAATAAAAAGTTGGCTCCGATCTACATATTATGGGGTCAGGCTCCAAATTCCTCAATAGGACGCCCATAGCACAAGAGTTAAAAACAAGAATCAACAAATGGGACTTACTCAAACTAAAAAGTTTTTTCTCAGCAAAAGAAACAATAAGAGAGGTAAATAGGGAGCCTACATTCTGGGAACAAATTTTTACTCCTCACACTTCAGATAGAGCCCTAATATCCAGAGTATACAAAGAACTCAAAAAATTAAACAATAAGAAAACAAATAACCCAATCAACAAATGGGCCAAAGACCTGAACAGACACTTCTCAGAGGAGGACATACAATCAATCAACAAGTACATGAAAAAATGCTCACCATCTCTAGCAGTCAGAGAAATGCAAATCAAAACCATCCTAAGATACCATCTCACTCCAGTAAGATTGGCAGCCATTATGAAGTCAAACAACAACAAGTGCTGGCGAGGATGTGGGGAAAAGGGTACACTTGTACATTGCTGGTGGGATTGCAAATTGGTGCGGCCAATTTGGAAAGCAGTATGGAGATTCCTGCGAAAGCTGGGAATGGAACCACCATTTGACCCAGCTATTGCCCTTCTCGGACTATTCCCTGAAGACCTTAAAAGAGCGTACTACAGGGATACTGCCACATCGATGTTCATAGCAGCACAATTCACAATAGCTAGACTCTGGAACCAACCCAGATGCCCTTCAATAGATGAATGGATAAAAAAAAATGTGGCATTTATACACAATGGAGTATTACTCAGCACTAAAAAATGACAAAATCATGGCATTTGCAGGGAAATGGATGGCATTAGAGCAGATTATGCTAAGTGAAGCTAGCCAATCCCTAAAAAACAAATGCCAAATGTCTTCTCTGATATAATGAGAGCAATTAAGAACAGAGCAGGGAGGAAGAGCAGGAGGAAAAGAATAACATTAAACAGAGACATGAGGTGGGAGGGAAAGGGAGAGAAAAGGGAAATTGCATGGAAATGGAAGGAGACCTCATTGTTATACAAAATTACATACAAGAGGTTGTGAGGGAAATGGGGAAAAAAACAAGGAGAGAAATGAAGTACAGTAGATGGGGTAGAGAGAGAAGATGGGAGGGGAGGGGAGGGGGGATAATAGAGGATAGGAAAGGTAGCAGAATACAACAGTCACTAATATGGCATCATGTAAAAATGTGGATATGTAACCGATGTGATTCTGCAATCTGTATTTGGGGTAAAAATGGGAGTTCATAACCCACTTGAATCTAATGCATGAAATATGATATGTCAAGAGCTTTGTAATGCTTTGAACAACCAATAAAAATAAATAAATAAAAATAAATAAATAAAGGCATGCTGTCCATCTACAACTATTAAAAAAAATAGCCTATGTATAGAATATCTCATTAAACTATATAATTCTAAGTTTTGTAGTGAAAGTATTTTGAATCAGACTTCTTAGTTTGGTTTCATTTAGTTTTATAAGATGAGTTTTCACAATGTTGCCCAGGCTGGCCATGAACTCCTGGCTCAAATGACCCTACCACCTGACCATCCTAAGTAGCTGGAACTACAAGTACATGCCACCCACCACAAAGGATAGGATTCTTGTCAGGCTTCTTGTTATTGGTACCAGGTACCAGTATCCTTTTGTTGCTGATGTTCTTTTTGTTTTACAAATTTCTAGAGTTTCCTGTATTCTTATTTATTACTATCCTGAAAAAGCTTAATGCATGCATGCTGCCAGTGAGCTACATCTCTAACCCCCTGAAAAAGAGTAAAAACTATAACAACTTAGTCATGGAAAAAAAAAAAAAACAAGAAGTAAACATTCTTAAGACTAGAATATTGGTCTGATATAGTCCAATTCTCAAACTCCATATGCTATCAGTCTGACATAACAGAGGCAGCTGGTATAGCGTATTTGTTCAGAGCACCGACCTCATGGTGCCAGAAGCACCCTTGGTTGGACTCAGGGTTCACACTTGTCCTTGCTCCTCCATGTACTAACCATGAGAGCTAGGACAAGTTATTTAGTCCATCCTCACCCAAATTTCCTTATCTGCAAAAATGGTGATAATAGTAGTATCTTTTCTGGAAAACAGTATACAGTTTCTCAATAAGTTAGACACCAAACAGATGTATGATCCAGCAATTCCACTTCTGGGCAAACACCCAAAAGAATTGAAAGCAGGAACTCAAACAGATATTTGTATACCAGTGTTCACAATAGCAAAAAGGTGGAAACAACCCAAATGTCCCACAGATAGATGGACAGTATATGAGTCAGCTTTCCATTACTGTAACAAAGTACCTAAGATAATCAACTTAAAATAGGAAAGGTTTATTTTGGCTCATGGTTTCAGAGGTCTGATTCCATGACTGATTGGCCCCATCACTGGGCCTGGGATGACACTGGCAAGACAGTGACATCATGAGAAAGTTGCAAGGTGAGTGCCAATGACTTGGATAAGGGTAGAATGGGGAGTTATTGTTTAATGGATATAGAGTTTCAGTTTGGGGTGTTGAAAAACTTCTGGAGATAGCGATGATGGTTGGACTATATGAAAGTACTTAATGACACTAAATTATACATTTAAAAGGATTAAAATGAAAAATTTCATGTTGCATACATTTTACCACAATAAAAAATATCTTTCCTATAAATCTGGTTCTGGATGGTATTAGTTAAAAATATAAAAAATTTATATTAATACCTAGTCCATACTAAGAACTATATATGTGGGGCTGAGGTTGTGGCTCAGTGGTAGAGTGCTCACCTAGCATGTGTGAGGCACTGGTTTGATCCTCAGCACCATATAAAATAAATAAATTAATTAAAGGTATTGCATCCATCTATACCTAAAAAAAAGAATTAAAAAAAAGAACTATATATATATATTAGTTTTCTAATTATAATGGCTGAATTTGTTTTGAATGAAGGACTTATTCAAAGTATATTATGAAAATATCAAGGCTGCTCAAATCAATGAGACTATGCCATTAATGAACTTAAAAGAAAACAACTTATTTAAAAACCTTATATAGTCTAATATTTAAATAGATTAAAAGTAGGTTGACTTTTGTTTTAATGGTGGTTCTGACATGTTCTATCAGTCATATTGATACCTGACAATGCTACCTCACAGAGTAAGCCCCAAGCTGACAAAGAATACATGAATTACTGGACAGGCTGCCTTGTAGTATTTCAAAACTAGTAAAGAAACAGATATTGACTGAATAGACATCACAGTAAATACTGCATCCAACTCCAATGTATTGTTGATTATTTTATATATATATATATATATATATATATATATATATATATATATATATATTACACATCTGTTAAGCAAGACAACTGGTTAACAATTCTAATCCTCCCTCTAAACACTGTTAATCCTAAATTCTACATTGTTAACCCAACTAGTAAGCCAAAACCAAACAAAAACATCACCTTCCATTGTAGCATTTTATTGGCTAGTGATTTTTTAAGCATTCCTGACCTCTTTTATTATTTTTTTAAATTTTTTTTTAGTGGTTGATAGATCTTTATTTATTTATACATGGTGCTGAGAATCAAACCCAGTGCTTCACACATGCCAGGCAAGTGTGCTACTGCTGAGCCCCAGCCCCAGCCCCAGCCCTGACCTCTTTCATTTATCTAAAAATTTCATCTTAAAAGTTAAAAAGCCAGATTGAATATATATTTCTTTTTTTGTTGTTGTTCCTAGATTTTATTTATTTATGTGGTGCTGAGGATCTAACCCAGTGCCTTACATATGCTAGGCAAGTGCTCTATCACTGGGCCACAGCCCCCACCCTGAATATTTATTTCTTACCAAAATATAAGACCTAGTTTCATATTTGACTAAATGATATAATAACATGTCAGAAAGTTACATTAAACTATTAGCATTTTTATGTTAACAACCTAATAAAGTTTTAGAAAGTGTTATTGGTGTCAGAAAAAATATTTAAACTCTTCAAATAAAATGAAAATATAATAAACTGTCTTTGTAATGTGAATGTTTGTAAAAAAAATTATTTAGCTCAAATTATATTGTTATATTGTGTACAAATATGTAACAACAAATTCCAACATTATGTAAAACTATAATGCACCAATAAAAATGGGCAAATCAACATTTCAAAATGATAATTGAAAATATGTCTCTGATGTTAAAATAGTCCATGAAAAATAATTTATCTTGGAAAAAAAGTTGATTTACAACATAACAAATGAGGTACTTAAGGAAATAATCATATTTTTAGAAATATATTTTTACAAATATAGTAAGTTTTTTGAGGTGAGGGGTACTGGGGATTGAACTTAGGGGGCAACTGACCACTGAGCCACATCCCAGCCCTACTTGGTATTTTATTTAGAGACAGGGTCTCACTGAGTTGCTTAACACCTTGCTTTTTGTTGAGGTTGGCTTTTGAACTCACGATCCTCCTGTCTCAGCTACTGGGATTACAGGCATGAGCCACCGTGCCCGGCTACAAATAAAGTTTATTAGAATGAAATATAATGTAATTCAATGTGATATCACCAATTTGTAAAAATATTTGGGTAATGAACTTGCTTCCCTTGGGCTAGGAGTGTACTCAGCAGTACAGCACTTGCCTAGTATACATGAGTGAGGCTCTGGGTTCCATCATTAGCACTACAGAAAAAGAAAATAATTTGGGGTTGGGGCTGTAACTCAGTGGTAGAGTGCTTGCCTCATACATGTGAGGCACTGGGTTAGGTCCTCAGCCCCACATAAAAATAAATAAAGATATGTGTCCATCTACACTAAAATATATAAATACATTAAAAATTAAAAAGAAAATAATTTATTTTTTTAAAAAGGTGCTTCTTTCTACATATTTATGTAATGTAACATTGTAAATTGGCACTGTTCATTATGCTTTTATTAGTTAACAAACTAATTTTACAGAAATTTTGAGATATTTCCATAAAGTATTGAGCTGATGACATATTTAGGTCAGGAGGGAAAAAATTAATTAAGAGACAGAGAATCTTAAGACTTGAAAGAGGATTTAGAAGTCATTGAGCCCTATCACTAACCTAATGGAAGAAGCTCCTCACCTAGATGGTCAGGGTTTGGTTTGCTCTTCTCTGCTACTAAGACTAATCTTGTTT
This sequence comes from Marmota flaviventris, assembly GCF_047511675.1. Lineage (NCBI taxonomy): Eukaryota > Metazoa > Chordata > Mammalia > Rodentia > Sciuridae > Marmota > Marmota flaviventris. The sequence continues at coordinate 54,395,565 of NC_092509.1, read as the reverse complement.
CTAAGAAGCTTTGAATTGATTTTGACTACTGCTAAATAAAAACGCATTAACAAATGTCTTCTAAAAAAATTATTTTAAAGTCTGGGCAACTTTGCAAGACCCTGTCTCAAAATAATTTTTTTATTAGTTGCTCAGGACAATACAATGATCTTGACATATCATACATTTGATTCAAATGGGGTATGAATTCTCATTTTTCCACATGTACAGATCGCAGGATCACATTGGTTATACAGCCACATTTATACATACAGCAATACTAGTGTCTGTTGTATTCTGCTGCCCTTCCTATTCCCCGCTCCCCTCCCCTCCCCTCCTATCAAAATAATTTTTTAAAAAATACTGGGGATGTAGTTCAGTGGTAGAGCACTTGCCTGCTTGTCTAATATGTACAAGGCTCTGGGTTCAATCCCCAGCACCACAAAATCAATCAATTAATTAATTAATTAACATAAAATTTAAATTTAAAAAAAATTTTAGTTGTAGATGGACACAATATCTTTATTTTACTTATTTATTTTTATGTGGTGCTGAGGATCAAACCTAGTACCTCACATGTGCTAGGCAAGTGCTCTACCACTGAGCTACAACTCCAGCCCATAAAACAAAATTTTAAAAATTTAAAAACCTATACAAAGTTCCCCTTCCCATACTAAGTTCCCCTTCCCAAGTCACAAAGTCTTATTCAAATTTAACTCTGCATTAGTCATGTCAATAGAAATGTAAGTAAAGCCATAATTTGTACATTTGACCAGATATAATAAATTTTCTTGCTAATAAGTACTTTACAAGATGGTCAGATGGTAAAAAAAAAAAAAAATACCAAAACTACTAGCTAACTAGAACATTTTTATAACAAAACCATTGCAATATATGCTTGATTTATGATTGCCTTGTATATTTTTAGGTATACTGTGTACTGACTGAGAGTTTATCTATTCTAATAAAATAACAATCTTAGTAGCATTTTTAAAGAGTACTAACAAGTAGGAAGTTTTCAATTATTGCATAAAAATTAAATTCTTAATTCTTAGGTAGGCTTTTTAGAACAATTAGCCTTTATATTAACTTGGACAATTTTTTCTCTTCCCAAAAAATAATTCAAAATATTAAAAAGCAAAACTGTACTACATACAATGTGGTTTCAGAAAAAAAAAAAACTAAAATCATGAGGAAAAGTTCAAGTTTTTGCTCCTTTACTTCCCTATAATGACATGTAGCTGGAAGAGAGAGTTCAAGCAACATTCAGGAACAGTCTTTAAGTTTTTTAGTAAAACACTTTAAAGGAGTTTGAATTTTTATCTCAGGGAAATAGATATTAGCTCAAGATCAAAATTATTCTTGCTATGAAGGTTAACTCAAACGGAGGGAAGGAGGCAAGGAAGGAGGCAGAGATAGTTAGGAGATTCATACATGAATATATCGGAACTGCACCTGTGTTTCCCCAATAACATTGTAATTGACCATAAGATCAGTAAAGTCATATGCTTCATGTGTTCTCAGCACTGCTAAATCTACAGACCCTAGCCCTGAGTAGACAGATGAAGACTACTTTTTGCTTAATAAAATCTGTTATATGAAGATAAATGATGAAAAAATAAATGACAGAGATATTTTCATTTCAAACCTAAATCTAAGAAAGAACTTTGCTCACAACTTTCAATAAATATTTATTGCATAAAGATGACATTAGGGAAGACAATATAATGTAGTGGAAAGCTAAATTGTAAAGGTGAGGCAGTAAAGAAAATCAGAAGTAATCTTTATTGAACTCATTAAAACCTGGCATTGACTTTTAACTGTTTCTCTCAAGATATTAGGTAGGAAAAAAAGAAACCCACACAGTTGAAAGATCGATAGGACCAAGAAAAAAGATTTGAGAATGTTTGTGAGAAAAAAGAAGAAAAAAAAAACAGTGAAGACAGCAATCTGAAGATGTAAATAAGTTGACAGCAATCTGAAGATGTAAATAAGTTCCTAGGGCTAGGGCTGGGGTTCAGCAGTAGTGCACTTGCCTGGCCTGAGTGAGTCACTGGGTTTGACTCCCAGCACCTCATATAAATAAATAAAATAAAGGTCTATCAACAACTAAAAAAAAAATTTTTTTTAAAGATGTAAGTTCCTTTGCCCACAATCTTGTACCCTGACTTCCTTCACATTGCTGCCAAAGTGGTGTGCCTAAAATGAGTATCTGATTACATTCCTTATCATCCACAGGATAAAAAGTCAAAGAACCTTAGCAACACAGAAGAAAACCTCCCTGGCTAGTCAGCTATTCTGCCTTGCTCTCAACACCACACGTAGCAATTCTCAAGGGTGAGTGAGGTAACCCAAACCAGATCAGTTATATGAAAAACACTCAAGGACTTGTTTAAAATAGGTATCTAGATGCTCTGCCTTTGGAAATTCTGATTTGGAAGGTCTGGGATAGGACCAGGAATCTGTATTTTTACAAAGTTCCTCATAGGATTCTAATTAGGGGCCAACTTAGAAAACACTACATTAATATAAAATGGTATTTATAAAGAGCACGAGGCTTTGTATCCAGAAAGACTTCAAAAAATCTCTGGTATACCCTTTATGAGTTAAGTGGCCGTAGGCAAATTATTTATTCATATTATTTATTATGCAGAGATTTTCCTTTTGTGTTTGTATGTGTGTTATGGGGGATCAAGCCCAGGGCCTCACAAATGCTAGGCAATACTCTGCCACCGAGCTACACCCCAGCCTAAGGTTTTTCTTTTCTAAAATAGCACTGTAGTTCAGTGGTAGAGTGCTTGTCTAGTATGCACACAGCCCTGAGTTCAATCCCCAGCACCACAAAAAATAATAATTTAAAAAATGAGAAAATACAGATAAAGTACTTAACATAAGTACATAAGTGCATAAATACTCAATAAATGTTAACTGTTAATAACTGACACCTAATACTTTAAAGCATCTCCATCTCCTCCCCATTCCCAAACTTAATTCATGCTCTTCTCTGCCTGATACTCTCCCCTCTTACTCCCCACCCCCCTTGCTGCCTTTCAAACCCTTATGTTTCTACTCCTACAGTCTCTTCCAGATTTCCACCAACACATACCCCAATCTTCCTTCTCTAGACAGAATCAAGTACCCATTCTCTGGGATTCATTAATTCAATAATATTTATTAAGTAACAATTATGGGCTAGACACTGAAGTCACAGTGGAGAACAAAACAGACATGTGCTGACATTCTAATGGAAAATCAGATATTAAACAAATTGCACAAATAATTATGCATGTGATTAAATCATTGCACTGCTATCAGTTACTTGTATATCTTTCCCCTACTAACATGTTCTTGTGTAGGACTTCCAATCTTTTTTTTTTAAAGGAAAGATTTTTTTTTTTTTTAAGAGAAAGAGAGAGAGAGAATTTAATATTTTTTAGTTTTCGGCGGACACAACATCTTTATTTGTATGTGGTGCTATAGGATCAAACCCAGCGCGGCACGCATGCCAGGCTAGCGTGCTACAGCTTGAGCCACATCCCCAGCCCAGGACTTCCAATCTTAAGAAGATAATCAAAATATAGGGACATTTGTAATTTATATATGGGTATGGCAGAGGCAATAACAATCAGAATTTAGTTGCAGTGGTCCAGGGGCAGTGGTTCCAGCAGTGGCACATGAACCAGGTTGTCCCTGTAGCATGCCATTAGATGTGGTACATGCTGTCAGGTCTCCTTTGGTCTTGTCCAAGGTGGTTCTACTTCCTGTTGATTTTGTGAGCACCCCTTTATCTTTCAATAAATTACTTTTTCTTCTACATTAGTCAGAATCAGTTTTGTTTGGTAAACTGAGATCAAGGAAACTAGGATTAGTCTTTATAAGATCTAATACAAGTATTAAATATGTAGAAGAGCAGAACATCCCTTGGAATCTAAGAGATTAGCACCCTCCTAGAACAAAGGAGTAAAGATTTCAAAATGTCTCACAGAGATTAATTGTAAAAGTAGGATGCTGTGAAGGAGTGAAAATGAAAAGCAGTGGAGTTAAAAAAAAATTAAGGATCATGAAACTAGTGCATTAGATAGTGGTCTACATGATTACCGAAGTCACCCAGAAGGATGACAGAATTTGGGAAGAACAGAAAATCTACACAGAAGTGACAAAGTCTGACCAACAAGGAGTAAACTAGAGGGAGACTAAAAGACAACAAAGTGACAAAGGATAGGTGATTGAGATGGTAAAATTTCAAAGGAAGAATTTTTATGTCAAGGTAAAGAGCAATAATTTAGAATTGGAAATAGGCAGATTAAACTTACTGACTTGAAAACAAAGACATGGGAGAATGAAAAGCTCTTATTCAAGATGCCCCCAACACATACCAAAAGTGATATTCTGTAAAGAAAAACAGGATTAAGTAAAAATAAGGAAATTAGAGGGGTATTCTATAAAAAGAATATTTGTGAAGAAGTTTATTTACATTAGAAAAAAGTCTCAGACTCCTTAAGAACTCCACAAAAAAGTGCTGAGAGGAAAGTCATCAATTAGAAGGAGGATGCAAAAACAGAGGTTTAAAAAAATAGTCAGAGGTATATAGAGAAGGGAATATAAAAAAGGAATTGACAAGAGGTAGAAGTCAAGCAGCTAATGACTAGAGGAAGTCAGGAGGCTGAGGCAAGAAAATCCCAAGTTCCAAGGCCAGTTCAGTAACTTAGCAAGACCCTCAACACCAAATAAAAATGTAGTTAAAAAGCAAACGAAAACCCTAAGAAAAAAAAAAATCTTTTAAACCCAGGGCCTCATGCAAGTATTGACTGATTGACTGATTGACTGATTGATTGTAGTGCTGGGTATCAAGCTCAGGGACTCACATATTGTGCAAGCACTATATCACTGAACTATATTCCCAACCCAATATTTATTGTAAAAGTCACTAAATTTTTATGGTAATTTTGTTATCAGAAAACTAAAAAATAACAGTAAACTAATAGAGAATTTTGGTATCTGAAAATGGGAAGCTGCTATATCAAATGCCTAAAAATATGGGAGAGGTTTTTATGTCAGGAAGTACAAGCCTTTGAGTAAGACAGAGCCTAAAGAAAGTGAGTAAAGCCAGGTGTGGTGGCACATACCTGTAATCCCGGCATCTGGGGAGGCTGAGGCAGGAGGATCACGAGTTCAAAGCCAACCTCAGCAATTTAGCAAGGCCCTAAGCAACTCAATGAGACCCTGTCGTAAATAAAATATTAAAAAGGACTGGGGGTGTGGTTCATGGGTTAAGCGCCCCAGTAGTCCCCCCCCACTCCGGCACAAAGTGAGTAAAGTCACATTAGAAACATGCCTTTGCTTCTGAAATCCTCGTTGCTTAACAAATTTGCTCAATTCCTTCCTCTTCCCTCTCTCATCTGTCACTTTCACAATTTTATAAAGAATTTAAGGTTTGAAAATTATTTTGAAATTAATATAAAAACCTTTACTCAGCCAGGCATGGTGGTACACACCTGTAATCTCAGTGACTCATGAGGCTGAGGCAGGAGGATCCCAAATTCAAGGCCATTCCCGGCAATTTAGCAAGACCCTCAGCAACTTAGTGAGACCCTGTCTCAAAATAAAAAACAAACAAGGACTGGGGATATACTCATTGGTAAAGTGCCCCTGGGTTCAATCCTCACTACCAAAAAAACAAACAAAAGCAAAAAACTTCTTACTCACTAAACATATACTTAATTGTATTCTGGTGATATTGTCCACACACTAAAGGAAATGTGATCCAACTAAGTTTTAAAATGAGCAGGGTGGGTTCCTGTCTTGTCATAGTTTTCTCTTTTACTGTAAACAGTTTTTATAAATTTGAAGATTTTTCTTTCTGAAAAAAAAATCATCAAGTCTAAAAACATGCAATCACAGATATGTCTATAAAAAGATGTCTGTCAACTGTGTTTAAAAGAAAGCTTATTACCATTTGCAGCTCCCTGTCAGCTATTCCTATCTATGCTTTTTTAGTGTGGTTTAAAACACATTCATAAAATGTTAAAGGCCTTCTACAAACCAACTGATTTTTCCTTGATTTAATCAATCCAGCAAGTCAATTTTAACAACTTCCTTTACATTCTGCACTATGAAAACTTTTTTTTTTCTAAAAGATTTAAAGTACATGAAACTAATTTAATTTATATTGAATGTCAAGAAAACAAACATAGTTCATGGATATTTTGTTTACTGATTTTAAATAAATGTCAAGATCTTTACATGACTTTCCAAAAATTGATTTATTAACATAAAAGTTTAAAATAGCACATAATAGGGGCTGGGGATGTGGCTCAAGCAGTAGCGCGCTCGCCTGGCATGCGTGCAGCCCGGGTTCGATCCTCAGCACCACATACTAACAAAGATGTGTTGTGTCCGCCGATAACTAAAAAATAAAATATATTAAAAAAAAAAAAATAGCACATAATAGTAAAATGGTGAACAAACAAACCCTGTCTATTACTATGTATTTAATCACACAGGCCCTGCTTCCTACTAGCCTATTCGTCTGTAAAATAATATCTCATATGGTTATAATAAAGATTAAATGAAATAATGTATATAAAGGGATTAGCACAAAGTTGGTTCATGGTAAACAAAGTAATCAGAATAATAATCAGGAAGACTAATGCCAAAAGAGAAACTGTCTACTAAAAATTCAGACCTATCCTCTAATTTCCAAGGAGAGAAGAGGAGCTGGGAATTGAGTTAATCACAATGGCAAGTGATTTAATCTATCATGCTTAAATAGTGGAAACACCACAAAAACCCTAAAGATGAGGTTCAGAGAGATTCTGGGTTGGTAAACATCCACATACCCAGAGGGTGGTATACTCCAACTGCATGGTCACAGAAGCTCCCTGATTCCAGTCTTTTCAGACTTCAACCTATAGATCTCTTCATTTGTTTGTTCATTTATATTCTTAATGTCCTTTATAATAAACTGGTAAATAGTGTTTTTTAATTTCTGTGACCGATTATACCAGATCATCAAACTAAAAAAGGGGTTGTGGAAAAGCCCAATTTGTAGCCAAGTCAAACAGAAGTGTCTATGTTTTTAGCATCTGGCATACTTTGGGCAGAGGGGAGTCTTATGACATTGAGCCCTTAACCTCTAGGGACTGTACTAACTCTTCAGCACTTAGTGTCAGAATTGAGTTAAAAATATAGATACTTGGGGCTGGGGATGTGGCTCAAGCGGTAGCGCGCTCACCTGGCATGCGTGCAGCCCGGGTTCGATCCTCAGCACCACATACAAACAAAGATGTTGTGTCCGCCGAAAACTAAAAAATAAATATTAAAAATTCTCTCTCTCTCTCTCTCTCTCTCTCTCTCTCTCTCTCTCTTTAAAAAAAAATAGATACTCAGGGGCTGGGGTTGTGGCTCAGTGGTAGAGTGCTTGCCTAGCAAGTATGAGGCACTGGGTTTGAGCCTCACTCAGCACCACATAAAAATAAATAAACAAAATAAAGGTATTGTGTCCATTTACAACTAAAAAAAAAAAATAGATTAGACAGATAGATACTCAGTGATGTCCACAGAGAAATAGAGAACAGGAGAACCCACACATTTGGTGTCAGAAGGGCTGTAAGGAGAAACTCCCTAGTAGTAGTAGTAACAGCAGATAGTAAAAGTGCTTTAAAACACACACACACATCTGCAGAGCTATGTCAAAGAGACACAGAAGCCAAGTGAAAGAGATTCCAGTGACAAAAGTTGAATAATTCGCACTACAAAATAAATAAAGAGAAGCATAACTCCTCACTCCTTAAATGTACATAGTGACGGCTTCCAAAGACTTTAGTATGGAAAATGGAAACAAAGAGCAACTTTATGGTAGAGAAATCTGACAAACACCACCTCAGTCAAGTGATCAAGTTAAGATAAACTGTGAAAAATTATATTGATAGTATATATTATGGTTTGAATATGACATATCCCCCAAAGTTTGTGTTAATATAGGAATATTCAGATGTGAAATGATTAGATTATGATAGCTATGATCTAATCAGTCCCTTCTAATGTAAATAGACTGACTGGGTGGTAACCGTAGTCAGATGGGACATGAAGGAGATGGGTCCCTGAGAGTGTGCCCTGGATGGGTTCATATTCCCTGCAACCTCTTCCCCTTTCTCTGCTTCCTAGTGTAAGGGTAAAAGAAATTGAAGTTAAAGGGTAAAAGACCGGGCATTGTAAAGTTTCTAAGCTGCAAGGCCTGAGTTAAAATGTAAAGGACTGGGTATTGTTAAGTTCCTATGCTACATGCAAAACCTGAAATTCCTGTAGCTGTTAAGACAATACTCGAACTGCCCAGTAGATATTCCCCCTGATCGCCTGGTTGTTTAATAACTTAAGGGCTCTGTGTGGTCTTGCACGTAGGCATCGCAAGGCCTGGACCAATCAGTTTGAATGTGTACCCCGCTTTAGAACTGACCTATCACCCCCGCCGGACCTGTTTCCGCCAATGTATGTACTAATCAAGTCTAAGAATTGTTGTTTGACTTTCCCGCGGTGTATGATGATTTGTTAAAGGAGACCGTGATGTATGTAAAGTCCCGCCCTCCCCAAAAAGTGTACTTAAGCATTGCACAACCCCTGCTCTGGGCTCTGGGCTGCTTTCCCTTCCTGAGTGAGCCTGGAGCCTCAGCGCGCTGAATCGGATCCTCAATAAATCCCCTTCTGCCAATTGCATGAGTGGTCTCTTGGTGGTCTCTTTCTCCGACGCTTCGCCGGACCCTTACACTAGTAGACATGAGGTGAGTAGTTTTGCTTCACTACACCCTTCCTCCATGATGTTCTGCCTCAGCTTGGGCCCAGAGCAATGGAATCAGCCAACCATGGACTGAACCTCTGAAACCATGAGCCAAAATAAATTTTTCCTCCTCTAAATTTTTTTTGTGAGGTATTTTGGTCACAGTGACAGAAAACTAACACAGTATTTAGCCTTCATGTGACATGATAAAAATGACACTATACCTCTGGTCCTCTTCCACAAATTTCATGACCCCAATCTAATCATGAGACAAATAACACATAAACTTCATTAGTGGGACATTCTCCTCAAAACTGTCAAAAAGATCATTAAAAACAAGGAAAGTCTGAGAAACCAAACTGTAACTGTCAAGAGATACATAAGGGGACAGGAAAGCTATAATAATGTAGTATTTCTGATTGGTTTTTGTAACAGAAAAAGAATATTAGGTAAAAATTAAGAAAGTCTGAATAAAGTATAGACTTTAGTCAATAAAAAAAAATACTTTATTGTCAGGTGTAGTGGAGTACACCTGTAATCCCAGCAATTTGGGAAGCTAAGAGAGGAGGATCACAAATTCAAGGTCAGCCTCAGCAACTTAGTGAGGCTCTAAGCAACTTAGTGAGACCCTGTCTCAAAATAAAATATTAAAAAAAAGAGCCAGAGCCGGGGATGTGGCTCAGCAAGTTAAGCACCTCAGGGTTCAATCCTCAGTATTAAACAAAACAAAACTTTATTAACAACTTTAAATAAATGTTGCTACCATTTTTTTGGTTAAAATACAGTGTAACTATTATGATTATAAGCATTTTATAGGCAGACCAACAGGGTTGAAAATCTAATTCTCGGGCTGGGGCTGGGACTGGGGCTCAGTGGTAGAGCACTCGTCTTGCAAGTATGAGGTCCTGGGTCTCCCAAGTGTGAGGCCGTGGGTTCGATCCTCAGCACCACATAAATAAAAAATAAAGGTATTGTGTCCACCTACAAAAAAAAAAAAAAAAAATCGAATTCTCCACTTAACAGCACTGTAGCCTTTTGGACAAGTTATTTAACTGCTCAGATATTTAGTCTTTATCATCTGTAAAATAGACAATACCACGAGCATCTAAGGTTGTTTTGAAGGATACTGCACAAAAGGTAGTAACAATCAATAATTTTGTCTAATTTGGAGAAATTGCTTAGTACCCAAGAAAAGAAGTTCTGCAGATTTTAATTTTTTAAAAATTATTTTTTCTATTACTCATATACATGAAATATATGTAAGAAAGGGAGAAAATGAGCAAAATCTAATTTCACACTGCTTGGGGTGTACCACCTTCCTGGCAATGTGGATGTCTTCACCAACTCTGAATCTCTCTGAACCCCTCTCTGCTTATGTTTCACTAATAATATATTTGGACTAATAATAACTATAATTTTCACATCAGATTAGATATATAAATCAACTTTCTTAAAAAATTTTTTTTAATTTTGTATTTCACATATTTCTCTAAAAACTATTCTTGGGATAGGGATATAGCTAAGTGGCCTCAAACAAGGACCCTGAGTTTGATTCTTAGCACTACAAAAAAAAAAATCAAAAATAATTTTAGTTGTCCTTACTCTACTAGGCCATAAAATACAGCAGACTTGTTTAATAAAAAATAAATATAACTAAATTAATATAATAATCAAATGCTTTTAAATTGATGAAATACCAGGTAGGGGTAAGTTATATCATTATATAGTAATTCTTTTTTCTCTATAAATCCATACTAAAACTATTAATGCCAGCAATTTCACATTCTGTTTGTTTTCTGGCAATGGATATGCTAAGAAAGTTATGGACTTGATCCAAAGTCAAACCACAGGAAAAAAAATGTTAAATTTAATTTCAAAAGAAGAAATTAATGATAACACAGAGGGAGTAGTCATAACCAAAAATAAAAGGTCATAAAGAATTTTTAAACAGTGCAGCTGGGATTTTTCTAAAGCTGAGATATCTATATACATATTTAAACATTTAACTGCATTCAAAACCCTACTTACTGAAATCAAGATAAAATAATAAGCCCCAGGAGAAATAATTACCATGATAATTGTTTAAAGTATTCCACAAAGAAGGTAAAGAATGCCCTCAAGGTTAATTAACTGGAAGTGTAAATAATGTCATTGTTCTGTCTGACTCCAGTAATGCCAATACCTTTTTCAGACATATGCTGTTTAAAAAGAAAAAAAAAATTGTTGCCTTTTTTGATGGAAGGAGATAGTTATTATGAAGTCTTATAAACAGCTTGATCCAAAGACAATATGCAACCAAAACACCAGACTTAAAAATGAAATATTATATTCCAATCATCAACTAGATTTATGTGATAGCTTTCCTCTATCAAATGTGTATTGATCATTTACTTTTAGTAGATGCATTCTAATTTAAAAGTAAAACAGAGCTGGGGCTATTGCTCAGTGAGAGACTGCTTGCCTAGCCAGCACAAGGCACTAGGTACCATCCCCAGTACTGTAAACTCTGTATTAACAGACCAGCTACAGTAAATTATAACATATTAGAGCTAAAACTCAGCAAGGTATTTAGATGGTACTATAGAAGCACAAGAGCAACGTCCACCTTAGACTTGAAGATGGTACTTAGAGACCAGAGGAATCAGAAGTTGCACTACAGAGGTATTAATTCATCTCTTCCTGTCTCCTCCAAGAACAGAGAATCACCAAGAAATCTAGAAGCTCTTGACTAAAACTTTCTCAACTATTTCCTGTTGTCACCTAATCTAAGAAACCACTGTCAACATCTGCTGTTGCCCTGCTCCAATGTTAAGTACAGACAAATGACCCCCTTTTTTTTTTTAATTAAGAGACTAGATTTTTTTTAAATCTACACAATTAGAAATTCAAGAGTCAAGGTCATTTGCATGGATAGGCAATAACTAATGACATGTTAACTCCAAATACACAAAGTAAAATTTCTTCCACACTTGGTGATTCCCATCAAACCCCACATTTAAAGTATAGTGTGTGAAGTAAATACCTTTTCTAGGAGAGAGGAGGAAAGGGGAGATGGAGAAAGGCTGAGCAATGGACACAAAGCTACAGTTAAGACACAGCAAGAAGCTCTGCATGGTACGGTAACTATAGGTAACAATAATGTACTATACTTTGCAAAAAGCTAGAAAGTGAAATAATTTTTTTTAAAAAAGAAATGATAAATGAAGAACTAGATATGTGACTTTTTAGGAGATATAAACTGAGAGGCTAGGGGTATGCCCTGAGTAGAACATGTGTTTTGTATGCAGGAGGCTTGCCTTTTGCCAGCCACACTGGCCCTTACTCCAATAAGCCTTTCTCCTTTCTTGCTTCAGGCTTTTGTGATTTTGTTTGGTTGGTAGATTTTTGTTTTGTTTTGTTTTGTTCTAGTAGTTTTGGTTTTTGCTTCATTCTTTTGAATTTACAGTTCCCTCTGCTAAAAACTAGTTAGTTTTCAGCAGAACACAAGCCACACTCAAAGCCCCTAAAGTAAGAAAAATTAAATCAGATGTCCCTCTTCTGGAACCCTGAACTTTTTTGAACTATTTATCCCAAATGTAATTAAACAATTATGTAGGGGCTATGGATGTAGCTCAGTCGTAGAGAGCTTGCCTAACATACAAGAAGAGGACCTGAGTTCCATCCCCAGAACAGGGGAAAATAAATTATATAATTATTTGTTTTCTTCTCTATAGTAAAAAATCTCTGAGCAAGGCCCAAACCTATTTTATTCACCACCTAGCACATTTCTTGAAACAATAGCAATTGTTAAATGATTGTCATTTACAGAGCTTGTACTGCCAGTGAAGTTTTTGCCACATGCTTTGCCACTGAATGAGAAAGGTTCTGCTATGCTACACTCACTTGACAGTTGAAGAAATTCCAACAATTAGGTTCTTATACTAAAATTATCCAACTCTTTTAAGTGGCAGAGGTAGAACATGAACCCATGATATTTACTATAGATTTCATGTTCTTAACCACTAAACAATACTATTTACTAAATGAAGCCCAGAATGAGGAAGCAATATGTGCACAGGATACTACATTCCTTATGAGACCAACAAAAAATTTGTTCCCTGTGATTAAGTATAGAATGCATGCATGTTGCTACCAAACACATGACTAGGAGGAAAAACCTGGAAAGAAAGAGAAACCACACAGAATAAGAAGATATTAGAGGGTTTTAGGTAGAGAATTCATAACTAGATAACCAGATTTTCAACATGATAAATGAAAACAACTAAACCAGTTAAGAGACTTTTGGCAATAATCATCCAGTAGCAGCAGACAAATGTGTACATGTCAAGAAATTGAAGGAGTCTATATTTTATGGCTTATATTTTCTCTGCCATATAATAAAAGAAGTTGGCAATTCATGGAGAAGCGAGAGGATTAGAGGTTTGAGGAGATAATAAACTTGTACAGATAACTCTTTCTGAATCAATGTTGATCGATGCCATGACCGACAAAGAAAGACAAAGAGATACTGCTCTAGATTAAATGACAGAAAAGAGACATGACAACTAAATGCAATATGCAATTCTGGACTGAAACCTGTACTATGGGGATATGCTATAAAAGGCGTTATTAACAATTGGGATAATTGACAAAATTAAAATGTAAACAGTAGAATTCGATTAAAATAAAATATCTGTGCTAAAATTCATAGGGATTACATAAAAGACTAACTATATTTGTTCTTAGGAAATATACACCCAAACTTTTTTTTTTTGAGGGGGGGGGTGGAGTTTTTGTTTTGTTTTTTCATTTTTTGTTTTGTTTTGTTTTGGTACTGGGAATTGAACCCAGTGGCACTTTACCACTGTGCCACATCCCCAGGCCTTTCTTTATATTTTTTAAGACAGGGTCTTGCTAAATTGCCAAGGCTACTCTTGAACTTGCCATCCACCTGGCTCAGCCTCCCAAGCAGCTGGGATTATAGCCACATGCCACCACGCCCAGAAGTATATCTAAATGTTAAGGGACAAAGTGGAATGACTATATGTAACAAACTCTCAAATAGTTCAAGGAAAAAAAATTATAGATATGTAGGTAGGAAGGTACATAGAATATAAAAGCAAATATGACAAAAATGTTAAAATTAATGAAGGTGGGTAATGGGAATATGAGAATTCTCTGAACAATACAATTTTTCTATAAACTATAAATTATTTCACAAAGTTTAAATTATTAAATGATTTATGTTGAATAAGGCTATAGTCTGAGAAAAGCATATCTGAATTTAAGATTTCAGAGGTGGTACAATTCTAGATGATGGCAGTATCCAAGGTTTGACCATGGAAGTGAAAAGCCTCAAGTATAATGGATGAAAGTCATTGAAATTGTAGTCAAATCCTAGATCATTTTTTTTTTACTCACTTCATTAAAAGGCACAGTTTCATATGAAATTTCATTTCACTTAATGATTTCACATGAAGTTCTTAATATCTGAATTCCTTTTTACTTTTGAGAGTTTTAATGTTTAAAATTATTTTATATTTTATTTGCCATTTCAAATCAACTAACCAAGAGGTACATAACTCCTCTCCCTCATTACTAAAGAAGATCTGAAGAGAATTTCAAAACCTCCTTTTTTCGGATATCAGTTAGATACACAGCCATTTTTCATCTTTATTACTTTGAGACCTACTCAGAATACTTCATCTATGTGATAATACTGAATTTCAAGCAAATTTTAATAATATGCCAGCTACCACTTCAAAGATAGTAATAATCATAATAATAGCACTTCCAGTCTTCTGCAAAATTGAAAGGGAGTGGTCACCTAGTTATCCAGGGGATGAGAGATGTTAACTTCTTGCCTTAGTTAACATCTTTTTAACTAAGATGTTACCTATTTGGACTTTCATCCAAACCTCCTATATTTAGCCTGACCACATGCATGCCTTTAGAGCTGGCTGCTGCCTCTAAGGTGGGGCCTTGAAGAGTTTTTACAGTTCAAACTGGTTTGGTTTTTTGGCTCCTTCCACTACAGACTTTTATATATTCTCTTTGGTTCTGCTAGGTTAGTTGCCTTTCATCTGTCCATTTAGCAGTGTATTACCTTCTCTCTTAATGTCTATTTAGAAACTACAATTATCTTCTCTTATTCTCTTTGTCCTATGCCTTTTATATTCCTTTACTGTAATTTTAGTGGAGTTTCAGGAAAGGTAAACATAAATGTGTGCCCAACCACTATGTTGAAGTGTAAGTGCCATTCTAGTTTTTTAAATAATAAGTTGAATTAAGTATGTGATTTCCAATCTAGTGCATGTGCAAATTTCATGGGAGTAACACTGAGCTAGTTTCAATATTTTTAGAAGATTAACAGAAAAATACATTCACTCACAATAAGACAGTGCAGAGTGACATTAATTTTCTTTACTCCTGACTTTTTCACTGATTTAACATTTATACCGATTATCCTATACGTTTCTAAATTTCATGGATTGGGGCAATAGATGAAACAATGGCTGTGGCTTCATGGACTTTCCACTGTAAGAGGATAGATGGACAATAAGCAAATATGTATCTTACTCTGATCATAAGTTCTGATTGGTAATCTTTAATAAAAAAAGTTATAAAGGCATTAATGTAATCAGTACAAAAGGATTATTCTTCATAACCTACAGAAATAATGTTAAATGTAATCATTTTTCCAAAGCGGGCAGATAATATGGATCAAAGCTGGGTCAAAAGATATTTGTATAACATTAATTGCAGAATTATTTATAACAAAATTGAGAAACAATCTAAATTTTTTTTTTTTTTTTTTTTTTTTGGTGGGGGACAGGTCTGGGGATTGAACCCAGGGGCACTTAACCACTGAGCCACATCCCCAGCCCTTTTTTTTTTTATTTTGAGACAGGGTCTCACCAAGTTGCTAAGGCTGGCCTAGAACTTGCCATTCTCATGTCTCAGCCTTCTGAGTTGCTGGGATTACAGGCATGCCCCACTGCACCCAGCTAGATTTTTTGGTATTAATCCTGCCTGGTGTCCTGTCAGTTTTTTGGATCTTTGGTTTGATGTCTGTCATTTACTGTGGGAAAATTCTTCTTTTTTCTATTTTTTTTAAATTTTTTTTATTTGTTTTAGTTATACATGATAATAGGATGCATTAATGCACTTTGATATATCATACATAGATGGGATATAATTTCTCATTTTTCTGAGTGTACATGTTGTAGAATCACATTGGTCATGCAGTCATATATATATACATAAAGTAATGATGTCTATTCCATTCTACTATCCTTCCTATCCCCACATCTCCTCCCCTCCCCTCCCTTCACTTCCCTAATCTAAGATAACTCTATTCTTCTCTAGTGCCCCACCCAACTTATTGTGAATTAGCATCTGCATAGTAGAGAAAACATTTGGCCTTTGGTTTTGGGGGATTGGCTTATTTTGCTTAGCATGATAGTCTCCAACTCCATCCATTTACTGGCAAGTGCCATAATTTCATTCTTCTTTAAAACTGAGTAATATTCCACTGAATATATATATCACATTTTCTTTAAACATTCATCCATTGAAGGACATCTAGGTTGGTTCCATAGTTTAGCTATGTGAATTGAGCTGCAATAAACATTGATATGGCTGCATTACTGTAGTATGCTGATTTTAAGTCCTTTGGGTATAAACCTAGAAGTAGGATAGCTGGGTCAAATGGTGGCTCCATTACAAGTTTTCTGAGGAATCTCCATACTGCTCTCCATAGTGGTTGTGCCAACTTGCAGCACTGTGGGAAAATTCTTAGACATCATTTCTTTCAAACATTTCTTCTGCTAACTTCTTCCTTTTCTTTCTGGTATTCAAAGTACATGTATTTCGCATCTTTTGAAATTGCCCCCATGGTTCTTAGATACTCGGATTTTGTTTTGGTTTTAGGTTTTTTTGTTTTGTTTTGTTCTCTTTGCATTTCAGTCTGTCAATTTTTCTACTAGTACATATTTAAGTAATTCAGTAATTCTTTCCTCAGTAACGTTGAGTTTACTGACAGGTCAACAAAACCATTCTCCATTACCATTATATTTACCATTACACTTTTAATTTCTAACATTTCTTTTTCTTTATTAGAATCTATGTACACAGCCCCTGTATTCTTCCATGTTGTCTACTTTTTCTATTACACTCCTTAACATACCAAAAATAGTTCTGTAAATTCCCTAATGATTACAAAATATGTATCATGAATGAGAGTCTTCAGGTTGTTTTTCTTGCCTGTTAAATGCCTTGTAATTTTTTTATTTTAATTGTAAAAGGATACAATACCTTTATTTATTTATTTATTTTTATGTGCTGCTGAGGATAGAACCCAGTGCCTCACACATGCTAGGCAATTGCTCTACCACTGAGCCACAACCCCAGCCCCATGCCTTGTAATTTTTTGCTGGAAGTCAGACATGATATGATGCATCAAGTAAGAAGAACTGAGATGAATAGCCATTAGTGCGAGGCTTTACATCAGTCTAAGCAGTAAGACTGTGTTTAAAGTTTTCTGTAGCTGTCAGAGCTAGATTCCTCTAGTGCCCTTGTTTTTGTCTCTCTGTTATCTTTGAGTTTCCTTGCAACCCCTCCTTAAATAGAGTCTGCACCTTGCAAGTCTGTCAGCTGTAATCCACTATTGTTGTATTATATTATTGTTGATGCGGTGGTAATCTTATGATTAAATCTCAGCCTTCTAGTGGAGCCATGTCCCGTACTGTGACCCTCACAAGTGTGTTTTCAGCTTCTTCCCATCCTCTTAGCTGTGACAGGAAGGATAGTGGGCACTAGAGCTGGCTAAATGTTGTTAGGATAAAACTCTGGTAAAGTATTTTGCCTCTTAAAAGTAGACCGTTGCTATAGAGAATTTTCTTAAGCATTTTTCAAAATTGGTGCTTTCTCTTCTCCCTCTAAACAAGATGTTCTTTCTTGCCTCTTCATGATGATACCCTGAAAGAATGAGGGAGATTGCCTAAGATTGAGGTGAAAGTATAAGGGAGACTGCCTAAGACTGGAGGCCTCCAGGAGTTTCTCATTCCCAAAGAAGCCTATACTTGTGCTCTAACAGTTTGTCAAAATTACTAAATGCTGGGCTGGGGATACAGCAAAATGGTAGAGCACTTGCCTAGCATGCATAAAGCCCTGGGTTTGATCTCCACCACCACAAAAAAAATAAAAAAGTTTCTTCCAGTTTATGGCTCCAGCAGCAACAGGAGTGATAACTCCCAAGCTCTTACCTGTTGCAGCTGAAACTAGAAGCCTGCTTTATCTTTCTGATTCCTCTACTAACTTACACTTTATTATCTTTGGTTATAGGATAGTTGCACCTAGTCTATCCATTCTTTCTCTGTTCCCAAGCAAGAAATTCAAGAGTCATTCTTGTCTTTGACTTGACTCAATATTCATACTCAACTTATTACCCTCATTTGTAAAAAGATGATAGTAGAGGCACCTATCAAAATGGGTGTGTTAGATTAAATGACATAATAAATGGAAAACATGTAGCACCCCCCCCCAGTATCTATTTTACAGTAAACATTCTATAAATGTTAACTATTGAGGGTTTTTTTGTTTGTTTTGTATGTTTGTTTGTTAGTTGTAGATGGACACAATACCTTTATTTTATTCATTTATTTTTATGTAGTGCTGATGATAGAACCCAGTGCCTCACATGTGCTAGGCGAGTGCTCTACCACTGAGCTACAACCCTAGCCCCTACTGGAGTTTCTTTCCCCCCTGCCAAATTTTTTGAGTATGAAATTCTCTTTTACCTTTGGTTTTCATTATTTCATTTTCTCATTTTCCCATGACTCTATAATTGGCTCTTTTCCTCAAAGCAGTTATTAATTTTACCCATTTTTTTAATCTTAGTCCCTTCTCATTTCAGTCAATATCTTTTCATTCTACCCATTTTCTCAGGGCATTTTCAACCACTCCCATGGTTACTGCCACTATTGTACACATTCAAACAATTCAGCACAGACCTTTTTTCCTCATGTTTCATACAATAGATATTTAGGTATCAAGCACACATTGCTACCTACTTTATATCTCAACCTGGATGTCCCACAGGCACCTAAACTCAACATGTGCAAGACTACAAGCATTATTTATATCACTCTACTATTCCTCTTTATTCTCTTGCGTTTGTGTTATCCAAACATTTTTGCCTCTGACTTGATTCAACATTCATATCCAACTTATTACAAAAACTATTAAGTCTCTCTAGCCTCTTCCTCCTTTTTTCATCCCTGACCTCTATTATCTGGGTTCAGAATCTTATCTTTCTGGACTAATACTGGAACTCTAATTTTGTTCCACTCTAATTCATTCTAAACACTTGCTCAAGTGACTTTTTCCAAACAACAAATATGATTGTCTCATGAAAAATTAATGCCCCATCAGTGCTGTAAGAATAAAATTTTAAGGGCTGGGGCTGTAGCTCAGTGGTAGAGCACTTGCCTCATATGTGTGAAGCACTGGGTTCGATCCTCAGCACCACATAAAAATAAAATAAAGATGTTGTGTCCACCGAAAACAAAAAAAATAAATATCAAAAAAAAGAATAAATTTTAAAACACTACCACATCTCCATTATGATTGGATCAGAAATGAACCCCAAAAGTTCATGTGTTGGAAGACTTGGTTCCCAATGCAGCAGTGGTGAGGTGGGGTCATTGGAAAATGATTGGATCATGTGGGCTCAAATTTTATGAATGGATGAAGCCATTGATGGATTCATAATTTGATGGGCTACTGGGAGGTGGTAGAAACTCAGGAGGTGGAAAAAGTAGGTTCTTGGGGATGTGCCCTTCAAGGCTATAACTTGTCCTTGGCCCCTTCTTTCTTGTTCTGTTTCCTGGCTACAGTGAAATGAACCACTCTGCCCCTCTTGCCATGATTCTCTGCCTCACAACAGGTCCAGAAATAACAGTGCCATGGACAGAAACCTCTGAAACTCTTGAGCCAAAATAAATCTTTCCTCTTTTAAGTTGTTTTTCTCAAGTATTTTATCATACCAAGAGAAAGCTAACACACCTCCTCCTAACTGAACTAAAATTCTAGCCATATTAAATACCCGTATAATTACTGAGACTAATCTTCATGACTTCAAGCTCATTATTTCTTCTCTTCCTGAAATTTTCTCCTCTTCTTGTTCTCTGGGCTATTAACCCTTCAAGATTAACTTAGACTAAGTTGCCTTTTTCAGGAAGCCAACTTTTATTTAACATTCAGTAAATACTTACTGAGCTACTATGTGCCACATCCTGGGTATATTAAATATTAAGAGCAAATAAAGCATGACCCCTATCCTTCTGGAACATAAAGAGTCTAGAAGGAATAGCAAACACACATACACAATTATAAGTTAATATGAAGATAGAAGAAAATTAACTACAAAAGAGAATAAAAGAGGGCTTTAATGTAAAGGATATATGTGTGAATCAGGTGACTCTTCCAGAATGCCTAATCACTATATAAATATAGATATCATAGCACTTATTAGATCATTATATCAGTATTATCTTAACTGCCCATCATCCTCATTAGACTGGAAATGCTTTGAACTGAAATTCAGAGAAATTGACACATTCAACTAAAATCTAAAAAGAAGCAGTGTCCAAATTCCACCCCAGGTCTTTAGACTCCCAAATATATGACTGCATTTAAAAAAATAAATTACACGACTGAGGATGTGGCTCCATAGTAAAGCACTTGTCTAGAATGCTCAAGGTCCTGGGTTTGATCCCCAACACCACCAAAAAATAAAAAGTAAATTATTTATTATACTCTTAGTAGCTATAAAACCCAAACTACATGTTTATAATATCAAATATAGGATTTGATAGACATATTTTTAATAGACGCCATCCTAATGGGTATGAGGTAGTATCTCATTCATTTTATTTTTTAAATCTTGAATATTCTTCAAAAATGTTTATAAACTAATATAAATTTCAGTGCATTTTTTCTCTTTTTTAAAATTCTGAATGAGAAGAAGTAAATTAGGTTTCAGTAAGTCAGTTTTCTTTTTTGTTTAGACTTACCTGGATGTTGCTTTTTTTTTTTTTTTTAATAATTGTAGATGGACAGAATGCCTTTATTTTATTTGTTTATTTTTTTTTATACAGTGCTAAGGATCAAACCCAGTGCCTCACACATGCTAGACAAGCACTATGCCACTGAGCTACAGCCCCAGCCTTCCCCTGGATGTTTATGTCGGTCTAAAATAGGGAGAAAACTTATTAAATGGCTCCAAAAATATGACAAATGCATCATGTATTATCAAAAACTGGTTAAACTTTAAATTTTTATCAACCCTATGATTTCATGACAAACATACACAAATAACCACTAACTCCCTAGAATGTACCAAGCACTTTTTTCCTATTTCACTCAGCATTCCTTTAATGCCAAGAATTGTGGTGGATCCTGGGTACAAAAGTATGAGTAAGAAGACACTGTTTCCATAATAATAAAATAGGTATAATTAGCCCCACTTTACACTGAGGAGCCTGAGGCTTCTTAGATTTAGCACTTTCACTAAGATCAGATAGTTAAGGCTTAGGGAAGATGAAATTCAAATTCAGGTCTTAGCCCAAAGCTCACCCTTTGGACTATACCACAAACTTCAATCTGTACTATCTATGGCAACTGGTGATTTGTGCATTTCTATTTAGATTTCCAAATACTATGTTTTCAGAGGAGTGGCACAATGCAAGGAATCAAAAAACAAGTAAAACTTTCCTCATAACTGAACCGGCGGTATTTTACCATGTAATGTTATCAAAGAATGCAAAGTAACAAAGAATATTTTAGTACAAACAAAAATAGTACATCCTAGAGCAAGCTTTGAGTAGCTGAAGCTTATTAAAAACAAAAAACAAAAAAAAACTGATATACCTTCTTCTGAAGCTCACTGGCCTACCAAAAGTTACAATTTTATACCTAAATAGTTTATTTCCTAGACATGTTTCTAATTACAAAACATGATACTAGTTACAAACAGAAGATCATTCTAGTCCTACATAAAATTCTCTAAGAGACAGAAATAAGGTTTAAAGATCCAAAGACTCAACAATTGCATTGGTTTTTAATTTAAACAAAAGAAAGAAAAAACAAAAATGTTCTGGCTAGGGAAACTTCAGAAAAATATCACAGAAACTTTAAAAAGAATTTGTCCTATCTCATTTCAAATATTCTTTTTTTAAAAAATTTTTTTAATATCTCCATTTTATTTTTATGTGGTGCTGAGAATCGAACCCAGTGCCTCACGCATGCTAGATGAGCATGCTACCACTTGAGCCACATCCCTAGCCCATCAAATATTCTTTCAGTAAAGAAAAAAGAAATTAAGTGATTTAAAATTAACCTTTTTTCAACTTTAATTTTTAGCTTATTATGTACATCTTTAGGAAAAAGTAAATTATACCGGGTTAAAGTACAAAAATGCTACACATAAGCATAACAATCAATTTCAATGCATATACTCTTACAAAAAAACTTTTCTAAATTGAGCACAATAGCACCCTCTAATAGATAATCCTAAGAAAAAAAATTTTTTTTTTTGGTACCAAGGGTTGAACTCAGGGGCACTCTACCACTGAGCCACATCTCCAGCCCTATTTTGTATTTTATTTAGAGACAGGGTCTCACTGAGTTGCATAGTACCCACCATTGCTGAGGGTAACTTTGAACTTGCAATCCTCCTGTCTCAGCCTGCCAAACTACTGGGATTACAGGCATGAACCACGGAGTTGGGTTTAGGATATTCTTAAGACTTGTATCAAAGCTAATCCCCAAGTGTTCAAAGGAACCAAAAATGATGTTACCCAGAAAATGTTTCCACCTTTACAACTTTAAAAAATCTCAAGATTAAAGATGGATTATTTACAACATATATATATTTCTACAAAGAGGTTTTTTTTTGTAGATGTTTTTGTTTGTTTTGTGGTACTAGAGATTAACCTTGGAGTGGAGATTAACCTTGGAGTGTTCTACTATGCACTAACATTTCCAGCCCTTTTTATTTTTTGAGACAGGATCTCACTAAATTGCAGAGGCTGGCCTCGAATTTGTGATCCTCCTGCCTCAGTATCCAGAGTAGGTGGGTTACAAGTATGTACTACCATTCCTGGCATGTAGTTTTTAAAGAAGTGTCAGTAAACACCTTGGTACTGTGAAAAAGCATTTGTTGAGCCTGGTGAAATGCAAGGATACCTGTAAGGAGGAGAGGAACTAAAGCCTAAAACTGGTTTTATATATTTTTAAGTATAAAATGTTTTGGGGAAATTAATAGTAAGGCTTTGATTAAACCATAACCTGTCCTCAGCAAGTATTTATTGTGCTTATTAGCAAGAGACAGATCAGAAATGGCCTTTGGAGACTGACAGGGTAATGCGTATGTCCTTCAAAACTATTATTTTTGTGTGTGATTCCCTGTCATCAAGCAGCTGTTGAACTATAAACAACTGATGAACCGGGCCTAATTCCATTTTAAGATTGGGAGCCATCTCGGCACAAAATCATGAAAAGTTAATTTCTGTTTTACTATAAATTACTGAGATTTCTAAATTAGTTTGGAAGTCCTGCCCATGCCTTGAACTCACCCATGCCTAGCTCCCCCTGATCAGATAACAACCTGCTCTGAAACCTCAGAGGCGCTTCATAAATTCTGATGTTGGGATCTGAATTTACTCCCTACTTTGAAATCTCATGTCATGTAGATTATTAACCTACTATCTGCCTTTGTATTATGCCTGTCAAAATCCTGTTATTTGTAAGTTCTCAAGACACCCCCTTTGCAACTTTTTGTGCTATAAAATCTCATTCTTGCACAGCTGGAGGGCTGGTCTCTAGCTCAAGCTAGGGGAGACAGTCACTGATCAGCTCTCTTTAAAGCTTGCTTTAATTCGATCTAAAATAGGAGTTGGTACCTTTTCTTTGCATTGGGGTTCAACACAATCTCTCACAAAGCTTAACACTCATAAAACAATATATTCACTGCTGTAATCAGCTTTTTGGTCAATATATCAATACATCAACTACCTCTAAAACAACCCTAATAAATCATTCTATTCTGCACATCAGTTTTTCATGAATTTAGTTAGCTTGAGTGAATCCCCAAGAATCTGATCAATTCTGATTAATTAGCTAGGTACTAGGGATTGAACCCAGGGGCACTTCATCCCTGAGCTATATATATCTCCTACATCCTCAACTCTTTTTAGGTTTTTTGAAACAGGGTGTAAATTGCTTAGGACCTTGCTAAATCACTGAGGCTAGTCTTCAACTTGAGATCCTCCTGCCTCAGCCTCCCAAATCAGTAGGATTACAGGTGTGGACCACCCACACCCAGGTAGGTGTAATTTCTGACACTTCTGAAGTGAGAATCAAATACAGTAATTATATTCATATGAAGAGCTGATCATCAAAGTGAGTCTCCAGTTTACCCTCCAACAAAATACCTTTATTTCCTCATGCCCTTCATGCAATTTTAGTTAACTCATTAAACTGTTAAGAATTAATGAAATAAACCAGGTAAAGTGGCACAGGCATGTAGTCCCAGCAACTCAGGAGGCTGAATATCAGAAGTTTAAGGTCTGCCTCACCATCTTAGGGAGACAATCAGAAACTTAGGGAGACCCTGTCTCAAAATTTTAAAAATTTTAAAAGGACTGAGGATGTAGCTCAGTGGTAAAAAGCCCCTGGATTCAATCCCCAGGCCCCAAAATAAATAAATAAATAAGATATACCACATAATACTGCTTCTCAAACTTTCATGAGATATACAAAAATTAAGAATGATCAAATAAATCAGGGCAGGGCCTGAGATTCTACATTTCCAGTAAGTTCCCAGAGATGTCCAGGACTGCCCACAGACTTCAAGGATATATAACTTGCCTGGCACAATGGCAACTGAGTACAGTTAACTAGCTCCCATTTGTATATGTCTTCCTTAGTGATGGCACACTTCTTGAGAGCTAATGCAATTTTTTTCCCATTTTGTATCCTCCAAAATGTTAACCAGAATGCTTTCCAATCAAAGGGCATTAAACATAGGCCAGAGGGCTGGGGCTGTAGCCCAGTGGCTGGAGCACTTGCCTAGCATGCAGGAGGCACTGGGTTCGAGCCTTAACACCACATAAAAATTAAAATAATAATAATAATAAATTAATAAACATAGGCCAACTTACTAAATGGCATTAGACTTTTAACTTCTATGGTCATAGATAGATTTTTTTTCCTCTGCATTACCTTATCCTAAACACAAAAATATTTTTTGAAAATTGAAAAATTTGGAATGCTTTTAATGGTTTTCTAAAGTAAAAATAAAAACTGAAAAAATCTGCCAAAAAAAAAAAAAACCCAGTGCACGTTTCTCATGCTAGCCTAATCAAATCTTTAAAAAAAAAAAAAAAAAAAAAGACTCTTCTTTTTGTTCTTAATAAACAAGAACTTAAATAAAAATAAGTCACTCAGCTCTCTGGGGAAGTTTTTTAATCGAAAAAATTAAGATTTTTTGCCATTTTTAAAACAGCACCATTAAATTATAAGGACATCTTAGTAAAGGTAACACCTATAAAATAATCTTGACTTCTCAGATTAATTATACCATTTAAAAAAAATCAGTATTTGTTATCCCTAGGTAGATCTTTGGCACAATTTCATGTTTCTCTGCTTATTTTGTAATTACTATGAGTGACTAAATCTCTCCTGTAAATATTGGTGTTAACCTGACTACTACACTTCGATGTTCCATGCTAAGAAAAAAGAGGGGTGGGGTGGGGGGGTGTTTTCAGCGCTCTGGAAAGGAAACAAAAGGTGGAGTATTATTTTCACTTCCAGAATTATTTTACCTCTACTGTTCCATGGCTGGCGGGTTTTTTGTTTTGTTTTGTTTTTTGTTTTTTTGGAGTTAAGTAAGGACAGTAACTAAGGGTCGGATTTTAAACCATACCGCTGAATCAGGAACAATTTAAAGGCCTTGCAATTACAAGTGGATAATCGATTTTTCGCACAAGAAACGCATCAACCCCTCTGATGCGGCCACCTCAAGCCTCACAGGCCAGTCCCGCCTCTGCCCAGGGCGACCGGGAGGTCGGGGTGGCGCACAGCGGCTCCAAAGCGTCATTGCGGGGTTTTGCTTTTTCGTCTTTACTAAAATTGTCGTTTGCTTTGTTTTGTTTTCTTAAGTTCCGACCCAGGTGGGTAGAGCGGGGCGGGCAGGCATTTCGCAGGCCGGAGACACCCGTCGAGCGGCTGTGACCAGGAGGCCGCATTCTCACTACGGAGGCAAAATGGTGGCGGCGAGCGCCACCAGGCTGAGCCCGGGCGGGGTCTCAGAGCGGCGGGAAAGGATCCCTCCAGATTCCGGCGGCCAGAACCCGTCCTCGTCCAGACGACCTCCGGGTGTCCACCGCCTGGACAACTGCCGGCCTGGCGCCTGCGGCCCCGAGACCCAGGACGAGGGTGTGGAGGCGGTGGAGGCGGCGGTGGCGACCGCGCAACCGAGAACAAGGACGCCATTATCAGCCTCCCGGGCTGGCGCATGGGCCGCAGCCCGCGCAGAAGCCGAAGCCCGGCCTCTGAGGGGGAGGGGAGGACGCGGAGGGCGGGGAAGAAGAGGGCGGAGGATGGGGAGGCGGGGCCGAGGCGCCCGTGCTTGTGACTGCGAGGACGCGGGGAAGGCGGCCCCTCCTCAGGCCACCCTCTCCCAGCTCGTGGGGGCTAAAGATGGGGGATGACCTGTCCCCACCCGGCACTTCCCAGGGTCGCGGCGGGCGGCGAGGGCAGCCGCTGTCTCCGCGCTACCATCCATACCTTCCTTGTCTTTATCTTCCGCCATCTTGATGCGGAGCCGGTCGCCTGGGAGATGCCAGTCGTTAGCCCGGGTCGCCCCCCTTGGGCCCCCGCGACGCCGGGAGCCCGGGATGGGGGAGGGGCCGCCCAACGGGGCGGGGCTGGGGGCTTAGAGCCGCCTCCGCGGCTTCCCGCCGCGACCACCCTCCCCCCGCCCCTCTCCCCCGGCCAGGCGCGCGCGCATCGGAAAACCCTGCCTGCCCCCCTGGACCCGCGCCACCGGTCTCCGGCCTTTTCTCTCCGGGGTCTGGGTTTCTCCGTGTCTAGGGGAATCATTCCATAATAAGGTTGTGAACCCCTCCTTTCCATTGTTTGTGATTGACTTGGGGACATCATACTGTGCTCTATCTCTCACTCCCTCGTTTGTACGACGTGGCGTGCTCGATTTTTTTTTTTTTTTTTTTAACTGCGGATTTAAAACGCAGCCAGAGAGCTGGGTGAAGAGCTCGGCTCCCCAGGGCGTAATAGAATTAAAGTGCAATCCACCCTCCTCCCCTTTCCCATTCACAGCCCCCTGGCGCTGGGAAGCCGCCCGGCTGCTGCAGAACCGCCTTGCTGGCTCCATCCCTGTTTTCTCCTGTCCAGTCCTCCCAGAGAAAGTGACGGTAGAGCCTATGAGAACTGGAGCTAAAACGGACATGGGCAGAGTGCAAGAGGAAACCAGAGCCATTCAACTATTACTAGAGAGGAATCGCTGTAGAAAAACATGTGCAAAATAGGCGCAAACACTGCGTCGTCAAGGCTGCGATTTCTGATACAAAATAAAAGGTTCTCATAGCAACAGAAACGTGCCCATGTTGTGCTCAGAATTACATACATTCATATGTTCCTAGTTGTAAAATTTTGACATAACCTCCGGTTAAAATTATAATGGAAGTTTTAAATTCTGCTTTCCTGAAACTTTGCAGCTATAGCATGGTGTTAAATTGTTATTTATCAATAAGCTTACCTATTAGGATACTTTAAAAAAAAAAAGCTTTGAATAAAATGCCTAATTCTGTGGCTATTTTTAAGCTAATGTTTAATGATATGTCAGCATATGTGTACTAATTTAACGACTTAATGCACATAAGCAATTTATAAACTGTAAATTTTAAGAGGCTTTCAAAATACATGGTGTTGCTATTTAATGATTTTATTAAAACAGTTTTTAATGCTCCTTTTATTAATTCTGGTTCTATAATCCCTGGAACCCTAAAGCAAACTATTCTTTATTAAAATATGTATTTTATTCTAGAGAGAGATCTATTTAGTGCTCTGATCATCATTCTGTTTGAAAATTATGAATGTTAAATGCTTGAATCGTCACCAAATGGCTTATATTAGTAGTTATTTTTATAAAATTAATGCAAGTGTAAACAGTAAATTCTTAACTCCCCAAAATATAGAAATGTAATCATTACCATTCGTTTATATTTAACTTTCATAGTCACTGTGTTGTAGTTTTTAGAGGTTCCCTCTCCCCATATAGAAATGAAGGTTTGAAATAAGTGTAGGAACTCTAACTCTGGTCTCAGGCCTACTCTTCACTCACTGTGCCCTTTTCTGTGCCTTTTACATTCAACTCTTTTTGGAATGCTCCTTCCAACTGTCCCCGCCCCCAGAATTCACCCTCCCACAGACACACACATTTGTCCCTTCCTGGTTGTCCTGTAGGATGACCTTGAAGGTCACCTGTTCTAACCTTTACCTCTCAACCTCTGCCTCTTTTGCTCTATATTCATAGAGGTTCTCACACTGGTTTGCAATCATTTTATTTACTTGTTTTCTACCAAACTGAAAGTCCTGAAGACAAGAAACTTCATTCATCCACATATATTCCCAGTGCTCAGAACAATTTTTCAACGTTTCTGTCTGAAATAGTGTTTTTATTTTATTTTTAAATTTTAATTTACGTAAGTATTTATTTTTGCAGTGATAAGGATTGAGCCTAGAACCTTCTATATTCTAGGCAAGTACTTTACCACTAAGCTACATCCCTAGTCTTTCTTTCTCTTCTTTCTTTTTTTTAAGAGATGGGTCTCTTGGTGTTGTCCAGTACAGCCTCTAACTTTTTGTCTCAAGCCGTCCTCTTGCCTCAGCCTCCGGATTAACCAGAACTACAGAATACAGGTACACTCTACAACATCTAATTTGAAATAATATATGTCTTAAAAATTAAGACAGGAGTTAGTCTTCTCAAGATTTTTTTTTAAGACCCAGATTTGGGCTGGGGTTGTGGCTCAGTGGTAGAGCGCTTGCCTGGCATGTGTGGGCCCCTGGGTTCGATCCTCAGCACCAAATATAAATCAATAAAGTAAAGGTATAAAAAACAAAAAGGTCCAGGTTCATCGAACTTCTTGCAAATAAGATAGGTTTGCCTTTTTCATAATATTTTTATATCAGTAAAAGTATTGGTGGTACATGTTAATAAAATGGAATCCTTAGATGAACATTTATTTATAATAAAAAAACAGTTACTATTTTAAGAGTTGAACAGATTTCTCTGCAACCTCCCTCCCAATATTTCTTATATATTTTACTAAATTTAACTATTTAATGAAGCTTTTTTATTTATGTTATTCCAACTCACAGTAATCTCTACTTCTCTGAACCTCCTACAGTACCTTTAAAAAATACTGTTTCTGCAGAGCTGGGTGGTGCCCACCTGTAATCTCAGCGGCTTGGGAGGCTGAGGTAGGAGGATCCCAAGCTCAAAGCCAGCCTCAGCCAAAAAGTGAGGTGCTAAGCAACTCAGTGAGATCCTGTCTCTAAATAAAATACAAAATAGGGCTGGGGATGTGGCTCAGTGGTTGAATGCTCCTGAGTTCAATCCCCAGTATCAAAAAAAAAAAAAAAAATACTGTTTCTTATAGGTTTGGGTCAGTTAAAAAAAATGTTAAATGTATGTTAATTTGCCCCCTCTCCTTTATGTCTGAAGACAGGAGCCTAATCTTACACATCTTTTACATATCCACAGTATCACTTCTAATTGGAGCTTATATCAGGTGCTTAATTCATACTTTTCAACTGCCTAATTAGTTCATTAGCCATAAAGTATAGCTCTAGAAAACTTTCCACAAGTGAAAATGATTATCTAAGTAGCAACAACAAAATAGACCCACATTACCAATGAGTGATCATCTGCTTTGTGCTCTTTGGCTGTGAAGACCTGACTGCTGATTATATTATACTTTTAAAACCTTTTCTGTCTCAATAATCGCAAACTAACTACAACCTTTTTTTTTTTTTTTTTTTTGCCTTTTAGAATATGTTTTGTTTCTAAACTACAGCTTGGGTAACTTTGTAATATTGTATACTGTTAAAACATTTTATTTAAAAATCTCATAGTGATTTTTAGAAATTCAAAATCATAAAGTTATTTTTTTTCCTACCCATGGATATTATGGAAAATTATTAGGGTTAAATCATAAGAGAAAGAGCATAGTTTTAGACAGTGCACTTATTTGACTAATTGTACTCTGCAGGGCCACTTGGGTATGTGCAGTTATGTCCTTTTGCATGCTTTAATTTATACTGAGTTTAATCTGTTCAGACAGATATCAGTACCATGCCCATGAGGAATACAGAAAATGTTTCTTCTGAATACAATTGATGCAGTTACTAAGATGTGAGTAAAGTGGAAAGGGCATGTGTTGTAAATAATGCAAAATGGTAAGTCAAAAAAATCTTGACATTATGTCTGCTTCCCTAGTATGAAGATAATTGAAATCTCCTTGGGTTAAGAATATAGTAATCCCCCTTTTTCCAAAAGGATTACATTTCCAGACCCTCAGCAAATACCTGAAACTGCTATGGTTTTATTTTTCTTATACATCCATAGCTGTGATCAACTTTAATTTGTAATTAGGCATAGTAAGAGATGAACAACAATATATTGTTAGACCAGGACGCAAGAAAAGACCACTGACTCCAATTAAAATCAAATTAAAGCAAGCTTATTATTTCTACCGGCTGGGCTGCCTCTCCCTCCCAAAACGGCGGGAACAAGACAGCACCCCAGCTTTCCTGCAGCCCAGCTTTATAGCCCAGAATGTTACACAAAGGGGGGTTACAGATAACAGAACTCTGACAAGCATCACACTAATGGTAGTTTACATTTTTTGCTGGTCCCAACATCAGAATTTATGAGGACCATTAGAGCCTCAGAGAGGGTCATTGTCTGGCCAGGGAAGGCCAATATTTATGAGGTGTCACTAAGTTTCAGAGAGGGCTGCTATCTGGTCAGAGAGCCAGGCATGGGTGAGTTCAAGGCACGGGCAGGCATTCCAAGCAGGTTCAGAATTTGCAGTAATTTATAGTAAAGCTGAAATTATCTTTTCATGGTTTTGTGGCGAGATGCCCAATTTTAAGAAAAGATCAGGTTGGGTCTATCAATATCATAGATCTTAACAACTTTGGCATATAGTTTTTTTCTTTCTTTATTAAATTGTAAATTTTTATCTTTCCACTTAAAGAAAGCACTTTACAGCCTCTCTTTGGCATGTCTGAATTGCCAGCATCACTGGCCTTGTATTTTGGGGCCATTATTAAGTAAAGGAATGGTTACTTAGACTTAAGCACTGAAATTCCATGATAGTTGATATGGTGACCAAGATACCCACTGGATAATGGGTAAGTAGCGTATGCAACATGGATATACCAGAAAAGAAAGATTCCCATCCTTTACTGTGAGATTGACATAGGACTGAGTGAGATTTCATCATATTACTCAGAATGGCTCCCAACTGAAAACTTATGAATTGTTTACTTCTGAAATTCTCCACTTAATATTTGCTGACTATGGTTGACCATGGATAACTGAAACTATGTGAAGTAAAACTGTGGATAAAGAGAGAATGCTGTAATTTAAAAAACAAAAACTGGATTTTTCCTTCAACATTGTCATTTACCTCAAGAGCCTAGGCAAGTCATGTAATCTCTTTATTTTATTTATTCACTTATTGCATTGCTGGGGGTTGAACCCAGGGCTTTGTACATGCTAGGCAAGCTTGCTACCATGAGCTAGATCCCTAGCCCGAGACATGT
This sequence comes from Marmota flaviventris, assembly GCF_047511675.1. Lineage (NCBI taxonomy): Eukaryota > Metazoa > Chordata > Mammalia > Rodentia > Sciuridae > Marmota > Marmota flaviventris. Next base: position 54,363,914 of record NC_092509.1, on the reverse strand, counting down.
AATCTCATTAAAATTTAGTTAACTCAAAAAAAAAAAAAAAATAGAAATAGTATTATCCTAACTCCCAAAGAGTTTTCATGAGACTTAATAGCTTTGAAAAATTTTAAAGAACTTGCAAGGAGGTTCACTGTCTTTAAGAGAAATGAACCCTGAGTTTTCTATAGAAAGAAACACATAGAAATCAAACCCCATCTTCTTCTCTGAGATTCAACTTCCACTTAGAGTGTTTACAAAAGAGGATGGTTTGCCGCCAGTAATACACTCTCAATTACTATAGTCTGCTGACTGTGTGACATATGATCTAGTTTATATTTTATAGCTGATCAACTTCAGTTTGTATTCCCTTCCTGGTTTCTACATTGCCATTTTTAAATCTTTCCAAGCAGAAGTGGCTTTAACATATCTAGAATCCTTGAGCTATTGGCACAGGACAATGAAAAGGAGGTAGTCATTACTATGGTCTAAGTCCCATAATTCCTTAATTCCCCAACTAAGGATTCATCCCTTCCCTGGTTGATCAACATCAAGAATGTCCAGTACTCGCTGAGTATGGTAGTGCATACCTTTAATCCCAGCAGGAAGCTGAGACAGGAGGATCACAAGTTTGAGGCCAGTGTTGGCAACTTTGTAAGACCCTATCTCAAAAAGGACTGGAGATCTAGTTTAGTGGTAGAGCACTCCTGGGTTCAATCCCCAGAAGAAGAAGAGGAGGAGGGGAAGGGGGAGGAGGGGGAGGGAGCAGGGGAGAGGGATCCAGCTCTTCAAGGAAGAAACCACCCCAATCCATAGGTGAGTTGTCCAACCCTGTGATCACAAAAGGAAAAATCAGAATACAACAGGGTGAGTCTGGAGGTGTAGTTCTATGGTAGAGTGTATGCCTAATATGCTCCAAATCCTGGATTCGAGCCCCAGCACCATAAAAAAGTTAAACGCAGCAGAGTAAGGATATGGTTTCATGACAGAATTATAATAATAAAATTAATAAAGTAGCTTTTTTTTTTTTTTTTGGCCTTACTAGCTACACCCACAGTTCTTATCTTTTTAATTTTATTTTGAGACAGGGTCTCACTAAGGTGCCCCTAGGCTGGCCTTGAATTTGAAATCCTCCTTCTCTAGCTTCCCCAAGTAGCTGGGATTACAGTACCATTAAGCCTGGAAAAATAGCTTTTTTTTTGAAGCTATGTAAAATACTTTGTGTACATTATCACTTTTAATCCTCATAAGGTTGATATAATATAGACTGATATTGGTATTCCTGAAAAGTTAAAAAAAAAAAAAAAAAAAAAACCTACACTTTACATAAATGATTTGCTGAAGTGCTGATATCTAGTTAGGCATCTAGTTCTGATTCCAGAGCTACTTTGATATATTGCTTCTTTATAAATATATCATTGTTGGTTCCTATTTATTTATTTATTTTGGATCCTATATTTAGTAACCTGAGTATTTAGAGAAGAATGTTCCACAGAATTAGTCACCTCCCTCCTGGCTGGTTTTTTTTTTTTTTTTTTAACTGCTTCAAAACATCATTTGGAAGAGACTCTAAAGGAAGCAGATAACAGAGTGCACTTTTTCTTTGTCTGAACGAAGGTTTAAACTTAACTCCTGGCCAGATGCTGGCTCTTGGATGGCAGGAGAGGAAGCCAAACTTATTCTTCTTTTATGACCTAGAGGTCTGCTCACCTTTTACTTCTCTTTCCTTCCTGTCTTGCTACTGATTGAGGTTTCAGACCACTCTATCATGAGGAAGGATTCTGTGAAATTCTTGGCCTTGGACAAGAGCATTTGCAGTGCCAGGGCTCCTTCTAGTCTTTTCAGAGAGAGCCAGCTCAGGAAGCCGTGATGGCAGCCCTTGTGGGCAGCTTGAAAGTAGATCTTACATGAAACCACAGACCTTAGAGTATTCGGAAAAATCCCAGCCTGGCCCCGCTTCTTTCAAAAGCACATGTTTCTTTCCATTTCTCTTTAAAACACACATTGACACAGCAAGTGACTGTTGAATTCATTACTTAAACACTTCCTGTCCCCAAAGCAGCACTGTTCAGGGACACTCATTGCTAAGCCTCCACTCTTTATTCATTGAAAATATAACCAGTGGATTTAAGAGAGCCCCATCTCCTCTGCTCTCAGGTGGGTGAAGCCTAGAGAGGAGTGGAATTGGAGACTCCCTAACAGTACTAGGTCCCATGAATTAGGAGCATATTCCACCCGGAAACACCCAACCACCTCTCTCAGCTCTCTTGAATAAAGAGACTGTGGATCCAAGTTATTTATTTAATAGGCTTTACTACTAATTGCCACTATTAATTGCTTCTATTATTTTTGTTTAAGTAATCATTTATTATTATTATTTCTATATAAACAATAAATTACACAAATAAATTATATTTATTAAAAAAAGAGACTGTGGATCTTCAAAATAATAATAACAGGGATTATAGCTCAGTGGCATATTGTTTGCCTATCTATCATGTGTAAGGTCAAGTATTGAAAACTTTTTTCTTTTTAGGTGTAGATGGACACAACACAATGCCTTTATTTTTATGTGGTGCTGAGGATCGAACTCGGGTCCCACCCGTGCTAGGTGTGCGCTCTACAGCTGAGCCACAATCCCAGCCATGAAAAAAAAAATTTTTATTTAAAATAAGAAGAAGGTGAAGGATGGTAGCTGACCCAAAGATTCAATAATTGCTCACACAACCTTTTTCCCCTTAAGTATGAAAATAGATGAAAACTGTAAAGTTACCCTGGCAATTGAGTTTAGAATGTTTTGTTCATTCTGGCTCCAAAACCAAATCTTTGAAATAAAGTTTCATTTGTGTTAACATGTACATTAGAAGATGATGCTGTAGGGAGAAGCAAATAAATAGTTAGGGTGAATCTCATTTTACTATAACTCATTAGATATATCACTTTTGTGTGTGTGTGTGTGTGTGTGTGTGTGTGTGTGTGTGTGTGATGCTGGAGATTGAATCCAGAGGCTTCCACACATGCAAGGCAAGTGTTCTACCTCTGAGCTACACCCCCCGCCCAGCTATATGTATGACTTTGCACATGAAACTTCTTCTTTGTATTTGGGGGTGTTTGTTTTTGTTTTAGTTTTTGATTTGTTTGTTTTTATTTTTGTTTATGTGGGGGGGGGTGCTGGGGATTGAACCCAGATACACTTTACCACTATGCTACATCCCCAGCCCTTTCCATTTTAATTTGATATAGGCTCTTGCTAAATTGCTGAGGTTGGCCTCATACTTTCAATCCTTCTGCCTCAGTCTCCTGAGTAGCTGGGATCACAGGCATGTACTTCTGCACTCAGAGAAACTTCTTTGTAACTTCAGTTTTCCTATCAAAAAAATGATTTAAAAAAAAAGATTAAGAGATGGTTTGCCATTTTGGACATGAAAGCAATATGTAGTTCTCCCTTGACTTGTGACCTGATTTAGTTTCTTTGGACTACGTCCACAAGACCCTCTAATTACTCTAAGACCAATAATGCTAACATTTGCAGCACTTACTATGTTCCAAGAAATATGTTAAGTATTTTACAATTTATATTTCTTGACCATCACAGTAGTGCTATAAGAAATACATAATATTATTTCCATGTTAAAGATGAGGAAACCAAGAGTTAAGATACTCAAATTGCTTCTTTGAGAGGAGAAACCTCTCTACTGGTCAGTCCCCAGAACTTCTCCTGAAGTTCTGCCTCAGCATCTTACGCCAGTTTTTTTCCTGTCTCAAGCCCCAGGGACTAAGCTTGCTCTCCTCCCTTTGGAGGGAGGCATTGTCCATCCAACAGGCTGCAACAAAGCAATCTTTCTAGCTTTTACCTTTCTTACTACCCTTGACTAGCCATGTAGGCATTTTTAAATTTTGAAGGATTGCTGATTTCTGGGAAAGAGCTAGAAAAATAAAATTTGCAGAGATGTTATACAAGTTCTGAAATCTTAGAAAAGATTTAACAGATGTGGTCCCTAAGGGTAACAGAGTATGCCTGGAACATGGCAAATGTGGCTCTAATGTCACCCTACCATTTCAATGCTGCTAATATTAGAATTAATTTTTCTTTCCAGAGTTTGCAGAGACAAGTGGTAGTATGTGAAGCTCCTATAGGACATAGGAAAAACATCTTAGACAATGAATAAACGAATATAGCTATATACCATATGTTATGTTTTAGATGTAAGGTGTCCCCCAAAAGCTCACGTGTGAGACAATGCAAGAAGGCTCAGTGGAGAAATGATTGGGTTATAAGAGTCTTAACCCAATCAGTGAATTAATCCCCTGATTAGGGATTAACTGAGTGGTAACTGAAATGGTAGGATATGGCTGGAGGAGGTAGAAATTAGGGTGTGGCTTTGGTGTATATATTTGTATCTGGAAAGTGGAGGCCTCTCTTTGCTTCCTGATATGAGTTGCTTCCCTCTGCCACACTCTCTCTCCATGATGTTCAGTCTCACCTTGAGCCCAAAGGAATGGAGCCGGCCTTCTATGGATTAAGACCTCTGAAACTATGAGCCCTCAAATAAACTTTTCTTCCTTATAGTGTTCTGGTCAGATCCTTTAGTCACAGCAGCGAAAAACTGACTAAAACACCATATAATGATGGATCACTATATGATGATGGACTCATAAGATTACAACACAACAAAGCTGAAAAATCCTTACCATCTAGGGACATCATGGCCATCTTGACATCATAGCCCAATTCATCCCTCACAATTGTGTTGATGCTGGTGTAAATAAACCTACAGTTCTGCCAGTTATATAAAAATGTAGCACATACAATGGAACATGCCTGTAATTCCAGTGACTTGGGAGCTGAGACAGGAAGATTCAAATTTGAGACCAGGCTCAGCAATTTAGTAAGAGCCTGTCTCAAAAATAAATAAAATAAAAAGGACTGTGGATGTAGCTCAGTGGTAAAGTGCCCCTGGGTTCAATCTTCAGTACCATAAAGAACAAAAACAAAACAAAACAAACAAAAAAGCATAGCACACAGATATGGTGGCTCATGCCTGTAATCCCAGAGGCTTGGGAGGACCACTTCAAAGCCAGCCTCAGCAATTTAGCGAAGCAATTGTGAGACCCTGTCTCTAAATAAAATATGGAAAGGGCTGGGGATGTGGCTCAGTGGTTAAGTTCCTCAGGGTTCAATTCCTGGTGCAGGAAAAAAAAAAAAAAAGCAAACCACATATAATTAATTATGTATAGTGCATAATAGTTCGTAATAACTATGTATTATATATAGTAGTTAATAAATGTAATGCATAGATCTTGATAATGATAATAAACATTACTGTACTTTTACATATAAAAAGTTTATAATAAACAATCTGTCATGTTACATTGTAATGCCAGATTTGTGGGACCCCAATAGACCTCCAGGAGCTGAATCCGA